>NC_084851.1:22768803-23109403 GCF_033115175.1 Lepus europaeus | reverse complement strand
CACTAGAGTGGAGGAGTTGAGATTCTGGTGGTCACTGTGATGCCTACTGATGCCTAGACAGGGATTTCCTGTTATCATCAATCCTGGGAGGTTCAAGGCCTGCAGGTGATCCTGCCTCCTGCACCCTGGCTATGGCCTAATTATTGTCAGCAGCATCTTCAGTGTTACCTGCATGAGTATCAGAAAGTGTGCTGGAGAAGTTGTAGTATTTTTCAATTTAACTTCTTGCCTACTTTGAATACAAGGTCCTTGTTCCTTCTCCTGCAGACAGTATATGTTAAGCCAGCTAGGGGTCCCAGTGGTGATTAGCTGGTTATTGACTTTCCTTTTATCCAAAGAGGACTACTTAGGGTACAACACCAGCAGAACCAGAGAGAAGAAGAGCAGGAACAGAGCAGGGGCATGGTTGGGATCAGCAGTGGCAGTATGAGACCTGATTTGTGGCAGGACATTTTAGCCCTAGGGATCTCAAGCTATGGTAATTGCAGGCCTAAGAAGAGAATCCAGGAATCTTAGGAAACTGAATGAAATATGTAGGTACTTGAAGTGGCATTGATTCAAAGTGAAAAGGCCTTAAAAGTTGTTGTGAAATACAGTTGTGGAATAGGAAAAGTAAGGAGATAGAAACTTGCAGAGACCAAGTGCAGCATATTGCAGAGTACATTGGCTCACCTGGACCTATGGCACTCCAGCCACTTAAGTTAACATGCCTTCTTCCTTTAAAAAAATATTAATATCAATGGAACAGGCTGTATGCATTTCATAACTATATAGTTTTGGGTTTGGTTTACTGTTGTTTTTCTTTTCTTTTGACAGGCATAATGGACAGTGAGAGAGAGAGAGACAGAGAGGAAGGTCTTCCTTTGCCATTGGTTCACCCCCAATGGCATCCGTGCCCAACGCACTGCAGCAGGCATATCGTGCTGATCCAAAGCCAGGAGGCAGGTGCCTCTCCTGGTCTCCCATGCAGGTTCAGGACCCAAGGACTTCAGCCATCCTCTACGGCACTCCCGGGCCATAGCAGAGAGCTGGCCTTGTAGAGGGGCAACTGGGACAGAATCTGGCATCCCAACCAGGACTAGAACCTGGTGTACCCATGCCACAGGTGGAAGATTAGCATATTGAGCCATGGCGCCAGCCTCCTGTTGTTTTTCAAGATATTTGTGATGCATTGATAGCTTATTTATTTGGTGCCTTTCCATTTTCTTGATGTAGACATCAATTGCTATAAACTTTCCTCTTAACACTGCTTTTGCTGTATCCCATACATTTGATATGTCCTATTGTCTTCATTTTTTTCCAGAATTTTTTTTATTTCTTTTGTTTCCTTATATGACCCACTGTTTTTTCAGGAGAATGTTATTCAGTCTCCATGCATTTGCATATGTTCTAGAGATTCCTGAGTTTCTAATTTCCAGTTTGTTTTTTTTTTAAAGATTGATTATTTTTCTATGTAATTTCCAATTTAAAACCAAGGGTTTTTTTTTTTTTTCATTTTCAATTATCTTTATATACAGAAGATCGCTTCAGTATATACTAAGCAAAGATTTCATCAGTTTGCACCCACACATAACCACAAAGTGTAAAAATACTGTTTCAGTACTGGCTATATCATTACTTCACCTTTGACAACCTATTAAGGACAGGTCCCACATGGGACGCAAGTACACAGTGACTCCTGATGTTGATTTAACAATTTAACACTCTTGTTCATGGCATCAGTAATCTCCCTAGGCTCTAGCCATGAGTTGCCAAGGCTATGGAAGCCTTTAGGGTTCGCCGACTTCGATCCTATTCCGACAAGGCCATAGTCAAAGTGGAAGTTCTCTCCTCCCTTCAGAGAAAGTTACCTCCTACTTTGATGGCCCCGTTTCTTTCCACTGGGATCACACTCGCTGAGATCCTTCATTTAGGTCTTCTTCTTCATCTTTTTTTTTTCCCAGCGTGTCTTGGCTTTCCATGCCTAAAATACTCTCATAGGCTCTTAAGCCAGATCCAATTGCCTTAAGGGATGATTCTGAGGCTAGAGTGCTATTTAGGACATCTGTCATTCTATGAGTCTGCTGTGTATCCTGCTTCCCATGTTGGATCCTTCTCTCCTTTTTTTTAATCAGTTAGTCTAATTTCCAGTTTTATTCCATTGTTGTTCAAGAAGATGTATGCTATGATTTTTATTTTTTTGAATTTGCTGATACTTCCTTTATGACCTAGTATGTTATCAGTCCTAGACAAAGTTCCATGCAGTGCTGAGAACAATGTGTATTCTGCAACTGTAGGTAGAAAAGTTCTGTAGATATCTACTAGGTCTGTTTTATATAGTGTTGATTAACTCTGCTGTTTCCTTGCTGATTTCTATAAGGTTGACCTGTCCATTGCTGAAAGCGGGGTATTGAATTTTTCGATTACCATTGTATTGCAGTTTATGTCTCCCTTTGTATTCCTTAACATTTATTTTAAATAGTCTGGTGCCCTATAATTAGCTGCATATACATTTATAATGGTTTCATCCTCCTGTTGAATTGATCCATTAATCATTACATAGTGCCCACCTTTGTTTCTTTTAACCTTTTTTGTTAATTTTATCTGATATTAGGATGGCTACACAAGCTCTTTTTTGGTTTCTGTTAGCATGGAATATCTTTTTTCTATCCTTTTACTTTCAGTCTGCATGTATATTTGTTGGTGAAATGTGTTTCTTGAAGGCAGCAAATAGATGTGCTTTGTTTTTATTTCATTCATCCAGTCTGTATCTTTCAGCTGTAGAGTTGAGGCCATTTACATTCAAGGTGATTATTGATAAGTAATGACTTTTTCCTGCCATGTTTTTGAAAAATATTCCTATTTTTTACTTTGAATTTCCTTTGAACTTATACTGAGAGATTTTCTTCCTTTATCTTGTTTCATAGTGATGATCACGTTTCTGTATTTCTGTGTGTAGCACATCCCTAAGCATTTTTTGTAGGGCTAGATGGATGGTGACAAGTTCTTTCAATTTCTCTTTGTTATGGAAGGTCTTTTTTTATTTTTTTTTTATGTTATGGAAGGTCTTATTTCACTGCCATGCATAAAAGAGGGCTTTGTACGATATAGTATCCTGGGTTCTCAGGGTTTTTTCTCTTAAGACTTGGAATATATCTCACCAGTCTCTTCTAGCCTGTAGAGTTTCTGATGGGAAGTCTGCTATGAGTCTCATTGGAGATCCTCTGAAAGTAATCTGGTGTGTCTGTTTTGAACATTTAAAAACTCTTTCTTTATGTTTTATTCTGGTGAGTTTGATTACAATGTGTTGTGCTGAAGATCTTTTCTGGTCATGTCTATTATGGGTTCTATGTGCTTCCTGTACTTGGATGTCCCTTTATTTTTCAAATTAGGGAAGTTTTCTGTTATTATTTCACAAATCCTTTCTCTCTTTCCATGCCTTCAGGAACTCCTAGAACCCATATATTGGGTTATTTGATAGTATCCTGTAGATTCCCAAGAGTGTTTTTTAGTTTTCTAATTTCCTCTTCTTGTTTTTGTTTGACTGTGTATTTTCTTGTGCTTTGTCTTATAAGTCAGATATTCTTTCCTCTGCTTTGTTGTTTACATTTTTAAGGCATTCCACCACATTGTTTATTCTATTGAATTCTACATTTGATTTTGATTTCTCTTTAAGACCTCAATTTCGTGCCAGAAATTGCCTACTTGCATTTGCTTCTGATTACTTGTATGTAATATTATCATTTTTTAAAATTCCATTGCTTGCATTTCTTCCATCTCTTCATCTTCACAATCTAGTATTGAAGTGTTTTGTTCTTTTTGGAGCATTATGTTGTCTTCTTTATTCTTGTTTCTTAAGTTGGTGCATTTGTTATTCAGCATTTGTGGAGACACTCATTGGTTTCTTCTTTGTTTTTCCACTGTGGAGGCTTTTATTTTTGTACTATGCTTCTGTAGATAACTGGAATTTCTGCTTTCAGTGAATATCTAGAGGCTTTAGTGGCTGTGGCCAGGGAGCTCTGTTTTGGTCTCTGGGGTGAAGGGCATATCTAAGGTGACACACCCAGGTTTGGTTTAGTAAATTCCTTTTTTGTAATTGGAAGGGGATTTTATTCTGATCAGCTTAGCTCCTCTCCTCAAAGGAGACCATTGCCAGAGTGCTAGCCCCATTGGGTATAATTTCATCTGCTCTTTACCAAGGACCACACAAAGGAAATCTGTAGTCCTCAGTGTAAGCTCAGATTCCCCAGCAATGTCCCTCACCTGGTAACCAGAAATCTCTGAACATGTGGAGTCTCCCACAGTGACTGCCCAAAGTTTCACCCAGACTGTGAGTTCTCCCACAGTCTGTTTTTCCCACAGTCAAGAACACTGAGGCCCCTGTTAGGTCCTCCCAGTAGAATCAGGAGTCTCCAGTTGGCTTGTTGCTGGGCAAAGACACAAGCTGTCACAGCTGCTATGTATGCCCAAAATGATGCCCCCTCTATCAGCTTGTTGCAGGATTCTGTTGTAAAGTGATAGGGGAGAGAAAAATGTATCATTCCTGTTTTTTTCCTTTTTTTCTCCTCTGGTTTGGCAGGTACACTATCCCCCATAGTGCTCCAAGCTGAGTTCTCTCTGGGCTCTTCCTGCAGCTTTATTGCCAGTGGCTTTGGCTGCTGTGGTACAGTCTCATCTCACTTTCCAACACTGGTGTGCAGGATCTCAGCTGCTGGAGCCCTGAGATGTGGGCATCCATGCCCTCCTTGTAAGTCCACCATGTCCCTCCAGTTTGCATAATTTCCTCTGCTGTTTTCTCCCTATCTCTTCCCTAAGACTGTACTCTCTCCACTTTTTTAAACTATCTTCTAGCCTGGAGCAGTAAGCTCACTCCCTACTCTGCCATCTTGGAGGATCCCTCTCATATTTTGCTTACTGTGTGTACTATTAGAAGTTTTTTTGTAGAAATATTGGATTTTAGGGTAGTAAGGGGATATGAAGGACCAAAAATTTTGAAAAGGACCCTAAAATTTTGTTTATAAAAGAGAAAATCTACAGGAATTTATTTATAAAAGACAAAATCTATAAATCTAAATAAGTTCTTGCTATTTACCCACACAGTTTGCAAGCAAATATTGCAGTGTCTCAATATAACATAATGTAACTTTCAAAAATCTTGTTCAATTTGGTGTGCCAAAAGCTCAACATATGGGTAAAATAATATGTGGACTACAAATTGTGATTGATTTCATTGTTTCAACCTTCTTCTCTGAAAATCTGCATATGAAAGTTATAGAGTTGATGTACAAAATTCTAACAGATATGATGAACTGATGATAAAGGCAGCATCCAAGAAGACTGCCTTTTTGAAAGTGTAAGTTTGGGCTTTTTGAAGCAGTTATTCATTATAGAGATATACACAAATGAGACACCTAAGAAAAATAAAATTTTAATGTGAGATAAAAATCAAATTATCTGGGAAATTCTATGTGTGTTACTCAGTTATTTTTAGGAAATAAGCCAAATGTGTAATATGTAGGGGGGGTACTAAAAATGTGGTTAAATTGGGACCAGTATTGTGGTATAGCAGCTAAAGATATTGACTACAAGGTGAATCTCCCAAATGGACACTGGCTTGAGTCTTGGCTGCACAACTTCTATTCCAGCTCCCTGCTAATAGCCTTAGAAAATCATCAGAAGATATCCCAAGTGTTTGGGTGCCCTGATACCACTTTGAGAAAACTGGATGAAGCTCATGACTTCAGCCTGCCAAGGGGCTGACTATTGCAAGTAACTGGATAGTGAATCAAAGGATGGAAAATACCTTCATCTCTCTGTCTCTGTCTTTGTTTCTCTCTCTCTCTCTCACTGATTTTAAGTACATAAAACTTTAAAAAACATTGAATTTTCAATGCAAAATGAGTATGAAAATTGGTGGGCCCACCATCAGAAAAAATTAAATAATATAAAAATATATGTATATGTATCCCCCCCCCCCCCAGAACAGAACATGGCAGGCATACCTAGTGTGTTCTGTAAGTTTTCCAGTATAAAATTTTTTTTGACGGGCAGAGTGGACAGTGAGAGAGAGAGACAGGGAGAAAGGTCTTCCGTTTGCTGTTGGTTCATCCTCCAATGGCCGCCGCGACTGGTGCACTGCAGCCAGCGCACCACGCTGATCCAAAGGCAGGAGCCAGGTGCTTTTCCTGGTCTCCCATGGGGTGCAGGGCCCAAGCACTTGGGCCATCCTCCACTGCACTCCCTGGCCACAGCAGAGAGCTGGCCTGGAAGAGGGGCAACTGGGACAGAATCCAGAGTCCCGACCAGGACTAGAACCCAGTGTGCTGGCACTGCAAGGCAGAGGATTAGCCTATTGAGCCACAGCGCCGGACCCAGTATAAATTTTTGAACCACAGGATTTGGTTGTCACAACCAAAAAGCCATCCTTGATGATACTTGTTTTCATATGTTGCAAATGCTGTAGTAGAGAATTCTGATGATTTAAAACTGCAATGAGAATAAACTCAAATGTAAAACAAAAATCAATGTGAATTCATATGTAGGATTGTACATTCAGATTTAGTTTATATGATGAGAGGGTTATTTTTCACGGCATTCCCAGATTCCCAAGCAGATAGAGAGGATAATATTTGCATTAGGAATCATATAAGGAAAATTTGAGGAAATTAAGTCACATGTGTTTGGCTTACAAAACTCAATAGTTCCAAACCTCTTATACTAGTGTCTGAATATAAAGTACAAAAAATTTTCCAAATTTCTGTCCCATGTCTCCCAAGTTTTCTAAGGCATATGCAACTTGGAAAGAGAAAAAATACCTTCTCTGCTATGAAGAAAGGGATACATTAATTTTCCAATATGGAATGATAATGAAATTGACATCCAAGATGACTACCTTTTGGAGAGGGTAAGTTTGAGCTATTTGTGAAAAATTTTTGAGATGCAGTTGCATACAATCAAAGGAGACCTAAGAAAAATGAAAATTTAATATGAGAGGAAGACCAGGTTAACACTAAAATCCTGTGAGTATAACTCTATAGCTTAGTAGGGAGAAAATCAGTAAGAAGGGACTGGCATTGTGATATCACCTGTTAAGTCACCACCTGTGATGCTGGTAAATTCTTATGATCATTGGATCAAACAATGGTGACTATATTTCCAATTCAGATTGTTGCTAATATACTTCAAAACAGCAGAAGATGGCTCAAGTACTTGGGTCCGTGAAGTCCACATGGGAGACCCAGATGGTTTTATAGGCCTCTGAATTTGGCCTGGCTTATTCCTGCAATGGAAGCCATTTGGGGTATGAAACAGCAAATGGGAGATATATTTCTGTGTGTGTTTCTCACCTTCCATGCTGTGACTACTTTGCCTTTCAAAAAAATACATAAAAAAAACAAATAAAAAGGAGTGAGCAACACTTATATAAAAAGTATTCAAAATTAATTTTAAAAAGTCACTGTATAATGAATGTGGAAATTTCTGAAAAGGTCAGCAGAAAAACACACCAAAAAACCCCACCCTCATACATACCAGGTGTCATAGATTACTTTAAAATAATAGAACATTTAAGAAGTTTTGGTAAGTTGAAGAAATTTAAGAATGCAATATAATTTTTAGTTCAAACTATGTCAACCAAAAAGTGACAAAAAATTTGCATCTCTTTGTCAACATATGTAGTTCCTAGAACAGAACATGGGTTTCAGAAAGTCACAGATACAGCCTTTCTCAGGACAACTGCTGGAAGAGGAAGTGGATGATGTTGCAATCAAAAAACCATCCTCAGTGATGCTAGATTTCACATTTGACAAATGAAACAATACAGACTACTGAGGATCTATAGAGACAATGGTAACTTGAATGTAAAAAAAAAGTCTGTCTCCATAGGTAATAATGTACAGCTCATTTTGATTAATATGAAAAATGGATTTATTTATCAAAGTAGCTTCTGAGTTCCAGGAAGATTTAGAGGAAAATATCAAAAATTCTCAATATACATTTAGAATCATATAGGGAAAAGAGGGAAAATGGCAATCCACACATAGTTGGATATAGAGGTAACAAATTTCAATTTTATCATGTTAGTGTCTGAACTGAAAGTAAAATAAATAATAATTTTCAAGATAAACATTAAATTTTCTAACCCATGGATACCATTAAATTTTCTAATGCATGTGCAATCTTGGAAATGAAAAGAGTGCTCTCTTCAAATATGGATGTATAGTAAATTGTACATCAAAATTCTCAGAGGAGTTACAACACTTACTTGCAGATTTGAAATAGTTATCAACTGGACCACATAGAGGAAATTCTAAGTATAGCTTTGGCAGAAATGTGTATGAGGAATACACATGAAGACAATAAACTGAAAAATGAAAAAAACAGAGATCCAGGAAAGATGAAATTTATGCAGACATTCTCATGAATATAACTCATTGGTTTAGTGTCATACCAGAGTCACAAACACAAATACAGGGAAACTTAGAAAAATTTCAATTATATTCACACTGGAGAAAGAAGAGAGAAACTTGTCAAAACTTTCATCAAGAAAATACCATGACTCCTAGAAAACTTACAGGAAGTATACTGGGATACAGAATTGCCTCGTGGGAAAATCAAAAAGCAAGAAATAAAAACCATAACATCAAGAAAATCACAAACATACGAACCTATATTAATTGCAAATAAGCATGATCAAACTGGGTCCTAGTTGTTTCGGGAAAATTGTGAACATGAAGTCACTAGAACAGCTCCCAGAATGGATAAGAATTAGATGACATTGCTTTCAAAGCAATATGCAGTAATAACTTCACTATATCATAGTTGCCACATAGTAGGTTACTGAGGACAAATTTATAATCAACTAAAATACAAATCAAGCATAGTATAAGCCATATGAAATAAATGTTTTGCATTATATTTTGATTGCTATGTGTGGCAACAAGGAGTTTCTTGGAAATATAGGGCATAAAGAGATAGTTTAAAATTTAATTTTTGAAAGACAGAAAATATGCAGGAAATTAAATCCAAATTAGTTTTTTCTAATTAGTGAAATTATGTCAAGCAAATATGGTGGTGTCTTAATCTAGCATATAGAAACTGAACCTTGTTCAATATAGGGTTGCAAAGGACCAACACATGGGCAAATAATATGTGGGCTTCAACTTGTGTAATATTTAACTCTTTCAATATTGTTCTTAGAAAATGTATTATGGGCATGATGAATTTATAATGGGTTGAACATTAATGTTGTCTACTTTATGCAAAATCTATGTTTAGGCTTTTTGGTATCTTTATTTGATATGTAGATGTATACAATCTATTGAGATGTAGTAAAAATGGAAATATAATCTGAGAGAAAGATCAAGTTATCATTGCAATCCTGAGAGTATTACTTAGTTTGGAATGAGGAAAGTCAGAATGAGTAACACATGCAAGGAAAGTGGTTACAGTGATTAAATTGTTATTTTGAAAATATTGAGAAATTTCTGGGTTGGCCATCTAAAAAAAAGTTTAAACCCACCACATGTGAGATAATCTTAAAAGAAAGGCCAGTTTGAGAAATTTTAGGTTGGAATATTTCAAAAATCTAGAACCACATTTAATTCTATGAGTATCACTAGAAGTTAGTAACAAAATATATATGTTTTTATACAGGTATTATCTGGATCAGAACATGATGAATGTTCCTATTGTGTTCTGAAAAGTCAGAGATAGGGTATTTTCCAGAATAATTGCTAGAAGGAGTAGGGAGTCAATAGAGACACATAAAGTTGAGCAGATTAACAGAAAGATAAACCACAAGATGTAGAGACACAATAGGGAAACAGATGGGTAGAGAAAGATTGCCAGACATGGTCTACTAGAGGAAGAGGTAGAGACTTAGAGAGAGATAGGAACACTCAAAGGACAAAGCCAGTTAGGGGTGAGAGACAGACATTCAAGAGACAGGGGACAAACCAAAACAAAGAGAGATAAAGAGAAAGGGAAACATAAATATACAGAATGAGAAAGAGTTTGAGAGACAGAGTGAGGGAAACATACAGAAAATAATATAATTTTCTAATTTAGAGAAGAATATAGACATCCAAGAACAAGAGGCACACAGAAACCCCAAAAGTCATGATCAGAGTACTTTGCTATAACACAGCATATTATTATATTCAAACATTCCAAAGTAAAACATAAAGATTCTAAAATGTGTGGAGAAATGCCAGATTACCTTTCAAGGATCTCCAATCAAAATGACAGCAAATTTGTCATCCAAATCCTACAGGCTGGAATACAATGGAGAGTTATGGTCCAAGTCCTGAAGGGAAATAAAACTCAATGCAGAATACTGTCACCACCAAAACTCATTTATTAATAAAGATGATCTTCCAAGACTAACAAAAATTGAAAGAATTTATCACCACTGGGCCAGCCTTACCCATACAAATTAAGGATGTTCTACACACAGAAAAAGAAAAAGATAATCAAAATCATAAAAGAATAAATAGCACAAAAATTTCATAGTAATCATACAAAGGTGATTAAAAACAAAATGAATATTTATGAAAAATGGCAGGATCAAGTCATTACTTATAAAAATAATCTGGAATGTAAATAGGATAAATTCTCCAATTACAAGATATAGACAAGCTGAATGAATTAAAAACATGACTTGTCTATATGCTGTTTATTAGAAATACATTTTGCCAATATAGAAACATGAACTGAAAGTGAAATGATAGAAAAATATTCTGGGCAGGCAGAAATCAACAAGAGCTGAGATACCTTTCTTAATATTAGAAAAAAAGAATTTAAGGAAAAACAATCACTTAAAAGAAATGAAGGTCACTATATAATGATTGAAGGATCAAATTAACAAGAAGATCTGACTCTAATAAACGTGGACACACCCAAAGATAGGTACTCAACTATATTAAAACATAGATCTAGAGAGAGACATAGATCTGGAGGGAGATCTAGAGGAAGTCCTCCCAAATGCCTTCTATGAAGATAAAATCACTTTCATTCCAAACCAGAAAAAGATACAACAAAGAAAAAGAATTACAGAACCATATCCCTGATGAACACATGCAAAAATCCAATAAAATACAGGCTAATCAATTATATTAAAGCATCAGAAAGATCATTCACCTAGATTAAGTGGGATTTATCCCTGGTATGCAGGCATGGTTCAACATAGGCAAATCAATAAATGTGATACATCACACTAGCAAACAGAAGAATAAAGTCTATACAGTTACCACAATAGATACAGAAAAGGCACTTGATAAAATTCAACACAACTTCAAGCCAAATTGTGTATAGAAAGAATATATCACAACATAATCAAGGCAATATTGGACAAACCCACAGACAGCACCATATTGAATGAGGGAAAAGTTGGAAGCATTTCCATCAAGATCTAGACCTAGATAGGAATGCCCTGTTTCATAATTACTTCTCAATATTGTTCTGCTGAATTCACTTTTGCTAAGATAAGTAATCCTGGGTCCAATGCTGTGGTGCAGCAAGTTAAAGCCCCAGCCTGCAGTGATGGCAGCCCAAATAGGCATTGGGCTGCTTCACTTCTGATCCAGCTCTCTGCTATGGCCTGGGAATGAAGCAGGAGATGGCCCAAGTCCTTGGCCCTTTCACACATCTGGGAAACCTGGAAGAAGCTCCAGGCTCCTGGCTCCTGGCTTCAGATCAGCCTAGGTCCAGCCATTGCAGCCATTTGTGGAGTGAACCAGTGGATGGATGGAAGATTCATTCTCTCTCTCTCTCTCTCTCTCTCTCTCTCTCTCTCTCTCTCTCCCTCCATTCCTCCCTCCCTCCATCCCTCCCTCCCTCCCTCTCTCCCAATTCTTATCTGCAATTCTGCTTTTCAAATAAATAAATAAATAACTAAATATTTTTAAAAGATACATATTTAGCCCAGATAGCCACAAGCTTATGAGTAAATAAAATGTGGTACATATATGATGTGATTCTACTCAGCCATAAAAATAATGAAATCCTGTCTTTTTCCAGAAAAATGGATGTAACTAGAGATCATTACGCTAAGTGAAATAAGCCAGACCCAAAAAGACAAATGTCTTATGTTTTCTGATTTGTTGTAGCTGATAGAGCAAAAAAAAAATCCTGTGATTTTATTGTGATCTATATCTTGTCTATACCACTCTGGAACAATGGCCTCCATTATTTATTTGTAGGGCTATTTGTTTAAAGGAGTTTTGAACCTGTGATTGGAAAGTAAATTGGAAGCATTTTGTCACAAAAATTAGAAGAGAAAAGGAAAGAAGTAAAGAAAGAAAGAAGAATGGAGGGCAGGAGGAAAACATGGAGGGAGGGAGGGACGTATCATTGTATTCTTGGAGTCATATATATCCAATTCATGAAATATTTTCTCTATATATTAATAAATTAAAAAATAATAAAAATAAAAATAAATGTCTAAATTACAAGAGAGAAACATACTTGAGATTCTGAAACATACATAGAGATAGAAATTGAGGAGGACAAAGAAATGAGGAGGACAATATGACAGAGCAATATAAAGACATACAGTGACAGAGGTACAGATGAATATATACAAAGGCAGACACAGAGACATACAGAGAGAAAGACATAGAGACTAAAAGGATGAACATGAGAGTCGAAAGATAAAGACATAAACATGTAAAGACAGAAAGAGACTAACTGACCAACAGATAGATTGAGGCACATAGACAACTATTATACTGACTGAGTCAGATAGATACAGTGCACAGAAAGAGAGACAATAAGCAGAGAGACAGAGAGAGTGATGTGCAATGGCACTGAGATGAGCACAGAGAGAAGCATATAGAGATACATACAGAGAGAAAGTAATAGAGAGTACGAGAAGGAGTGAGAGAGACAGAAAGAAGCAGGCATATGGAGATAAAAATTGATACAGATGAACATAGTGGCAGATTGATAGAGTAAGAAACAGGGAGAGAAATAGAGAAATATAGGGGCCACCACTGTGGCATAGTGTGTTAACACCCTGTCCTGAACCGCTGGCATCCTATGTGGGCACCAGTTCAAGACCCAGCTGCTCCACTTCTGATCCGGCTTTCTGATATGGTCTGGGAAAGCAGTAGAGAATGGCCCAGGTCTTTGGGCCTCTGTGCCCATGTGGGAGACCCAGAGGAAGCTCCTGGCTCCTGGCTTCAGATTGTCACAGCTTTCGTCAGCTGTTGCAGCCAATAGAGAAGTGAACCATGGGATGGAAGACCTTCCCCTCCCTCCCTTTCTCTCTCTTTCTCTCTCTCTCTGCCTCTCCTCTCTTTGTATGACTCTTTCAAATAGATAAATAAATCTTTTAAAAAAGAAATAGAGAAGTATAGACACACACAAAGACATATAGGGTGAGAAATAGTAAGAGAGAAAGAGAGCAAGATGGATGGAGGAAAATACAGATAGAAAGAGATAGATAAACAGAGTATGTTACAAAGACATACATACACCCAGAGACAAAGACAGAGTGATTAACAGGCTGAGAGAGAAAATGTAAGTTAAAGGCACATACAGAGATTGAGACAGTCCAAGAAAGTGAGACACAAAGACTCAAAGTGAGAAAGTTTACAAGATACAGAAATATACAAAGACACAGACACATGGAGACACAGAGACAGAAATAAAAATAAAGAGACAGCAGAGGGGTTCTGGAAAGGTCAAATAGCAGCAGGATGGTCCAACCTATGCAGGGTGAAATTAATATTTTAAAGGGAGAGAAAATAAACTTGCAGGATAGAACCATGGGAGAACTCCAGCAGGAGACCCAGTTAAAGCAGTAGTAATGGTCGGTCGAAACCCACTCTGAAACCTCAAATACAAAAAAAAAAAAAGGATTGGCTCTGAGTGGTTAAGACACCTGCTCTTCCAAACCAGATGACAGGGGAATCCAGAGGCCTATGGCACTACTGATAGAAGAGAGGGAGCTTGGTCAACTGCTTATAAAGGTTCATGCAAACTCCCTAAGACAACAGATGTGGGAAGTAAATTTAAAAAATTGGCAATCTGCCTCTCTGCCCCCCTCACTGCTATAGCAAAGACCTGCAACCAGCAGGCAGAAGGTTCACACCCTTTTCTAGATACAGACAGGAAGCTGCCACCTCACCTACAATCCATGTGCCCAGTAATAACAGGAATCGCTCAAACCTTTTCAGTGAGGACCACAAAAATTCAGAAAAATTCCTTCCCCCTCCATGCCAGCTTCCCCATGCCAATTGCCCAGCAATGAGGGGAGGGAAAGCCCCTCTATGGAGGGGAGGCCCCACTTGTGGGAATGTACTACTTGCCTAGCACCATTGAGAAATTAGCAGGGCTGCAATGGGCTGGTACTTTGTATGCCTGCAAACCACAGATGTAACTAGAGAAAACACCTCCCCTGACATTGAAGCTGCTTGGGGGGACTACAAATAGTGCCTCTGGGACAGTGCAGCTTCCTTATACACAGGATTGGTTAGTGGGGTGGAGTAGCCCCACTTATATTCCATGACCTTGAGGGGGCTGGTGCAGTGGCACAGCAGGTTAAAGCCCTAGCTTGGGTGCTGCCTCTAGTCCTGGCTACTCCTCTTCTGATCCCACTCTCTGCTATGGACTGGGAAAGCAGTAGAAGATGTCCCAAATCCTTGGGCCCCTGCACCCACAGGGGAGATCTGGAGGAAGCTCCTGTCTCCTCGCTTCAGATGAGCTCAGCTCTGGCCATTGTGGCTATCTGGGGAGTGAACTAGCATATGGAAGACCTCTCTCTCTGTCTCTACCCCTTCTGTAACTTCCTCTTTCAAATAAATAAATCTTTTAAAAAATCCATGACATAGAGTACCCTGGAACTGAGTCTGAGAAAACAGTGACTGCAAAAGAGGAGAGAGAGTGTGGCTAGGTCCTGGGCAACCTCAGAGCATTCTTCACATTCTCTGAGCTCCTTCACTAACTGTAGCAGCTCATAACAGAGGGATCCATGCTCACAAAAATAATGCACAGATCAAATATTCAGTTCAACCAGCAGTGCTGATGAGTGCTTAGCACACTGGAGATAAACACCATGGCATCCATCAGCATTGAGAAGTGCTGGTCACACCAACATAAGTGACCATTCCTCTCCTCCCAGTTAACCAGAGGAGAATTACCATGCCCAATGGAGATCTCACCCTGGACACTTACATGACCCAGGAATACTAAACAGAGCACCCTGGTCAAACCCAGAGCACACCTCTTCGTATTTACTTAAAGTATAGTAGTTCCAATAAGTCAAAGAGACTCAGACCAAAGATAAAAGCACCAGACAAAAAAAAATTATAAATATCAAAAAGAAAAAAGAAAAATTAAGAAATAAGAGTAAGGAACACACTATGATCCCCCGAAAAGGAACACTACAACATTTCAAAAGTAGACAGTGAAGATGAAGATTAAAGAAATTCCATAAATGGAATTCAAACAACTAATCATTTGTTACTCTGAAAAATCAGAAGCAAATTCACAAACTAAAGAAATAATATATGATATGAATGAAAATTTTTGCAATGAAATTTAGATCTTAGAGAAATCAAATGAAATGCTAGAAATGAAGAATTCAATAGATCAAATAAAAATGCAATGAAAAGTCTTAACAACAGAGTTGGTGAAGCATAATATCCAAGCTAGAAGATAAATCTCTGGATATTTTACAGACCAAAAATAAGAAGAAAAAATTAGAAAACTGAAAAAAAAAACACTGCTGGGGGTATACATGATACTATCAAAAGCCCAACATATGGGTCATAGGAGTCACTGAAGGCATAGAGAGACAGAATTAGAAGGACTTTCAGTGAAACAAAAGCAGAAAAGTTCCATAATTTGGAGAAAAAAGGGGCCACCAAGTACAAGAATCACATAGAACTCCCAATATATATGAATAAAAAAGATATTCACCTTCACACATTGTACTAAAACTCTCCACAGTGGAACATAATAAAAATTCTAAAATGTGCATGAGAGAAAAGCCAGATTACTTTCAGAGGTATTCCAATAAGCCTCACAGCCAACTTCTCATCAGAAACCCACAGGATGGGAGAGAATGGCTGGTGAGATACAGTCTAAGACTTAAGAAAACAAAACTGTCAACTGAGAATACTGAACCTGGCAAAGCTCTTGTCTGAATGAAGGTGAAATAAAGATCTTCCTCAACATACAGAAACTGCAAAAATTTGTCACCACCCATCCAGCCTTACAGAAGCTGCTTAAGGATGTGCTACACATAGCAACAAAGGGTCATCACTACAAAAGACAGTGAAGGCAGAAAAACTCTCAGTAAAAACTCAAAGAAAATCCAAAGTAAAAATAGTAATTTTAATGAAAATGTGACAGGGAAAAGTCATTACTTAAAAATAATCCCTGAAAGTAAATAGTCTCAGCTCTCCAGTTAAAAGACACAGAATGGGACCGGCGCCATGGTGCAGTGGGTTAATCCTCTGCCTACGGTGCTGGCATCCCATATTGGCACTGGTTCTAGTCCCAGCTGCTCCTCTTCCAATCCAGCACACTGCTATGGCCTGGGAAAGCAGTAGAAGGCGCAAGTGTTTGGGCTCCTGTACAAGTGTGGGAGTCCAGGAAGAGGCTCCTGGCTCCTGGCTTTGGATTGGCACAGTTCCAGCAATTGCAGCCATCTAGGGAGTGAACCAACAGAAGGAAGACCTTTCTGTCTCATTCTCTCACTGTCCGTCACTCTACCTCTCAAATAAATAAATAAAAATCTTTAAAAAAGGACACAGTCTGAATGAATAGATTAAAAAACAATATCCATCTCACCAACAAAGATGCATGCAGACTGACAGTGAAAGGATGGTAAAAGATATTCCATGCCAACAAAAACCATTATAGAGCTGATGTAGCTATCCTAATATTAGATGAAATAGACCTTAACACAAAAACTGTTAAAAGAGACAAGGGCACTATGTAATGATTAAGGGGTCAATTCAACAGGAAGATGTAACTATTATGAATCTATATGTGCCTAATTGAATATTTAAAAGAAATATGAGCCGGCACCGTGGCTCAACAGGCTAATCCTCCACCTAGTGGCATCGGCACACCGGGTTCTAGTCCCGGTCAGGCTGCCAGATTCTATCCCACTTGACCCACTTCCAGGCCACCTCTCTGCTGTGGCCAGGGAGTGCAGTGGAAGATGGCCCAAGTGCTTGGGCCTCACACCCCATGGGAGACCAGGAGAAATACCTGGCTCCTGCCTTCGGATCAGTGCGATGCACCGGCCAAAGCGTGCCAGCCATGGCAGCCATTGGAGGGTGAACCAATGGCAAAGGAAGACCTTTCTCTCTCTCTCTCTCTCTCTCTCTCTCTCTCTCTCTCTCTCTCTCTCTCTCTCAGAGTCCACTCTTCCGGTCAAAAATAATTTTTAAAAAAGAAATATGAATGTATTTAAAGAGAGATATAGAATCAAATACAGTAGTAAGAGGGTATTTTAACACCCCACTTTGAGCTATGGACAGATCAACCAGAGAGAAATTCAGCAAGGAAACAACAGAGTAAATTTACACTAAAGATCAAATAGACTTAACAGATATCTACTGAACATTCTATTCTTCAGGTGTAGAATACTCATTTTCACAAATGCATGGAACTTTCTCTAAAATTGGCCACATGGTAGGCAGTAAAGCAAGTTTTAGCAAAAAATGGAAGTCATACCATGCAAAAGAAATAATCAGCAAAGTGAAGAGGAAAATGACAGAATGGGAGAAATTATTTGCAAACCATACAACTGAAAAAAGATTAATAACCAGAATATAGGGGCCAGTGCCATGGCTCACTTGGTTAATCCTCCACCTGCATCCCATATGAATACTTGTTCTAGTCCAGATTTCTCCTCTTCCAGTCAAGCTCTCTGCTGTGGCTTGGGAAGGAAGTGGAGGATGGCCCGAGGGCTTGGGACCCTGCACCTGCATGGGAGACCAGGAGGAGGCACATGGCTCCTGCCTTCAAATTGGCATAGCTGTGGCCATGGTGGCCATTTGGTGGGTAAACCAATGAGTGGAAGACCCTTTTCTCTGTCTCTCTCTATCACTGTTTGACAAATAAATAAAAAATAACCAGCATATATAAAGTGATCAAGAAATTCAACAAAACAAATAACTCAGTTAAGAAATAGGCAAAGAACTTAAATAGACATTTTTTAAAGGAGGAAATCCAAATGGCCAACAGATACGTGAAAAAATTCTCAGGATCACTAGCTGCCAGAGAAATGCAAATCAAAACCACATTGAGGTTTCATCTCACCCCTGTTAGAATGGTTTTCAGCCAGCGCCACGGCTCACTAGGCTAAACCTCCACCTTGCAGTGCCAGCACACCAGGTTCTAGTCCCGGTCAGGGCACCGGATTCTGTCCCAGTTGCTCCTCTTCCAGTCCAGCTCTCTGCTATGACCCGGGAGTGCTGTGGAGGATGGCCCAAGTGCTTGGGCCCTGCACCCCATGGGAGACCAGGATAGGCACCTGGCTTCTGCCATCAGATCAGCGTAGTGCACAGGCCACAGCGTGCCAGCCACGGCGGCAGTTGGAGGGTGAACCAACGACAAAAGGAAGACCTTTGTCTCTCTCTCTCCCTCACTATCCATCTGCCTGTCAAAAAAAAAAAAAAAGAATGGTTTTCATACAGAAATCAACAAAAAACAAATTTTGGTGAGGATTTGGAGAAAAAGGTACCCTAATTCACTGTTGGTGGAAATGTAAGTTAGTAAAGCTACTATGGAAGATAGTATGGAGATACTTCAAAAATCTGAATATAGAACTACCGTATGACCCAGTCATCCCATTCCTGGAAATTTACCCCAGGGGAATGAAATCAGCATATAAAGACCTATCTGTACTTCTGCATTTATCAAATCTATTCACAGCAGCAAAGACATGGAATCAACCCAAATGCTCGTCAACTGAAGACTGGATAAAGAAATTGTAAAATATGTACAGCATGGAATATGACAGTAAAAAATGAAATTCAGTCATTTGTAACAAAATGGATAAATATGGGAAACATCATACATTGTAAAGTAACACAGGCCCAAATGGACAAATACCATATGTTCTCCCTGACCTATGGTAACCAATAGATGACCAAAAAGGCAATCTGTAGAGCTAAAACTGTCACTTTGAGAAGCAATAACTAGAACAATCCTGTCTTGACCGTTGAAGAACAAATTTTCTTCTTTCCTTCCCTTTTCATATTAACCATTGAACTCTTTAATTAACATGATTAACCATATATGTATAAAGTTAATTGAAAATAGATTTAGATTGAGGCTGGTGCTATGACACAGTAGGTTGATGCCCTGGCATTCCATATGGGTGCTGGTTCAAGACCCGGCTGCTTGATCCAGCTCTCTGCTATGGCCTGGGAAAGCAGTAGAAGACAGCCCAAATCCTTCGGCCCCTGCACCAGTGTGGGAGACCTAGAAGAAGCTCCTGGCTCCTGGCTTCAGATTGGTGCAGCTCCGGCTGTTGTGGCCAATGGGGAGTGAACCATCGGATGGAAGACCTCTCTCTTTCTGCCTCTCATCTCTCTGTGTAACTCTGCCTTTCAAATAAATAAATCTTTTAAAAATATATATCTTAGAATAATCAGAAGTGATAAAAATACAGAAAAAAGAAAGGGGGTGGGGTGTGGGTAGGAGGGCAAGCACAGTTTAAGGAATCACCATGATCCTAAAATTGTAATTGTGAAATGTATGAAGTCTGTAACTGTAAAGCAGTATAGTTCTGCCTATGGACTTACTTCTAAGAGTAAAGTTTAAAAACTTGCCATGGAACTTAATTCTCATTTAGCTTGGTGGTAAAAATAGTATTTTAAGTATTAGATAGTTCATATGGATAGGATCAATTGTTAAAGTGATAACATAGACAGGATCAAGTTTGCACTAACACTTGATCCTGTCTATATTATATATATATATATATATATATATATATATATATATATATATATATATATATATATATATATATAATTATATTATATTATATTATATTACATTGTATTATATATATGACTAACTGCTGGGTATTAATAATAGATATAATTGGTAATATTGATAGAATTAAAAAGAGGTGAATGCTCCAACATGGAAAGCATTCCATATAGCAAACTCATTGAAAGACAATCACATTAAGTAGAACTATGACCTCAGGATCAGCCCTTAAGGCATTTTCTGGTCTGGATGAAAAGCCTAGGCATGGAAAGCCAAAACAATGCAGTCACCAAAGAAGGATGTACTTTTCTCTGAGGGGAGGAGAGAATGTCCACTTTTTTATGGTCTTGTCAAAATACTGAACAAGTTTATGGATGCAAAAGGCTTCCATTGCCATGGCAGGTCATGTCAAAAGCCTTGAGTGATCACTGATGTCATAATTGCTTTAACTGTTTTACAACAGGGATCACTCTGCACTAACTCCCCATGTAGGACCTCTGTCCTCAAGGCGTTGCATTATGAGCCCTAATAGTAAAACTTGCTCTTGAGGAAATACTTTATTTTAGTGCTTTAAGTGAAGGATATTCTTATGTCTCATAACTTATGTCTAAGTGCTCACAGAAGATGTATCATTCTTGGTTTCTTCTTTAAAGAAAATTAATTTTCTAAATATAGATAGATAGATAGATAGATAGATAGATAGAGGTACAAAAAGAGAAATTATCTTTGAGATGCAACGACTTTTAACAACCCTTTTTTGGACTGTTGAGGAATGATTTTTTTTTCTTTTATTTTGTTTTTCATACAAAGTGTTGAACACTTTACCTAGGATAGATTATATCTTCTATGTATAAAGTTAAATGAAAATAGAACTTAGTAAAAATCAAGACTAGGAATAGGAAAGGGAAGAGAAATAAGTGAGGGAGTGTGGGTGGGAAAGCAAGTACATTGGGAAGAATTACTATGTTCCTAATTTTATTTATGAATTACATGCAAATTAATAAACAAAAAATAAATAAAATTTAAAAAGCAATAGAGACAGCAAAAAGACACAGAGTCAGAGACAGCAAGACGAGAGACATAAAGAGACAGCCATAGAGGCATGGATATAGACACAGATCCAGAGAAGCAGACTGAGAGAGAGATATTCAGACAGTGAGAAAGCAGAGAGAGAACAAGTAGGGAGAAAGAGACATGCATTAAGGGGCAGAGACAGACCAACACACTAAGAAAGGCAGTGAGAGTGACATATAGTGATATTGTGTTTGAGAGCAGAGACAGATGGCCAAACACACACAGAGAGATGGATAAAGAGACACAGACAATAATATAGAGACAGTGAGACCCACAGATAAAAATAAAGAGATAGATATGAGGAACCCAAAAACTGAAAGATGGAAATGCAGAGAAAAGTGTCACAGAGACAGGGAGATAGTGACAGAAAGACTGAGAGAGATAGATGGAGACAGAAAGATATACAGAGAGATATCTAAACATAGATAAAAATGAAGACAATGCAGACACAGAGGTGGAAACAGAAATACACTCTAGATACACAAAAAAGGAAGGAAAGACAGTGATAGTAAAAGAATGGATAGAGAAAAACAATAGATTGACAGAGGGAGACAGAGTGAAAAGAGATATGGCTAAAGATTGAGCAACACAGAAATGAGAAACATATGGAGAGAGAATGTGAGAAAAAGAGAGAGAGAAAGATGATGATAAACAGATAGACATAGAGACAGAAAAAGCAGAAGTACACATGGACAGAGACAAAGAGACATGGGGTGAGACAGATATACATGCAGAAAGAAACAGACTTGCAGATGCAGAGAAACAGGCAGAAATACTGACAGATTAAGAAAGAGACAGGCTGAGACTATGAGAGATGAATACCAACAAATAAAGTGACAGAAAGACAGACACGATTGACAATACCCATGGAGACACTAGGTATTATTGGCTTTGGAGTGAGCTTGAACATGAAAGCTGATAATAAATAATCTAGAAAGGAAAGTAAGCTGAAGATTTTACAACAACAACAACAAAAAAGATGAATCCAGAATTTTCAACACATGGGATAAAGTAGATTTTCATGAAGTACACATCTTATAATAATCAATCTGAAGGCTAAAAATAAATAATAACTGTAACAAGACATAATATATAGCATTTTGTTTGAGTAGAAATGAGTAATTTGGTAAGAAAAATCATAGAATTCCAAGCAGATAAGGAGATATTAACGAAAGAGTCGTAAAATAACAGAAATTGATAGGATGCTAATCCTTAAGAATTCTTGTTTCTTAGCATAATAATTCTATAGCAAAAATCTGTGTGTGAAAGTATGACAAAATTCAATGGCAACAGTCAATTATTTATCATCCAAAAGCACAGAATTTTCTAAAGCATATGTGAACTTGGAATGTGAAAGAGTCCAATATTCCATTCTGGTTATCATGAAAATATTCAGAAAATTTCCAAAATGGCAATGGAGTAAATATCATGCCTCCTGAGGAAAAAAAAAAAAAAACTTAAAGGAAATAAAGCAGTATAGGGAAGAACTGCAGGTTAGACAATTTAAAAACTCAAATAGAAATGATGTAGCTCCAAAAGAATGACTAAAAAGTTGAGAAAATGAATCACCTGGAAGTAAGTACAATGAAAGTAGGACTTAATTGCTTCTGAAAAATCATGACATGAAAATTGCTATGGAAGTTTATGAATGGAAAAGGATTTGACGTAACAAATACAACAAAATAATTTGACACATTTTAAGGGTATAAAAATTTTTCAAACTGCCATCCTAATAATCGCCATGTGTCTTAGGAGAGAGTCATAAAAGTGAGAATGAAGATGATGTATATTTGCTGCATAAACATCCATAAAATTTTAAAAAATATATCTAGGAATAAATATATATATGCATTTCTTAGAAATAAACATGATAATACTTGTACCTATTGATGTCTGAAAAATCAAGAACAGAGAAGTTTCTGAGACAACTTCCACAGTGGACAGTGAGTTGATTACATCCCAATCAAAAAGCATGCCTTGATGATTTCAGATCCCATATATAACAAATGGCATAAGACAAGCTACTAATGCCCCAAAAGTTGATGATAATCAATTTTATTGTAAAACAAAAAGATAAATAATGACTCATATGTAAACACATACATCATATTCTGAATAATATTAGGAGAATATTAGTTCCATAACTCGAAGTTAAATTGAGGATATTATTGGAAAAGCATTCCTAAAATTGCATTTAGAATTCTATATAGCAAAATTGGGAAATTTAAGTCCAGACATGTTTGGCTACAAAAGATTGTGATTCCAAAGTTATAATACCAGTGTCTGAATATAAATTAAGAAAAACTGCAGTTTCAACAGTTGATTTTTTGTTCTATGAATACTATCTACTTTTGGATGGAATCTCTCCTACACTTTGTTTCTCTCTCTTTACAGTGTTTCAGATCAATAAATCAATAAATTATTTTTTAAAATAAAAATTTAATTGCAATATATTAAAACTAGGAATGATAAAAATAGTATCACTTCTAAATGAGGTTGAGTTTAATGCTTCAATATTACACAGAGATTTGTACACATGAAAACTGTGAGGAACTCTCAGAATTTTCAGTAAATGAATGAAAGCAAAGTGAAAAATCCAACCAGTATTTCTACCTGCATGCTTACACCATTGTAATTGGCTTTTGTAAAATCTTTTATTTAATAAATGCTAATTTCATAGGCACAACATTAAGAATATAGTGGCTCTTCCCCCCCACACCCATACTCACACCCCTACTCCTGTCCCACCTCCTACCACCTCTCCCATCCCATTTTTCATTAAGATTCATTTTTAATTTAACTTTATATGAATGACCAACTGTATACTAGGCAAAGATTTCAACAGCTCGCACCCACCCTCACCAACACACACACAAAAAATGTCTAAAGTACTGTTTGAGAACAAGTTTTTCAGTTAACTCTCAGAGTACAACTCATTAAGGACAGAGGTTGTGCATGGGGAGTAAGTGCACAGTGAATTCTGTCATTTATTTAACAGTTAGCATGCTTATCTATGATGTCACTGATCACATGAGGCACTTTCCATGAGCTGCCAAGGTTAAGGAAGCTTTTTGTGACCACAAATTGTCAACATTTGATAAAACAAATAAAATTGAAGTTCTCTTCCTTCAGAGAAAAGTACATCCTTCTTTGATGGTCCCTTCCTTCCACTAGGATTTCACTCACAGAGATCTTTGATATAGGATACTTTTTGCCACAGTGACTTGAATTTCCATGCCTGAAATTCTCTCAAGGGCTTTCAGCCACATCTGAATGCCTTAAGGGCTGATTATGAGGTCACAGTATTACTTAAAGTGATTGTCATTCTATGAGTTTGCTGTGTGAGCTGCTTCCTATGTTGGACATTCCCTCCTTCGTAATTCTATTATTATAATTACTAGGCACTTGATGCTATTTACATGATCTCTTTAACACTTAATCTTATCTATATGTTCACTTTAGCACTTAATATGATCACTTTAACAATTAAGATCACAATATTACCACCTATTTTAATAGGATTTTTAGTCCAATGACAAATTTTTACACTGTACATTTAGAAGTAAGTCCAACGGACTGCATGCAGAACTATACATCTGTACAGTTACAAACTTCCTCCTTCCTCCTTCCTCCCTTATTCTCCCTTTTATTTTTTACTGAAATTTATTTTCAATTGACTTTATATACATATGATTAACTCTGTGTTAAATAAAGAATTCAACATATACTATGAAGAAGAGAAAATTAAAAAATACATAAAAATTCAAAAACCTTCTCAACAGTATGAGGGCTGTTCAAGTCATTGTTTCTCAAAGTGTCAATTTAACTTCTAGAGCTTTCATTTTAGGTGCACTATTAATTCTCACAGATCAGTGAGAACTTATAGTATTTTCCCTTTGGGACAGGCTTATTTCACTAAATATGAAGTTTTACAAATTGATCCATTTTGTTGCAAATGACTGGATTTCATTTTTTTTTACTGCTGTGTCTTATTCCATAGTTTATATATCCTATAATTTCTTTTCCAGTCTTCATTTGGTGGGCATTTATGTTGATTTCATGCCTTAGCTCTTGTGAACTGAGCTGATCATTTCAAAAGGGATCATTTCCCTTGGGTAAATTCCCAGGTGTGAGTTGGCTGGGTACTGTGGTAGGTATATATTCAGATTATAGAGGTATCTCCATACTGTCTTTCACAGTGGCTTGATAAGTTTACATTTGAACCAACAGTGGATTAGGCTACCCTTTTCCCCACATCCTTGCCAGCATTTTTGTTTGTAGATCTGTATGAGAGTCATTCTAACTGGGGTGAAGTGAAATCTCAGTGTGGTTTTGATTTGCATTTCCCTGACATCTTGTGATCCTGGACATTTTTTCATGTATCTGTTGGCCATTTTATTTCCCCTTTTGAAAATGTCTTCTTAAGTCCTTTGCCCAACTCTTTTTTTTAAAGATTTATTTCATTTATTTGAAGAAACTTACAGAGAGAAACACAGAGAGAGACACAAAGAGAAGTGGTTCACTTCCCAGATGGCCACAATGGTGAGAGCTGCACTGCTCTAAAGCCAGGAGCCAGGAACTTCTTCCAGGTCTCCCACATGGGTGCAGGAGCCCAGGGACTTGGATCATCTTCTACTGCTATCACAGGTCATAGCAGAGAACTGGATTTGGAGAGGAGCAACCAAGACTAGAACCAGCACCCATATGGGATGCCAGCACTTCAGGCCAGAGCTTTAACCCGCTGTGCCACAGTGCCGGCCCCTGCCCAACTCTTGACTGAGTTATTTGTTTTGTGGTTGTGGATTTTCTCAATCTCTTTGTAGATTCTGATTATTAATACCTAATGAATAACATAGCTTGCAAATGATTTTTCTCATTCTGTTGATTGCCTTTTCACTTTCCTGTTTCTTTTGCCATACAGAACTTCTCAATTTGAAGTAATCCCATTTGTTAATTTGGCTTTGACTGCCTGTGCCTCTGGAGTCTTTTTCCAAGAACACTTGGGCTGTGCCAATGTCTTGAGGGTTTGCCCTATGTTCTCAATTTCTTTGATGGTGTTAAGTCCTAGATTTAGATCTTTAATCCATGTTGAGAGAATTATTGTACAAAGTTTGAAGTAGGGAGTCTTGCTTGATATTTTTTTTGTGTAGAAACCCAGTATTCCCAGCACCATTTATGGAAGACACTGTTCTTTTTCCAAAGATTGGTGTTAGCTCCTTGGTCAAATATAATTTAGTTGTAGATGTTTGGATTGATTTCTGGGTTTTCTATTTTGTTCCATTGGTCTATCCATCTATTTTTGTACTATTGCCAGGCAGTTTTGATTATAACTGCTTTGTAGTATGTCTTGAAACCTGGCATTGTGATGCCTCTGGCTTTGTTTTTGTTTTATAAGATTGCTGTAGCTATTCGAGGTCTCCTACATCTCCATATGAATTTCTGCATCCTATTTTCTAGATCTGAGAAGAATGGTATTTTGATTGGTATCGCATTGAATTTGTAAATTGCTTTAAGAATGGGCATTTTGATGATATTGATTCTCCCAATCCATGAACGTGGAAGATTGTTACATTTTTGTATCTTCTTCTATTGCTTTAATATTTTGTAATTCTTATCACAAAGATCTTTGATATCCTTAGTTAAGTTTATTCCAAGGTATTTGATTTTTTGTAGCTATTATGAATGGAGTTGATCTTAGAAGTTCTTTCTCAGCCATGACATTGTCGGTGTATACAAAGGCTGTTGTTTTTTGTACTGACTATATCCTGCTACCTATAAAACTCTTTTATGAGTTCTAATAATCTCTTATTGGAGTCTTTATCTGCAAATAGGAATAATTTGACTTCCTCTTTTCTAATTTGTACCCTTCTATTTCATTTTTCTTGTCTAATGGCTCCAGCTAAAACTTCCAGAACTCTATGGAACAGCTGTGGTTAAAGTGGTCATCCCTGTCTGGTACTGAATCTCAGTGGGAATGCTTACAATATTCCCCATTCAATATGATGCTGGTCTTTGATATGTCATAAATTTTCTTGATTGTGTTGAGGAATGTTCCTTCTAAACCCAATTTGCTTGGAGTTTTCATGATGAAAGGGTTTTGCATTTTGTCAAATTATTTCTCTGCATCTATTGAGATAATCATAAGTTTTTTGTTCTTCAATTTGTTAATGTGATGTATCACATTGATTTGCAATTGTTGAACCATCCCTGCATACCAGGGATAAATCTCACTTGGTCAAAGTGAGTGATGTTTTTGCTGTTTAGTTGGATTTGTTTGGCCAGAATTTTGTTAAGGATTTTCACATCTATGTTCATCAGGGAAATTGGTTTATAGTTCTCTGTCTCTGATGCATCTTTTCTTGGTTTAGGAATTAAGGTGATGCTGGCTTCAAAGAATGAATTTGGGAGGATTCGCTCCCTTTCAATTGTTTTGAATATATGAGAAGAATTTTAGTTTTTCTTTAAATGTCTGATTGAATTCAGAAGTGAATTCATCTAGTCCTTTTTTTTCCCTTGGGGGGGGGCTTTATGAATGATTCAATTTCCATGTGAGTTATATGTCTGTTTAGGTTTTATGTCTTCATGGCTCAACTTAGGTAGGTTATATGTGTCCAGGAATCTATCAATTTCTTCTAGGTTTCCCAGTTTGTTGGAATACAGCTCTTTATAGTGGTTTCTGATGACTCTTTTTTATTTCTGTGGTGTCTGTTGTTACATTTTCTTTTTCATTTCTAATTGCATTGATTGGGTCTTCTCTCTTTTTTTATGGTTGGGCCAATGGTGTGTCAATTTTGTTTATTCATTTCAAAAAAACCAGCTCTTCATTTTGCTGATCTTTTTTATTGTTCTTTTAGCTTCATTTTTGTTGATTATTTTTTAATTTTAATTATTTATTTTCTTTTACTAATTTTGGGTTCTCTTTGCTGTTGCTTTTCTACATTATTCAGGTGCATAGATAGTTCATTGATTTTGTGCCTTTCCAGTTTCTTGATGTAGGCATCAATTGTTACATACTTCCTATTAACACTGCTTTTGCTGTATCCCATAATTTTGATATATTGCTTTATTGTATTCATTTGTTTACAAAATATTTTATTTCTGTTTTGATATCATCTATGACCCACTTTCATTCAAAAAAATGTTGCTCATTCTCCATGTGTTTGCATATGATGTAGAGATTCTTGAATTGAATTCCAGCTTATTTGATTGTGTTCTGAGAAGATGCACAGTATTTCATTTTTTTTTAATTTGCTGAGACTCACTTTATGACCTATCATATGGTCAATCCTAGAGAAAGTTCCATGCACTGGAGAGAAAAAAAATGTGTACCCTGTGGCTGTAGGGTGGAAGGCTCTGTAGTTATCTCCTAGATCTGTTTGGTCTATGATGTCAATTAATTTTGTTGTTTCTTTGTTGGTTTTCTGTCCATTGCTGAAACTACAGTACTTATGTCCGTTGTTACTATTGTATTTGACTCTACTTAACCCTTTAAATCCCTTTACAATTGGTTTAAATAGCCATATGCCCTGTAATTAGGTGGATAAATATTTATAATAGTCACATCTTCCTGCTGCATTGACCCTTTAATCATTATATAATGTCTTTGTCTCTTTTAGTAGTTTTTGTGTTAAATTATATTTTGTCTGATATTAGGATGGCCACGCCAGCTCTTTTTTGGTTTTGTTAGCATGGATTATCTTGTTTCATCCTTTCACTTTCAGTCTGCCTGCATCTTTGTTGGTAAGGTGTGTTTCTTGTAGGCAGCAAATTGATGGGTTATGATTTTAATCCATTCAACCAGTCTGTGTCTTTTAACTGGAGAGTTGATACCATTTACACTCAGTGTGCCTATTGTTAAATTGTCTTTGCCCTACCATATTTCCTTAAATAATCTTATTTATGTATTTTGGATTTTATTTGTACTTTTTGCGGGTCATTTTCTGCAGTCATCTTCTTTTGCAGTGATGTTCCTCTTTCTCTGTTTCTGTGCATAGCACATCCTTGAATATCTTTTGTAGGGATGGGTGAGTACTTACAAAATCTTTCAATTTCTGCTTATTGTAAAAGATTCTTATTTCTCCTTCATTCATAAATGAGAGTTTTGCAAGTTACAGTATTCTGGGTTGACATTTTTCTCTCCTAGGACTTGGAATATGTCTCATCATTGTCTCCTTGACTGTAGGGTTTGCGATGAGAAGACTGGAGTAAGTCTAATTGGGTTTCCTCTGAATGTGATTTGTTGCTTCTCTCATGAACATTTTAAGATCTGTTATTTGTGTTTCACTGAGGTGAGTTTTTCCACAATATGTCATGGTGAAGTTATTTTCTGGTCATTTCCATTGGAATTTTCGTGTGTTCCTTTTACGTGGATGTCTCTTTCTTTATCCAGATTGTGGAAGTTTTCTGTTATTATTTTACTAAGAAGGCCTTCTTATCCTCTCTCTCTTTCCACAGCTTCTGAAATTCCTAGGAACCATAAATTGGATCATTTGATAGAATCTTATAGATCTCCAACTGTGATTTTTAATTTTCTAATTTCTTCTGGTATTTGGTCTGTTTTATTAACGTCAGTTTGTCTTCTAGTTCTGATATTCTTTCTTCTGTTTCAACTATTCTATTGCTAAGAATTCCCACTGAATTTTCATTTAGTCTATTGGATTCTTTGTTTCCAGTGTTTCATTCTGGCTTCTCTTTAATATATGAATTTCTTATGAGTTCTTTTAATTTAGATCATGGATTTGTTTCTGACTGCTTCTAAGTAATCTGACTATTAATTTTCTGAATTCCTTTTCTGGCAAATCCTCAATCTTTTCTTCTACCTCCATTATTGAAGATTTGTAGTGCTCCTTTGGTGAGTTCATAAATTCTTCCTCATTCTTATTGCAGATTTCTCCTTTCTTTTTTGGCATTTCTGATTGGTGTCTCATTGATTTTATTTTTGAATTGATTTTGCTTTGCTATGAGCTGCTATGTGTCTGTGCAATGCATGCGGAAGCCTGCCACCCCACCTCCTGGAGCTCCATTTATTTCTAGAATGTGATGGATGTGTATATCAATGCTTTGGTGCACTAGGCCCTGCCTTCTGGGGCCATGCTTGCTTCTCACTTGTGCATGAAATGAGCTCAGGTTTTCATTGTTTACAATTACTCCTTGATATATAGCTTGCATGGTTGGGAAAAAAATCACTCTGAAATGTGATCTTTGTTCCCAGGTGGGGCGTGTTGTGAGATGACCCCCACAAGGGATAGGTGTGTGCACGTGAAGGAAACAGCAGCTCCCTGCTTATACTCAAAAATGTAAATAAGCAACATGGCTTCTCCCTGCCAGCTGTAGGTCTGGTTGGGGAAGTGGGGAGACACAGATGTACCATGGCACACCCAACCTCTCTGTCCATTCCCCTACAATTTCTCTTTCTTCACTCTTGGAATTTCATATGCAGTTCACCAAGTTTCTCTATCCTCCACCATCTACAGATCCATGGATTCGCTATCTCTCACCTGGTTTGCTGTGGGGAGGCTGTTGCCAATCCCACTCACTCACTTTGCTGCTCCTTTGCTGAATGGCTGCCACTTCATCATCCTCTCTGCTCAACCAGCATGGACCTGAGCAGTCTCTGGTGGACTCCTGGGCCATTCTGCATGAATATCTCATGATTCCTCCACCGGTTTGTATCCCCTCTGCTCACTTTTTCCCTGCATGAGTTCTAATGTCCCACTGCTACACTACCATCTTGGTCACCTCCCTTGAATTGGCTTTTAATAGGTTATCAACAATTTGGGCAAGTGAAATTAATAAAATTAAAAAGAAAACTTAAAGTATGATGAGAAGGAATGATAAAATTATATTGGAATTACTGTAAGTAAAATTAAATAATGTGTTATGAGCACTGATAACAATAAACAAAGTATATATGTTGGTAAATATTTCAGTAAATGCATGCTTCAAAGAATGTGAAAAAATACACATTATATAATAAAATATAATTCACTAAATAGAATAATTTTAAAATATATCATTGTAGTTGGGAGTCTTCATTCTTTACCATTTATTTATTTTAGGACAGTTAAGCAAAGGTTTTCAAAATCTACACCACCAGTTTGAGCAGAATAATTCATCTTTCCTCATGAGTTCACAGGTATAGGATAACACAGAATTTTTATGTATTTAATATATTATCCATAATACTTAAGAATTGTGGATTCTAGATCTCCAGAAAGACTTGGAAGATTTTTGTTGTTTGTGGATAGAAAACAAATAAAAAGTCATAACAGATGTCTTATTATATATAAATTAGAGAAATGTGAATCAGTGCTGTGGTTCAGTCAGTTAAACTACTCCCTGAAGCACCAGCAATTCATGTAAGTGCTCTTTCATGTTCTGGCTGCTACACTTCTGATACAGCTACCTACTAACGGGTCTGGGAAAGCAATGGAAAATGGTGAAAATGCTTGTGCCCCCTGCACACATAAGGGAGACCTGGAAGCAGCTCCTGGCTCCTGGCTCCTGGCCTCAGATTGGTCCAGTTCTGGTCATTGTGGCCATTTTGGGAGTGAACCAGGGATGGAAGATCTCTCTATCTTTTCATTTCTTTAACTCTGCCTTTCAATTGAATAACTAATTCTTAAGGAAAAGGTTTTAAAAATTAGACAAAAAATAGGAATTGAAGAGAAAAATATAGCTTAGGGGAAATATAAGGTTTAAGTATATAAAGTTTTAAATACATAAATTTTTCCCTCATGGATATGGTTATTGAAGAAAGTCTGTTATTGGTAACATAGACAACCATGAGTTTGTGGACAGAATACTTTGGAGGTAAGGGGAAAGTGGAGGTAACCCCTATGGCATCTAAAATGCTTTTCATCATGAAACATCTCAGGATAATGCAGAAAACTGCAACTCGGCCGGCGCCGTGGCTCGATAGGCTAATCCTCTGCCTTGCGGCACTGGCAGACCAGGTTCTAGTCCCAGATGGGGCGCCGGATTCTGTCCCGGTTGCCCCTCTTCCAGGCCAGCTCTCTGCTATGGCCAGGGAGTGCAGTGGAGGATGGCCCAAGTGCTTGGGCCCTGCACCCCATGGGAGACCAGGAGAAGCACCTGGCTCCTGCCTTCAGATCAGCATGGTACGCCAGCTGCAGCGGCCATTGGAGGGTGAACCAATGGCAAAGGAAGACCTTTCTTTCTCTGTCTCTCACTGTCCACTCTGCCTGTCAAAAAACAAGCAAACAAAAAAACAAAACAAAACAAAACAAAACAAAAAAAACCTGCTACTCAAGTCCTTGTCTATATTTCCTATTTCAGACACTCAGAGAACAAAAACAAGTCAGTGTATATAATGAGCTTTGTGATTGTTAAGTTAGAGAAATGAGTTTTATAAACATCTACAGGACAGATGTAGCATAACTATGCAGGAGAAATTCCTCTAAACTCGTTTGACATTTAAATACTTGTATGATTTTACACTTACATTCAGATCGTACTTTCCAAGATGTTCTGGGAAGTTAAGGTTAGTAGGTTTTCAAGTACTTTCAACTTAATATAGGAGGAAAAGGTGTAAAAGAGTAAAAGAGAGTAGAAGCATAAATAATAATATCAAATCTGTTTGGTTTTGTTTCTAAAAATAAGTCATTATTAATGTTTTAAACCAGAATAATCTGGTTTCCAAGCCTTTCTTTTAAAACTTTGGTACAGATTGGTGACTCAAACCTTATATAAAATTCCAATTTGCTGTGCCAATACACATATTTTATTCTATGAAGACTAAAAACTCAAAATCAAACCAGTATAAATAATGTAGTTATTTTAGAATTTTCTTAATTTGACATGACAAAGTAGTTGATAAAATGAGTGTTAGAGGAAAAGATGCTGAGGAAATGACATAAAGTACTGTGCATGCTCTGGGGAGCAGTCAGTCCTAATGGGGATTTTTTTATTTTTTATTTTTTATTTTTTTTTATGTTTTGACAGGCAGAGTGGACAGTGAGAGACAGAGACAGAGAGAAAGGTCTTCCTTTTTGCCGTTGGTTCACCCTCCAATGGCCGCCGCGGTAGCGCGCTGCGGCCGGCGCACCACGCTGATCCGATGGCAGGAGCCAGGTACTTATCCTGGTCTCCCATGGGGTGCAGGGCCCAAGCACTTGGGCCATCCTCCACTGCACTCCCTGGCCACAGCAGAGAGCTGGCCTGGAAGAGGGGCAACCGGGACAGGATCGGTGCCCCGACCGGGACTAGAACCCGGTGTGCCGGCGCCGCAAGGCGGAGGATTAGCCTAGTGAGCCGCGGCGCCGGCCCTAATGGGGATTTTTATACTTTGATGCATTAGTGTGCCAATATTAGGTTCTTTGAAATAATTTGATGAGGGGAGAGAGGGCTATGTGTTTACTTTCTGATTTTTACTTAGTGAATATTTTGTATCAGTTAAATGTACTTTAATTGTGTAATTTTTCTTTGGCTCTTTTTTTTTGAAATGTAGTCTTTTTTTAAAAAAGGTATATGTTATTATTCTCTAGTCGTTCTGAATCTATATGTGGATTTTTGAATTTAAAAATTGATATTACTGTACTTTCAATGGATTTAAAGTAATTAGAAAATTGTGATTTTTCTGACATTTACAATTACCTATAATTTATCACAACCAGGTTGTGCTAAAACAACAAGGTGCATATAGGTAAGTGATAATATCCCTTATGTCTATTAATTTTACTAATATTTACTTCAAGAGTACACCTAATTCTTCACATCACAGCTACAGTCCCTCTTATTCATAGAAGTGTTGTAAGCACAGACTCTTGTATATTTTGAAAATGTACAGCAATAATACTTTTTAAATTGAAGTTCTGGAAGTATAAGAAAATGATTATATTTCTTATTTTAAATACATGAAACTTTCCAAACAGGAAATAAAATTATTCAAAAATATATTATACATGTTAGAGTAATATTTTGAAACATAAAATGTAAAATATGGATTGTTAGAATGTTTATTATAAAGAAGTAAATAAATAATAACAGTAGTTAAGTAGCTATAAATGAATGATCAGAAGTGAATAATCTATTAAAATACCTGTAAAATAATATTAAACATGGAGTAATTCAAATGCAGAAAAGATCATGCACTAAACCAAGGATTTTAAATATAGGATACAAGTGTGTAGTTGTAAGTTATATACATTTTTTTTGACAGGCAGAGTTAGTGAGAGAGAGAGAGAGAGGCAGAGAAAAAGGTCTTCCTTTTCCATTGGTTCACCCCAAAATGGCCACTACAGCCAGCACACTGCACCAATCTGAAGCCAGGAGCCAGGTGCTTCCTCCTTGTCTCCCATGAGGGTACAGGGCTCAAGCACTTGGGCCATCCTCCACTGCCTTCCCGGGCCACAGCAGAAAGCTAGACTGGAAGAGGAGCAATGGGGACAGAATCCAGCACCCCAAATGGGACTAGCACCCTGGGTGCCGATGCTACAGACAGAGGATTAGCCAAGTGATCCATGGTGCTGGCCAGATTATGTACATTTTCAAAGTCAGTGGCCAAGTTAGTGTCCTATAAATATCTTTAAGGTATAAAAATATATGAGCTTTATAGGATAAAATGCTAAACCAAACCTAGAGATCTAGGAGAAACTACTTGTGAATGATTCCAGGGCAAAGCTCAGAGCAGTCAGTGAGTTCATTATCTCCTTTGGAAAAAACCAAATACAATGGCCACAAATTCACAGTGCTAGATCAGCACATACTGGGATACTGATGGCACATTCAGGTGATAATGCATAGAAGACACACTAAAACAGTTAAAATTGTGATATATAAAATATTGCTGTCAGTACAACTCAATATTTTGCTAACAGCTATAAAAGTATAACAAGCTGATATAAAGATATATGACAAGAAATACTCAATTAAAAGTAACAAATGGTTATAAAACTTCAAGATTTTAAACTGATAAATTTTACTCCTTACTAGACAACCTTACAACAAAGACAACAGTTTATCTAGAAAGACACTGTAGCATATTTCAAAACCAATGTGAGAGTGAGTCTCATTTCAACCCAGAAAGCAATAAAAGAAAATTAACTTGAGTGAGTGAAAAGCATAGTAGACAAACAGAACTGAAAAACTCTGCCCATGAATGTGGCCAGGAAAACCTACAGATTTCCATTGAGTTGATAACCTCTCATTAAAAATAGTAACCAAGGTTTTCCTTTTACTATTCTACCAGCTTCAGAATCAGCATCAGAAGGAGATACTATCTCCTTGAAGAAAAGTCAGAAGAGACTTCCGCAACACTTGTCACTGCTGATTCTGAGGGAGAACTTTGTAGTTGCTACTGACTTTGAGTCTGTCCTGGAGTGTTAGTTGGGGTCATGGTTCTCACCTAATCCGTGAAGGCAGAGCACATGTCCTACTTCCTATTCCCCTGTACAAAGGCTCAAGGTGACTACTAGTGGAGAGGCGTCTTCTTGATAAGGAAGGTGCAGGCTGCATGGCTCAAATGCATGTAAGGGATTTTATCTGAGGGATAAATCCATCATCTCCAGTGACATTTAGTATGGCCTGGATGGTTGACAGGAGGGAGAGTGTCAATTAACATTATGAGGCACTCCCCTTCTCTCATCCTATCATGGGTGACCATCCTAAAACAGCCAAGGTAGAACACTACAGCAGGCCTTGGGAATACCTTGTCTCTCTCCATGGGTGGAGCAGATTTGTGGGGATAAGAACAGATCCTCTGATCCCTGTGACTGTGGGATATAAACACACTATGGCTTGGAATTCCATGAGTGCATGATAGAACAAGAGGTGCTGCTGTGTCTCTGGGAAACCACTGTGCCTGTCTTCAGAGGATCAGGGTTCCATGAGCATTTGTGATAGGCCACTGCAAGGGCTTTTTGCACTCACTTAGGACCACACATATCCTTTGTGCAAATCATGTGCCTACATGAGTGGGGTGTGTAGCAACTGTGAGCTTAACTAGGGCATTGATCACCTTGGCAGAGAGGAAGAGAAGCAGTGATCACACAACCAACATGATGGTAATCCCTCTACTGACAATAGAGATCTACCCTGCCCAACTTGCTGTCACCCTGGACTCTTGCACCACTCTGGATCATACCTCTGAGCTCTCTGACTCCAAGCAAAACAAACCTCTGAATATCAACCAAAGGAGAAGAAGGAGAAACCATTACACTATGCCACAGTGGAATAATTCAAAGATAAAAATCATCAGAGGATAAAGTCAACATGTGGTTCCACAAATGCCTGAAAATAAATGTATAAATATGCGAAACATGAAATAGGAAGACAATATGACTCTTCCTAAAGAATATAACAATTCCATGTTGGAATATAACAATTCAATGTTAGAACATAAAAATGAAGTGATTGAAGATATTCAACAAGGATTCTAAAGAATGATCATATGACTAACAAAAATGAGAAACAAATTAATGTGTTAAAGAAATCCATTCACTACACTGATGAAAAATTTTGCTGGGAGATAGAGATAGTTAAAGTAAATTTAACTATTATTTAAACAATTTAGTTAAAGTAATATTTCAAACTGAAATATTAGGAATAAAGAATTCTATATATCAAATAAAAACTACAGTGGAAAGCCTTATCAACAGATTAGACAGTTCCTAAGAACTGTCCTATTAGACAGTTCCTAAGAAATATCTCTCAGACCAAAAAAAAAAGTAACAACAACAACAAAAAAAAGATTTTTCAAGATTTATGAGTTACTATCAATTGACCTAGTACAGGAATTCCTGAAGATGCAGATATAGACAAAGGATTAAAAGGCCTATTAGGTGAAATAATGTAGAAAATCCCCTGGTTTGGAGAAAGAAAGGGACATCCAAGAACAGGAAGTACATAGAACTCTATTGTACATTAGAAAGGATACTTCCCACAACACATTATAGCCAAAGTTTGATGCATAAAACATAAAGAAACAGTTATAGAAACACAAGATTACCTTTAAACAATCTCTAATTGGGTTGACAGCTGATTTTTAATAAGAAATTCTGGAGGCCAGGAGACATGGAGAGACATAGTCCATGTCCTAAAAGAAAAAAACAAAACAAAACAAAACAACCTCTCAAGCATGAGTACTGGGCCCAGCAAAACTCCCATTTATAAATGAAGGTGAAATAACTTCCAAAACAAACAAAAATATGAAAAATTGTCAACACTCACCCAGCCTTACAAATGATACTTAATGATAGGCTACACAGAGAGATGGAGGAAGATAGTCCACATTAAAGAATGTGAAGGGAGAAAATATCCTATAAAAAGTACAAAGGAAAACCGAAGCAAAAAATCAGGAATATTTCTGGAAAAATGGCAGAACTGAAGTATTATTTATCAATACTAACCTTGAATGTAATGGCCCAAACTATACAATTAGAAGAAATAAATTGGCTGAACAAATTAAAAAAAAAATGACCCAACTATTTGCTGCTTACAAGAAACACACATCAACAAAAAGATACACAAAAACTGAAAGTGCAAGAATGCAAAAAGATAATATGTGATAATTTAAAGCAAAAAAGAGCAGGAGTGGCCATAGTAATAGAAAAACTATTAAAAGAGATCTAGGAAGGAATTATGTAATGATTAAGGATGGATTCAGAATGAAGATTTGTCTATAATAAATGTATATGCACCCAGTGCCAGGGAACCTAGCTATTTAAAACAAATGATGCCAGCGCCGCAGCTCACTAGGCTAATCCTCTGCCTTGCAGCATCAGCACACCGGGTTCTAGCCCCGGTCAGGGCGCCGGATTCTGTCCCAGTTGCCCCTCTTCCAGGCCAGCTCTCTGCTGTGGCCAGGGAGTGCAGTGGAGGATGGCCCAAGTGCTTGGGCCCTGCACCCCATGGGAGACCAGGAAAAGCACCTGGCTCCTGCCATCAGATCAGTGCAGTGCGCCGGCCGCAGCACGCCAGCCACGGTGGCCATTGGAGGGTGAACCAACGGCAAAGGAAGACCTTTCTCTCTCTCTCTCTCTCTCTCTCTCTCTCTCTCTCACTGTCCACTCTGCCTGTGAAAAAATAAATAAATAAATAAAAGAAATGGCAATGCATTTAAAGAGAAACATAGACTCTAATACAATATTACTAAGGGGATTAAACACCCCACTTTCATCAATGGGCAGAACAACTACACACACAAAGAAAATCAACAAAGAAAGAACAGCCCTAATCTACATTCAGGAGCAAAAGCACCTAATTGTTATCTACAGAACATTTCATCACACAACTTCAGATTAGATTTTTTTTTCTTTCATTGCATTCAAGTTCCTCTAAGATATCCCATATGCTAGGCCATAAAGCAAGTGTCAGCACATTCAAATAAATGTATCTTTAATAAGTATTTTGGAATGGAGCTACAAATTAACAACTTAAGAAACTGTAGAAAATACATAAACACATAGAAAATGAATGACATGTTCCTGAATGGACAGTGATTCATAGAATAAATAAAAAAGAAATTAAAAAAAAATCTTGCAAGTGAATAAAGATGGCAACACAACATATGATGGAGAAAAAGTAATGTTTCCGGGAAGGCTCATAGTAATTCATGCCTATGCAAATAATTGGAAAGACATCAAAGAAATGGTTTAACAATGCAACTAAAGGATCTTAAAAAAATAGTAGGAGGAAAGAAGTAATCAAAATTAGAGAGGAAATAGACAAAATTGAAAAAAAAGATTAGTGACATGATGATTTGTTTGAAAAAAATAAGTGAAATTGGTACACAATTCATCCAAAAAACCAATATATAAAGAGAGGGCCCAAATTCACATAATCAGATATGAAAAACAAAATGTTACAAAAAGATGCCATATAAATAAAAACAATCATAGGGAATTATCGCAAATTGCTTTATGCTAAACAATTTGAAATTCTAAAAGAAATTAATAGATTTCAGACACATGCAATCTAAAAAACTTTAGTCAGGAAGATATACAAAATCTCAATAGTAGATCAATAAAAAATTCAGCCTGAACTGGTCATAAAGACCTTCACAAAAAAAAAAAAAGTCAAAAAGTCTAGGACTCAATTGTTTCACTGCCAAACAATTCTACCAAACATTTAAAGAATAAAAAATTCCATTTCTTCACAAACAATTCAAAGCAATGGAAAGGGTGAGTATCATGCCAAACTTGTTTTATGCAGCCAACATCACCTTAATCTATCAATACATCAGAAAAAGTGTTCACTGGGTCAAGTGGGATTTATCCCTGGTATGCTGGGATGGTTCAAAGATTTGCAAATCAATAAATGTGATACATCACATGAACAAAATGAAGAAAATTCCACATGGTTATCTCAATAGATGCAGAGAAAGCATTTGATGAAATACAAAATTCTTTTATGATGAAAATCTTAAACAATTTGGGTATAGAAGGAATACCCCTCAGCACAATCAAGGCGATTTACTACAACCCCACAGCCAGTATCCTATTGAATGGGAAGCGTAACCCCTAAAATATGGAACCAGAGAAGGATGACCACTCTCACCATTGCTATTTAACATTATCCTGTAACCTTTAGCTAGAGCCATTAGACAAGAAAAAAATCAAAGGCATACAAATTGGAAAGGAAGAAGTCAAACTTTCCCTGTTTGCAGATGACACAATTCTATATATAGGGGATCCAAAAGACTCTACTGAGAGACTACTGGAATTCACAAGAGAGTTTGGTAAAGTCACAGGATATAAAATCAGCACACAAAAATCAACAGCCTTTTTATAAAAAGACAAAGCCATGGCTGAGAAAGAGCTTTTAAGATCAGCTCCATTCGCAATGGCTCCAAAAAGTTTTAAAAATTTTGAATGAATTTAACCAAAGATATCAAAGATCTCTACATTGAAAATTATAAAACATTGAGGAAATAGAAGAAGACAGTAAAAATTGGAAGAATCTTCCATGTTCGTGTGTTTGAAAAACAAACATTATAAGAATTTCCATAATACCTAAGGCAATTTACAGATTCAATGTGATTTCAATGACATTCTTTGCAGAACTAATAAAAATGATGCTAGATTCATATGGAAATACAAGAGACTCTGACTAGCTAAAGCGATATTTATTATACAACAACAACAAAGCTGGAGGCATCATAATACCTGATTTCAAGACATACTACATGGTAATTATAATCAAGACATTCTGGTTCTAGCACACGGATAGATGTATAGAGCAATGGAATGGAATAGAAATTACATAAATCAATCCACACATCTACAGCCAACTTATCTTTGACAAAGGAGTTAAAATTAATCCCTGGAGCAAGGACAGTCCCTTCAACAAACGGTCCTGGGAAAACTGGATTTCTGGATGCAGAAGTATGAAACTACAACCATATCTTACACTTTACAAAAAAAATCTATCAAAGACCTGAATTTATGACCTGATACAATCAAATCACTAGAAAATATTGAGGAAATTCATGAAGACATTGCCACAGGCAAAGACTTCTTGGAAAAGACTTCAAAAGTACAAGCTATCAAAGATAAAATTGACAAATGAGATTGCATCAAGCTGAAAAGCTTCTGCTTCTAAAAAACACTCACCAAATGAAGACACACCAACAGAAAATATTTACAAGCTATGCAACAAATAAAGGGTTAACATCTAGAATCTATAAAGAGCTCAAGAAATTCAACAACAAAACAAATAACCCAGTTAAGAAATGGGTAAAAGAGGAATTTCAAATGGCCAACACACACTTAAAAAATGCTCATGATCACTAGTCATCATGCAAATGCAAATCAAAACCACAATTAAGTTTCACTTCATTCCTGATAGATTGGCTTTCATACAGAAATCAGCGAACAGCATATGCTGCTGAGGATATGGTGAACGAGGTACCCTAATGTACTGTCAGTAGGAATTTAAACTCTTCCAGCCACTGTGGAAGACAGTGTGGAGATACCTCAGAAATCTGAATATAGACCTACCATATGATCCAGCCATCTCACTCTCAGGAAATCAAATACAATCAGCATATGAGTCATCCATACTTCCATGTTCATTACAGCACAATTCACAATAGCTAAGATGTGGAATCAACATAGGTGTCCAGTCCATCAACTGATGAAAAGATATAGAAATTAAGGTATAATATATAACTTATGCAGTACTACTCAGTTGAATAAAAATGAAATCCTGTCTTTTGCAACAATATAGATGCAACTGGAAACCATTATACTTAGTGAAATAAGCCATTCCAAGAAAGACAGATTCTTTATTTTTTTCAATGATGTGAAATGACTAATACAGTTCCTAAAATATAATATATTGGAGTGAAGTAGACATTTTGAGATTCAATGATTGCTTACAGACCATGTCTCTTGGATAGTTTATTTTCTTCATACTATTTGTTGAACTATTTCACTTAGTGTAGTGTTAATTTTTCAATCATTAAATAAACTGAAAGTTCTTTGTAAAAGTTTTGAGTGTTAATGGGAAATGGAAGATGAAGAAAAGTTGGAAAACTGCCGAGGGGGAGGGTAGGATAGAAAGTATCACTCTTCCTAAATCTGTATATATGAAATACATGATACTTGTATAAGTTAAATAAAACAAACATATCAGTCATCTAGAAAAAAAGATTCTAAAATTCATATGGAAACACAGCACACTCTATATTGTTAAAGCAGTCTTATATAACAAAAACAATGCAACACAATACCAGACATAATGCTGGCAGCTATAATCAAAATAGCCTGGTATTGACAGAAAAATAGACATATAGAGCACTGCAACATAATAGAAACCCAGAAATCATTCCATACATCTGCAATCAACTGATCTTTGACAAATGAACTAAAAATAAATTCCTGAAGAAATGACTGTCTTCAAAAACTGATGTTGTGTAATTGGATCCCCTCATGGCCAAAGTATGAAGCAAGATTCCCACCTTACACCTTATACAGAAATCAACTCCAAATGGATCAGAAATCTAAATTCATAACATGATTTAATCAAATTACTAAACGAAAACTCTGCAAAATCTTGGCATTTGGAAAGACTTCTTGGAAAAGACCACAGAAACATAGGCAATAGAAGCAAAAATAGAAAAATGGTTTTACATCAAGCTTAGAAGCTTAAAGGAAACTATCAACAAAGTAAAGAGGCCATTATTAGAATGGTAGAAAATGTTTGAAAACTATTGAACTGGTAAAAGATTTCCATCAGTATATATATATATATATATATATATATATGTATATATATATTCATATATATATATATATATGGAATTCAATTAACTCAACAAAAGCAAAGCAATCCAGTCAAGAAATGGACATAGGATATGAATAGGCAATTTTAATGATGAAATTCAAATGGCTGACACATAAAAAGCTGTTTAGGATCACTACACATCAGGGAAATGGAAACAAAAAACAACATGAGGTTTCAATTGACACTGGCTAGAATGGCTACCATCCAAAAATAAAAGTAAAAACTAGTAAATGCTGGTAAGGACGTGGGGGAAAAAGTATCCTTATACAGTGTTGGTGGGAATGCAACTAGTACAATCATTATGGAAGACTGAATGAAGATTCCATAGAAATCTAAAAATATATCTACCATATGATGTAGCCTTCTTATTCTTGGGAATTTACCTAAATAAAATATAATCAACATATGAAAGACTTATTTGTATTCCCATGCTCTTTTCAGCTCAATTCACAAAAGCTAAGATATAGAATCAACCCTAATAGCCATAAACTGCAGACTGGATAAAAAACACATATACATATTTATGTAATATATTACATATATATGTTATATATATATATATACACACACATGTATATGTGTGTGTGATGTGTGTGTGTTTGTGTGTGTGTATATAAAATGGACTACTACTCATCCATTCAGAAAATGGAATCCTGTCTTTGCAATTAAATGGGTACAATTAGAAACCACTTTCATTAATGAAATAAACAAGGTCCAAAAAGACAAATATCATGCTTTCCCTGATTTGTGATTAAAAAAGGTAATGTATATGAGCAAAATTAACATCTTAAAACCTGATTCTTGTCTATACTATTAAGGAAAAGGGGTTTTTCTACTCACTACTTGTTGAACTCTTTATTTAGTGGAGGTTAAGCTCGTGCAATACAAAGTGAAAATGAGTCATTATCAAAATTAAGAGGAAAACCTCAGAACCAGTGCCTTGCATCTAGTCCATGGCACGAGTGAGCCTACATTTCCCCTGCAGGGGCTGTGGTGGTTTTGAGGTGCGGGTCTGGGCAGCTTGATGGGCAGTGTGGGCTCCGGAAACTTCTGGGATGGTCATTGCCCAGTGTTTCTTTCCAGGGTCCCCTCCTGAACCCATGCCTCTCACCTGGTGTGCAGGCTGCTAGCCATCCCACCTCGGCCAGACCGTGACCTGTCCCTCGCCACCTCGTGACCCTGGGGGTCACCCCATCCCTCCCTGGCCTGCTTCTTTCCTGCATGCTAACACCCGGAGTCATGCGGTGTTCTGATGTCCCCTCCCTCAGGCTCTGGGGCTGGGATGCCCTCCCGGGCTCTGGGTGCCCGTAGGGATGTTGTGCCAAGTGTCCAGTCCCTGGGTTGTCACCCACAGCCCGTGTTTCAGCCCTCCTGCTGCAGCCCCATGTGTCTGTAGACTTCCATGGTGGGAGCTTGACCAGTCCCTGCCCTGGCCATGGGAGCTGCCCTAAGCGTCTCTGGTCAGGCTGGCCGGCCTCCCGCCATGGCAGCTTCTCTGGGCAGCTGTCATGGTCATGTCGGCTGACCTGGGCCAGGGTGCCCGGGGCAGGGAGAACCTGAGACTGGATTGACAGACTGGGGTTTTGCCAGGGTGAGGGCATCTCCCCCCAGAGGGCAGTGGCCCCAGCCCATGCACACACCGCTGGGAGGGTGGGCTGCCTGAAGCCTGGAGGGTCTGGCCTGGATGCTGAGGAGGTGACTGCTGTGTAGGGCTGGCCTGCTGGGGGCCGGCATCTGTAGAGACCCTGGCCTCCATGGGCTGCCTGTGCCCTGCTGCTCCCAGAGTGGGCATCCAGGGAACCCCTCTAGGGTGCCTCAGGACATGTGATTGGCAGGCTGTGTTCTCTGGGATGGAGGTATGGGGGAGGGGTCAGGCTACCTCCCACCTGCTTTATGGGGTGGGGGTGGGGGTCCTGGTCACCTCAGTTTTTAGCAAATCCTTGCTCTCCGCAGGCCTGGCACACTCCCAATGAGATCATTTGCAAAATATGCTTCCTGCTAGCCCGAGCTCTTTGGTTCTGCCACCTGCACCAGCCCCTCCTGGGAGTTCTGGCATCCTGGGCAAGGCCAGCTGGCTCGAGAACTTGGGGGCCTGTGTGTAGGGGATGTGGGGTCCTGTGTCTGATGTATGTTTGTCCTTGGGGCAGAAGACTGTCACCCTGGGAGTGGACAAGGAGGATAGGACCCTGACCTTGGGCCACTGGGCCCTGTCCCAGGCTTCTGTCTCCTGGATCCACAGGCAGGCAGTCTGAAGCAGGAACTTTGGTGTCAGGTCTCTGAGGTTAGCCCCAGGCCCTGTGACCTTAAGGGAGTAGCCACCCTCCCAATCCCTGGGGTCAGGTCCCCAGGGTCAGCCCCAGGCCCTGTGACCTTGGGGGAGTAGCCACCCTCCCAACTCCTGGGGTCAGGTCTCCAGGGTCAGCCCCAGGCCCTGTGACCTTGGGGGAGCAGCCACCATCCCAAACCCTGGCTGCTGGGAAGAGCTTGAAGCCCCCCCAATGGAGCCTCGATCTGTCAGTCCCAGGAGATGGAGGCTGACGTGGGGTCTCCCTCCCCCTCCTCACGGGATCCTGGCATCACAGAGGACACATGGCCATGGATGGGCCTGAGCCTGGGCCTGAGTGCCAGGGCTGGCCCAGTGCCTGCCCCCATGCCTGGAAAGCAGGCAGGGGTGGGGGCAGGAATCGAAGGGGCTGAAAGTGGCCATATATAGTCATGGGGTGAGCAGTAAATGGCCCCCTCGGGGCTGGCTCTGGCCTGGCACCAGGCCCAGCACTGGGTCCCCGAGGGCAGTCTGGCTCTGGGGTGGGGTGGCTTCCTGGCAAGCCAGTTGGGGGTGGGCAGAGGGTTTCAGGTGGTGAAAGAAAGCTGGACTGGGGGCAACTTATGGGTACGGCAGAGTCCATGCTCACATTTGTTGATTGAAAATAAAAATCCTGGTGGCTTTCCCTGTGAGAGGCAGGTGTGGTTTGGAAACCTTTCAAAGCTGGAGGCAGTGGCACCTCCTGAACCCTCACCCCACCCTGGGGTCAGGTCTGCTCTGCCTAGAGCCTCCCCTCCTCTCCCCTCCCCTCCCTGGAGACTCTGTCTTTGGAGCTGGTGGGTGGTCTTGGAGGGACCTCTGGGGGTGGGGAAGGTGCCCTGGGTCACTCCTGTGACCATGGCCTTCACCCTGGCCCCCTCCACCAGCCCAGTTTCTGCCCACTGCATTCCTGGCCTTGGATGTTCACTGGGTTTTGCTCCTTTAATTTGTTAAATTTTGTGTGTTGATATGTTCCTCATTGTCAGCAGTTTTTTCCTCCATTTTTTTGGATATGGAGCCATTAGGGTGAGAGAAGAATAAAAGATGCATTACAATTAAAATGTTAATGAAATCCACATCATACAACTTTTGAAATCCTCCAGGCATTCATCTTGCCTGTGTCACATCCATTAACTCTGGCCATTCCTATTAACTGCTTATATGAAATAAATTATTTTTTCAACTTATGTAAATAAAAAGTTAAAAAGAATGTGATATGTAGTATGTACACTCTGTAGAAAGAATAAAAGCCAGTAACTAGTAGTCTTACTTCCTGCTTAGACTAGGGCACTTATGATATGCAATGGTGAAAATAATAAAATCAAAGAAAAATAAAAATGCCATTTGTTTTGCTATATAAACTGTGAGTACTTTGTACAGAACTTGGTAGCTTTGGGGTCTGCAAGAAGGGAAGGCCTATACTTCCAGGAATGTAGAGTCCCTACCTGTACTTTCAGGGAAGAAAAGTCCTTGTCAAGGTCCCTAAAGGTGCCTAAACATCAACCAATGAGGATCAGACCTACCTCAACCTTAACCCCCATGCACTGTATCTATAAAAGGAGCCCTCCCAGCTTCTCTATTGGGACCAGGGAACCTCACCCCAGAATGGAATCCCAATAGAAGCTTGTGAATTAATTGCTTCCTCTGCCTGGGAAGATTTCTTACATGCCAGACTCCTTACAGAACTGAGTAGCTTGGTAGTAGTAATTACTAAGTGCCAAGCAAATGCAAGGGAATTTAATGAAAAGTCTTTTTTTTTTCTTTTTTTGCTTTCATTATTATGTTCAATTATTCAGTTTTAACAGATCCAATATGTTATATATTACAGGAATTAAATCAAGAAAAAATGTCACATTACAGAAAAACCCTAATGGAAAGAGTCTATCACTAGAATGAAACTGAAAATTTTCAATGCAAGTAATAAATTTGGAGTTTTCCAAAACTCCGAAATTGGAAAAAAAATGTGCGATTCTCAAACCATGACAAAGAATATTGGTGTATGATCATTCAGAGATACTCTGCATGGGAAAGATTCAAAGACAACTTAGAAGCTCTTTAAGTAGCTATCAGTCTTTTTTTTTTTTTTTTTGACACGCAGAGTGGATAGTGAGAAAGAGACAAAGGTCTTCCTTTTTGCCGTTGGTTCACCCTCCAATGGCCACTGCGGCTGGCGCATCATGCAGATCTGAAGCCAGGAGCCAGGTGCTTCTCCTGGCCTCCCATGCGGGTGCAGGGCCCAAGGACTTGGGCCATCCTCCACTGCCTTCCCGGGCCATAGCAGAGAGCTGGCCTTGAAGAGGGGCAACCGGGATTGAATCCGGCGCCCCGACCGGCATTAGAACCCAGTGTGCTGGCACCACAAGGCAGAGGATTAGCCTGTTAAGCCACGGCACAGGCCAGTAGCTGTCAATATTATAAGGAAAAGGCCAATCAAGATGTATGAAGACTCAAGATGCTAGGAACAAGATATACTAAGAAACTGAAATTATATATAGACAATAGCATTGAATTCAAAGGCAAAAGAAAAAGAGATGAAATGTAAAGATAAAAATAAGGCAATTGTGAATGAAAACTGTATTTTTCTGGAAAATGGGTGAATACAAAGAAAATACGAACAAATATAAGGATTGAGTTCCCATTAATATGACATGTAAAATCATAAAATTTGCAGGAACTAAATTCCAGAAAATATCATGTTCCTTCAAAAGTGATCTTATAGGAACAAGTCCTGCATCTAGAAATATACTATTAAAAATTTCAACATCAATGGGATATATAATTCCATAAAAATCCATACAGAGTTTAAAAAAAAGTCTTTGAAAGAGTAAAACAATACCCCAGACCTAGATGGCTCTGAGGAATTTTGAATTTAAAAAGTAGTTAAGTTACTTTATGCATGTTGAAGGAATGGACAACACAATTAAAAATTGAACAAATGTATACAAATATTCACAGTGCTACCACTGGTACATAATATGATTGGGCAATATTCATAAATTCCAATCCAAAGCAAAAATTAAAATATTTTTATACTAAAGTATAAATTATAGGGTTATTACTGTTAGTAGAGCTGTTATTTTGTAGGAGAGAAAACAAAGTGATAAGAAAATTGAAGGGAATCTGTTAAAGTACACTTCATATGGGAAATAAGGATAAATGAATGAAAATAACACAAAGCTCTTGGAAATTACGCAAATCTCAAGGAAAAATATTTTTTATTTACTGATACTCTTAAGAAGTTCAAAAATTTATTGTCCTCTGAAAGACCAGAAAATTCCCCTGTAAATTGAGAATGGTGGGTCAAGAAGGCTTTGAAAATATGGGGACATGAAATAGACACAAAAGGATTCAGATAATTTCTAACTTGTTGATGTAAAAAAAAAAAAAAAAACAACAGCAAAGATGGCCTCAATATAGTAGTAGACTTGGCTTATAATAGGATGTTGATGATATAAACAGGTCACAATAATCAAAATACAACAATGACTAAAACAATGCACAACTTAGAAATGCACATTTTTATATCACCTATATTCTAGTTACTGGAAGTAGCAGTGATCAATAATGCAGGAGCAATAATAGCATGACAACATACACAAGGGAATTGGGTGGGGTGAACCAACGTCTATTAAAAGTGCACTTAACTTGAGAAGTGAAATTAAAAGCAATGAGGATGAAAACACTATGCCTTTTATATAAAAAATCTTAAATGAAAGATACATTTACATCTACACTTTGAATATATTAAGAACCAATGATTTACTTACACTCATATAAACCACCAAAAATTAAAAATGTATAATCTGGAAATGTAGAATAATAATATGGGTTAGAAGTGCTTTTGATGAGCCATAAAAATAAAACTGGCCAAGAAAATTAACAAAGTTTTGAGTATGCTGATAGCCTTTTCAATGTTAAAAGCCAAGCAACATACTAATAGGTTTAGTCCTAGGATAGGCTTCCATTGGGTTACTTTTCACATAAACAGGTGAGAAGAATAAACTCAAAGATAAAACAAAATATGCAAAAGAGGTATACTTGTTATAATGTAAATTATAATTACTTTACTGTGAATTCAGTTACTTGAAAATAACAATAATAATGTGATAAGAACATATAAGGGATTTTTGTAAATAATAGTTCATTACATATACATTAAAAATAGAAAATAAGAAAAAAGTATGCAAATAAAACAAAATTATGCCAATAACCAGATAAAATGAAACTGAATATATTTATATCTAGAGCTACACATTCAAAATTTGTATAACTTACTTTTCATTGGAATGGTATAGTTCAGAGTCCCATAATAAGGCAATCCCTTGTCATTACAATAACATAAATAAAACATCATATTGTAGCGCATACCCTGCTTGTGTTCACCTAACAATCTCCAAAATAAAATAAACCAGAAATTAAATTGTAGGATTAAAAACCAGGTTAAGATCCTTGCCCTTACATAATTGTCAAATTGTCATAACATGTACCAGTATCTAGATGTATAGAAGAAAATTTGAATCATAAAAAACTATGAGTTTTTCAGAATACTATAAAAATTAAAGAAATACATACATATGGCTTTATGTATATTATTTTTACAAATATATGTACATGTGTGTATTACCTTGAGGAGAGAGAATGATAACCTCTGATTAAGATGACTCTGAGACACTGTGTACCAGAAAGTTTCCAGGACACCTATAGAATGTTGGGAGTGATGATGATCTCACAATGATATTCCCATGGCTGAGATTGGCCTATGGTTAAGCTTATGGTTATAAAATAAACAGATTATTCATTATTCATGTTATGCATGGAAGTTAACTCAACACAAACTAGAAAGGATTTGGATATATTAAATATTATATTTTTATTGCTATAAGTAACAGAGAAATATCTACAGATGTGTCCAAAAATTCCAAACAAATAAAGGAAATATTTTTTTAAAAATCCCTAAAATTTCATTTACAAAGGATAGATAAATTGAGAACCATTCTTGCAACTTGATAGAATAAATTAAACATATCAGTGTCTAAATTTAATGTATTGAAAAATTCAATACTAATTTTTCCAGCTGTGATGGCCAATTAAGGAGTGAACCAACAGATGGAAGAGAGGGAAGACCTCTCTCTCTCTCTCTCTGCCTCTCCTCTCTATGTAACTCTGAATTTCAAATAAGTAAATAAATCTTAACAAAAAAAGAAAAAAAGAATTAAATACCAATTTCAATTTGGTGTCTACAAATAAAAAATGAAATAAGAATGAACATATATCATTCAAAGTATGAATGAATCCTATATCCAAATTTCAGAAAATTTGTAACTAAAACTTCATTAGTTGATTTACAGATTTTATTGACATTATTAACAAGAATGAAAATGTTAAAAATCCTAATAATGGTTTGCAAGAGCTTAATTTTTATTTTACCAGGATGTTTCTTTACATTGGAATGCAACAAAGTGAGAGGCAAATTAGAATTAAAAATAGAATGAACATAACAATATAAAATGATCCTGGTATTTCTGTGAGTACAACTGGGTAAAAATAGTAAGAACAATAACACTGAGAAACAATTATATGGGGAATGGTTAGAATTATTGATCAAATTGACACATACAAAGAATATAAGCAAAATCACTCTAACTCTCTTATAGTGAATGCTATCATTCCTGGTGAATATTAGACTTAAAATAAAGACACTTCTATTGAAATTTGTATGTTGCAAGATTTTTTAAAAAACTTAGTTACAGGCCGGTGCCGTGGCTCAATAGGCTAATCCTTCACCTTGTGGCGCTGGCCTGAATAGTGTGTGTGAGAGTGCATTGCTTATTGTTGTTGGAACCTCTCACCAGAAGCATGGCAGGGGTTTCTGATCAGAACCATTGCCTCTTTATGGATCTGTTAAAAGCTGCTGATAGGCCATCGCTGTGGCTCAGTGGGCTAATCCTCCGCCTTGCGGTGCTGGCATGCTGGGTTCTAGTTCTGGTCGGGGCACCAATCCTGTCCCGGTTGCCCCTCTTCCAGGCCAGCTCTCTGCTGTGGCCAGGGAGTGCAGTGGAGGATGGCCCAAGTCCTTGGGCCCTGCACCCCATGGGAGACCAGAAGAAGCACCTGGCTCCTGCCATCGGATCAGCGCGGTGCGCCGGCCGCAGCGCGCCTACTGTGGCGGCCATTGGAGGGTGAACCAACGGCAAAAGGAAGACCTTTCTCTCTGTCTCTCTCTCACTGTCCACTCTGCCTGTCAAAAAGAAAAAAAAAAAAACTTAGTTACATCAAAATTCCTCAAAAGTAAGCAAAGGTCATCTGAAAATTAGCATGAAAACAGATTCTAAGTGCATATGAAAGTTTATGAATAGAAAATCAGCTAGAGAAATTACACTAAGAGACTATTGGAACTCATAGGAGAGCTTGGTAAAGCTGTAGGATATAAAATCAGCGCTCAAAAATCAATTGCCTTTGAATACACAAATAATGCCACCGCTGAGAAAGAACAGAAATATCACTACCATTTGGAGTAGCTACTACAAATCTATATACCTTTGAATAAATTTAACCAAGGATGTGAAATTTATAAAATTTTAAAGAAAGAAATAGAAGAAGTAAAAATTTGAAAAAACCACCTGTGTTCTTGGAATGGAAGAATGAATGTCATCAAGATGTCCATTCACAAAAAATAGTTTACAGTTTCAATGAGATTCCAATAAAAATACCAAGGACATTTTCTCATATCTAAAAAAGTAATGCTAAAATCCATATGTTAGCACAGGGACACCAAATAGCAAACACAATCTTAAACAGCAAAAACAAAGCTGCAAGCATCACAAGACCAGATTTTAAGACATTCTATGGGCCAGTTACAGTCAAAACAGCCTGGTAACTGAGATACATGAAGTTTGCTCTCTTTATTTTAATAAATTTTTTTCAAATGATTACCCCATGGCAGTGAATGGACTGATTACACACTCACTAACATAATGAGAAGATTTTAAAGAACTAAACAAGCTGAAGTCAGTGTTCAAGTGTTCATAAAGGACAATTAAAAATGCACAGCATTGATTCTTGGGAAAAATGGGAACTAATGCTGAAATATGTATTGCTGAATTAGAATAGAAAATACATACTTAAATAAAAGTCTCTAAAATGTTTACTAGAATTTGGTGTACAACAATTGTGGTTTCAGATTAATTAAGATGGCTTTCAATAAATGTTAAAGGAAATGGGCTAGCCACCTAGAAAGAGGAGGTGTTTAAACCACACAGTTGAGGCAGGTAAAATAACACACAGCTTGAATAAATCATAAAATACTATGTTTCAGTGAGGTAAAGCCACTTCAAATGTGCCAGTAAATCCAACAGACTCAAAGACTGAAATATTTAAATTCACAGAAGTAAACATTTTAACACACAATGCATCATAAGGAATTTTTTTGCAGCTGCTTTGAATTTTATTTGCGAAAGTCAGAAGCTTAACAGTATCAAAAGGGCACACAGGCGGGGGCTGGGGGCTGGGCGGCGCTGGAGGCAGCTCTACTTGGTGGAAGGCTGCTTCGACTTCCCGGCTTCCGAGTGCCGATCTAGGCTCGGGCCTCGGAGGTGACAGGGATGGTGATCTCCGTGACTGCGTGGCCGGCTTGGGCAGCGGCACTTCCATGGTGAGCGTGAAGGACCCTTATGGGGGAGAGGGACAAGAAACTAGGCCTGGGCAGATATCAGGGGCTTCTTAAGAGGTTAGATGTTCCCCAGGGTCCAGCGGGCACGTTCTCTGGGAAGGAAAAGTCTATCCCCTTTAGAGAACCTCTAGGCATGCCCAGAGCAGAGCTGCCACTCCCCTTCGGAGAGTCTCAGTACTCTCCTCAGCATTCTCCTCAGCTGGTTCCCTCAGCACTCTCCTCAGCATTCTCTTCAGCTGGTTCCCTCAGCACTCTCCTCAGCATTCTCTTCAGCTGGTTCCCTCAGCACTCTCCTCAGCACTCTCCGGTATGCTAATTGTCCCTCCGAACCGGCCAATCCCATATGCTAATTTGTTGACTATATAACCTGTGTGAAACTGCCGCTCGGGGCTCCTCACCGCCTTAGGTGGGGGCCCGTTTGCGCAAACGTACAATAAATACCTCGTGCTTTTTGCATCAACTGGTCTGGAGTCTGGATTTTTGGGCATCCTCTCGAGCAAGTGGGCATCTCTACAACTGAGAGGTCCAACATTTTGGCGCCCAACGTGGGGCTCGAGGTCGCCCTCAGACCCATTCTCTGCAGGACCAGTTGGAGGTATAATTAAGTGTTTTCTGTTTGTTGTTCTTCGTCTTGAGTATTCTGATTCTGACTGGAGTATTCTGACTGGCCAGTATCTGACCTGACTCTGTGGGACCAGTGGGGGAGGCAGGCGTGCCCAGCAACCCCTGGTCCGTTCCCCGGAGGACGCTCCGGGTTATGAGGGGAAACCCTCGGTCCGTTCCCCCGGAAGACGCACCCGGGGTGGTCTGGGTGGTCTGGAGGTGGGTCGGAGACCAAGTCTCCCTCCTTCCCGGGGAGGGCTGGTCAGGCAGCCGCTCCCAAAACTAGCGCAATAGCGTTTGATTTGTTTTAGCCATGTGGTTTGTCTTGCTTATTGTATATGTCTGTGCATTGGCTGTTCTTTTTGTTTGGGTTGAAATCCTTGCACACATGGGTCAACAAATAACCACCCCTTTAAGTCTCACTTTAGATCACTGGAAGGACGTTTGAGAACGCGCGCGCCACCTCTCAGTGGAGATTAAAAGGAAACAATGGGCAAAATTCTGTTCCTCAGAGTGGCCGGCCTTCGAGGTCGGCTGGCCAAGGAACAGCACTTTTAACCTCGATATTATTTTACAGATTAAGGCACGGGTCTTTCAGCCAGGATCAAATGGACACCCTGATCAGGTGCCCTACATTACTACGTGGGAGGATCTTTCACGTAATCCCCCTCCCTGGGTAGAACCCTTCTCCTTCCCGACGGAGCCCATACGGACCCCGTTACCCCCTCCTCCTATCCCGGTTGTGCCAACCTCCTCCCTATACCCTCTGAAGGAGATTCGAGATCCAAAACCTGACAAGCCACCGGTTCTTCTGGCTGATCAGGACTTTCTGTTCTTTGACTCTCCCCCACCCTATCTTCCCGGCCAGCCTGCTCCCCCGCAGGAACTCACACAACAACCAGAGCGGGATGTGCAACCTTCTGCACCATCCCCTGATTCCACGAGGGCAGGGGAAGAAGTCTCAGCGCCTTCCCCGCCCTCCAGCCACCTGCGCCTCCGTCGGGGGTAAGCAGGGGGCTCGGGAAACGTTTGGACTTCACAGGCTTTTCCTCTTCGCTCGGTGGCTGGCCAGATGCAGTACTGGCCATTTTCTGCTTCCGATCTTTACAATTGGAAAACCCATAACCCCTCTTTCTCTCAGGACCCCCAGGCTCTGACTGGGCTGATCGAGTCAATTTTATTGACTCATCAGCCCACCTGGGATGATTGTCAGCAGCTTCTGCAGACCCTCCTCACTACTGAGGAAAAGCAGCGTGTCTACCTTGAGGCACGGAAAAACGTCCCTGGAGCAGATGGCCGACCGACCCTACTGCTAAACAAAATCGAGGAGGCGTTTCCCTCAACTCGTCCTGATTGGGACTACACCACCATTGCTGGTAGGGAGCGACTTCGTCTTTACCACCAGATTCTCTTTGCGGGTCTCAGAGGGGCTGGAAAGCGCCCCACCAATTTGGCCAAGGTACGTGCAGTAGTACAGGGGGCTGAGGAAACGCCGGCAGGCTTCCTAGAAAGATTAATGGAAGCCTACCGTATGTACACCCCGTTTGACCCCCTGGCAGAGGACCGGCAGGGAGATGTAATCATGTCCTTTATAGGACAGTCAGCGCCGGACATCCGCAATAAATTGCAGCGGCTAGAGGGGCTTCAGGGGTATACTATACAAGATTTAATAAAGGAGGCAGAAAAGATTTACAACAAAAGGGAGACCCGAGAGGAGAAGGAGGAAAGGATCCGCAAGGAGCAGGAGGAAAGGGAAGACAGAAGAGACAAAAGACGTAATCGAGAGCTTAGTAGAATTTTGGCCACCGTAGTGCAGGATATAGAAAGGAGTAGACCAGGACAGAATAGGGACTTGGGAGACAAATGAAAGCCTCGGGTGGAAAAAGATCAATGTGCCTATTGTAAAGGAAGAGGACACTGGGTCAAAGACTGCCCGAAGAAAACACAGGGACCAAAGAGGAGACCAGTTCCAATCCTGTCCCTGGAAGAAGACGACTAGGTGAGTCAGGGCCAGGAGCCCCTCCCCCTGAGCCCAGGATAACCCTTGAAGTGGGGGGCAGACCGGTAACCTTCCTGATTGACACGGGAGCCCAGCACTCGGTACTGACTTCAGAAAAAGGGCCTTTAAGCTCACAGATTTTCCTCAGGCCTGGGCAGAGACTGTGGGAATAGGGCTGGCCGTCAACCGGCCTCCCTTGATCATAGATCTGAAGCCCATGGCCATTCCCGTATCAGTTCGTCAATATCCGATGGGCAAGGAAGCTAAGGAAGGTATCCGGCCACATATCCGGAGACTGTTACACCTAGGCATTTTAAAAACCTTGTCGTTCACCTTGGAACACCCCCCTACTACCAGTAAAGAAGCCTGGTACGGGTGACTACCGCCCGGTACAGGACTTGCGGGAGGTTAACAGGAGAATGGAGGATATGCATCCCACAGTGCCCAACCCCTACAATCTGCTAAGTACCTTGCCTCCGACCCACGTATGGTACACTGTGTTAGATTTAAAAGATGCATTCTTTTGTTTAAGACTGAGCCCTCAGAGCCAATCCATCTTTGCTTTTGAGTGGAAAGACCCAGAGACCGGGTTTTCAGGACAACTCACCTGGACAAGGTTGCCTCAAGGATTTAAAAACTCGCCTACCTTGTTTGATGAAGCTCTGCACCTAGATTTGGCCGACTTCCGAGTCAACCATCCGGACCTGGTCCTCCTGCAATATGTGGACGACCTCCTCCTTGCCGCTGAAACTGAGCAGAGCTGCCACTCTCCTCAGCATTCTCCTCAGCAATTCATTGCCCCGGGCACCAACAAGGAGACGACCCCGTAGCAAGGGGAAACAGGATGGCAGACGAGGCCGCTAGGGCGGCAGCCCTGAGCCAACAGGTGCTCCCGCTAAAGACAATTGAGCCCACCCAAGTATCGAGGGAACCACCTTTCCTCTATTCGGACCAAGACTTAGATACGATTCAGCGGCTCGGTGCAGAGTATGATGAACAAATAAGGGTTTGGAGGCTCGGAGAGAAAATAGTCCTGCCACACCAATTGGCTAAAGAAATAATTACCAGCCTCCATCAATGGACTCATTTGGGACACAAAAAGCTAAAAGCAGCCTTACAGGAAGATAGGCAGTCTTACTACATCCCCGGACTTGACTCTTTAGCCCAGCAGGTGACTGAATCCTGTGTTCCGTGTGCCAAGGTAAATGCCAGACATCTCAAGCTCCCGGAGGGAGCTAGGGTAAGAGGAGACCGACCAGGAATCAACTGGGAGGTCGATTTCACTGAGATAAGGCCGGGCAGTTATGGGAATAAGTATCTTCTAGTTTTTGTAGACACCTTCTCCGGATGGACTGAGGCATTCCCCACAAAACGGGAAACCGCCCAGGTGGTCGTCAAGAAGATCATAGAGGAGATCTTCCCCCGGTTCGGCTTGCCTAAGGTAATCGGGTCCAACAATGGCCCAGCGTTTGTCTCCCAGGTAAGTCAGTTGGTGGCCAAAGCATTAGGCATAAATTGGAAATTGCACTGTGCCTATAGACCCCAAAGTTCAGGACAGGTAGAAAAAATGAACAGAACAATTAAAGAGACCTTGACCAAATTAGCGTTGGAGACTGGCGTTAAAGACTGGGTCCAACTCCTCCCTATGGTGTTGTTCCGGGTCCGAAACACGCCCTCTCATTGCGGGCTGACACCATATGAAATCCTTTATGGAGGGCCCCCACCAGTAGCAGGCTTGCTTGACCTTGCCAGTGACTCCGTTGCCGATGCCCCTAAGTTACAGGCCCGGTTGAGAGCACTCCAGATCATCCAGAACCAGGTCTGGAAACCTCTTGCAGCAGCCTACCAACCCGAGACGACAACCATCCCACATCCTTTCCAAATCGGTGATGCTGTGTTTGTCCGAAGGCACCAATCTAAGACTCTAGAGCCCCGGTGGAAAAGCCCCTTCACTGTGCTGTTGACAACTCCCACCGCTCTCAAGGTCGACGGAATCGCTGCTTGGGTCCACGCCTCACACGTGAAGTGAGCACCACCTCCCCAGGGCCCCGAGGATCCGGATAGACCAGCCAAATGGAAGCTCCAGCGCACTCAGAACCCATTCAAGCTAAGACTTTTAAAAACTGTTTAATATTTATGATGTTCCTGGCCTTTCCCCATTGTTTTTCCAATCCCCATGCTCCACAATTGTTAACGTGGAACCCAACCCAGTCCAGCAAGAACAGAGTTTCCTCCCTCCAGTGAGGCAGGTTCTCCCCAGGCCGGTCCAATAGATTTTAGGATTAAAATCTTTGCAAAAAGAAAAGGAGGGAATGAAGGACCCTTATGGGGGAGAGGGACAAGAAACTAGGCCTGGGCAGATATCAGGGGCTTCTTAAGAGGTTAGATGTTCCCCAGGGTCCAGCGGGCACGTTCTCTGGGAAGGAAAAGTCTATCCCCTTTAGAGAACCTCTAGGCATGCCCAGAGCAGAGCTGCCACTCCCCTTCGGAGAGTCTCAGTACTCTCCTCAGCATTCTCCTCAGCTGGTTCCCTCAGCACTCTCCTCAGCATTCTCTTCAGCTGGTTCCCTCAGCACTCTCCTCAGCATTCTCTTCAGCTGGTTCCCTCAGCACTCTCCTCAGCACTCTCCGGTATGCTAATTGTCCCTCCAAACCGGCCAATCCCATATGCTAATTTGTTGACTATATAACCTGTGTGAAACTGCCGCTCGGGGCTCCTCACCGCCTTAGGTGGGGGCCCGTTTGCGCAAACGTACAATAAATACCTCGTGCTTTTTGCATCAACTGGTCTGGAGTCTGGATTTTTGGGCGTCCTCTCGAGCAAGTGGGCATCTCTACAACTGAGAGGTCCAACAAGCGCACCCTCAGGGGACAGCGAGGAGGAGACCAGCGTCGGGTCCACGCTGGGGAAGCGTGTACTTCGGGGTGGAACAGCGCATGATGTAGCCGTGCTCCTGTCGCTCTTAGTGTTTGCCCGTGATCTCCACCACGCGCTGTCCTAGGTCTTGACTGTCAGCTCCCGGGGCAAAGTGGTTCCCATCCAGGGACATGCGCCAGCGGTCGGCCCTGTGCCAGATCTCTGAGAAGCCGCTGCTGAGCTGCCTGCTGAGCACAGGGCTGTGGGCGGGCGCGGCCTCCGCGGAGGGCAGGGGCCTCACATAGTCTGGCAAACCGCTGGTGCTGAACCACTGCGCCCACTCCTCGGGCAGCCGTGGCAGCCCAAGGCCACAGGCCACCCTATGTGCCCTTTTGATACTGTTAAGCTTCTGGTTTCCGCAAATAAAGTTCAAAGCAGCTGCAAAAAAAAAATCTTAAATATTTATAAGATATGAATCATACAGTTGGGTGAAATTACATAAGAAACTGCTACAAATCAATATAAAATTCTAAAAACCAAACAGAAAAAAATGGACAAGAATATGTATATACATCATATGTATGACTGTTTAAAGAAAAGGACAAACATCTTTAGATTTATGAACAGAAAGTCAATCTCACTTGCAGAAATAAAAAACCAAAAAAAATAGCAATCATCATTTTTACTTGTCATATTGGTAAATTTCCTAAAAATCTGAAAAGATCACGTTGGCAAGGCTGACTGGAGAAACAAATCATTGTAAGCAAACCCAGCAAACTGGAGTAGCCAGTTCCAATGATCACATCTACAAAAGGCAGTATGACTTTGTGCATCAGAATTATGAATGCTTATGCTCCTTAACTCAGCAATTTTAGTTCTAGTAATTTAATCTGGAGGTTTACTTCACCTCTGTGAATGGGCATATGTCAATGGTATCTATTACAGCTTGAGTTGTTCTAAAAATAAAGATTGGATTAAGCAGCTAGTTAAAAACTTAAAACATCTGTAGGTTAGACCATGGTTTCCCCCCCAAAAAAACAAGGAAGCACTAAAGGCAATGATATTCTGAGGGCATGAGCACCATGTATTATAACTTTTGGAAAATTATTACCTTTTAATTACATAAATAAATAAAGGAACTACAAGCCACAATAAAATTATTATGTGATACTATAGAAAAGCAAGCTTGTACAATTTGAAAGAAATAGAACAAAATTTCTACGGATGAAATATAGTCAATTAAATAGAAAATTACTGAATAGATTAGATAGGACAGTGCACAGAGCTGAACAGAGAATTGGGCCAGTACAAGATGCATCTGAAGAAATTATATAGAATATACCAAAGATAAAGATTCTCCCTTAGTGACCTTTTGAGTTGTTTCTATTTTGAAAAAAATGGTGGTTTTAAGTAGTTCTACAATTATGAATAAGCTATGAACCTTCCAGTTAGGTCTGTAAGTAGACTCAGACCTCTACTTCTCTGCATACACCTAGGAGTCTCATGAAGTAAGCCTGTGTTTAATGTTACTAGAAACTGCCAAAGAGTTTTTCTGTTCATGCTAATAGACTAAGAATAACAGGATCTCTACATTTAGGAATAGGAAGGGAAATACAACAACATGCCCTGTGCATCACACTCAGTAATGAAGCATGGGGAATATGAGGCACTTCAAAGCGCTTCATGGGAAAACAGAATTAAAAGATCTGTTGATCTGGTGCTAACATTTCTTGAAATCCATAAATAATACTTGCATAGTATGCACTTTACATGAACTTTTTGACAGCCTGCCATTTTCGCTTTAAAGGAAAGACACAGAAAAAAATGACCACTATCATAATATTTATACAATATTGCCTCAAGAAGCTTTACAAATAGAATAATACATGATATAAAGAATAGAAATTATAAAAAGTATATTTGCAAATTAATATACAAATAAGGTTAATATACAAAACAATTATATGCCTATACAACAAACAATCAGCTAGAAAATGCATTTTAATACAATCCCACTTACAGTAATGATAAGAACTATGAGGTACCTCATAAGAGATTTATGAGAAAATCTTTCTGGAAAATATCATTACAAACCATTTCAGTAGGACATAAAAGAAGATGGAAACAAATGGAGAAATTTAGTACATTCATGGGGAAAATATAGCAATTAATTAATCTATACTCAATAAATTTAATGTAATTCTAATTAGAATCCCACAAGGATTTCTGAAAGATGTTGATAAGCTCATTAAAACTGCAAAACTAAGCAGGACACTAAGTATAAGGAGAGAGATCAAGGTCTTACAGACCCTTGTTCTAGTATCATTACAGAAATTAGGGCCATGTGGTGTACTGGAGGGTTACAGAATTCTTTCCTGAGACAGAATAGGATGCTCAGAAAGAGCCCAGGTACATACAGGGACTTGGTACATGACAAAGAGGCTATTAAACTTTCAGTGGGGACTGTGCCAAAATATATTTTACTTGAAACTAAGCTTCTAGATATAACTTCAAATTTTCAGAAAATATGAGGTTAACCTATCATTAATTGATAACATTAGGAAATACTCAGGCAAAACACAATATGATACATTCTACAAAGGTATAAATTTTGGCCCTTAAAAAATTAAAACATCATATTTGTGACAATGGAGAAAATCTATTTGGAAATTACTGCTAGTGTTTCATGTGTAATAATAATATTGTGTTTATATGAGGCTTATCCATTTAATATGCATAGTGATATACTGAGGTGTGATGTGTATGATGCTTACAATTTATTTGCAAATAGTTCAGCCAAAAATGTGCCCACATTCCAATTGATGCACAGCAAAATGTTAGAAATTACTAAATCTACAGGGCTTATATGCAGAATGTCAGTGTATGCTATTTGGTTTCTATGTATTAAATGTTCATAATAAAAATTGGAAAAATAAGGGGGGAACATTATTAACTCAACAAATATTTCTGAGAAAATCAAGTGTTCTTAAAAAATCATATTCCTATTTCACATTTTAGGAAAAAATAAGAAGAAAAAAGTATAGGTATCTATAGAAGAAAAAACATCTATATTTTCTCAGATTCAGACAATTTCTTAAGGCACACAATACAAGTCATGAGAGAAAGATGGGATTGATTATACTAAATTTTTTAAAAATGTAAGTAAAAACACCAAAAACAGATAAACAGAAAAATTAGAGTAATTAGGAGATGCAACATGAAAAGATTAATATCCCAAGAAGCCCATACATACCAGTAAAAAAAGTAGAAAAACATACATGAGACTAACAAAAACCCTCATCTTCAGAGAGCAAGATCAGCATACCATAAGCATATTCCAAGATATGTGATCTTGAAAATACCACCTGAAACAGGACACTCTATCACACATAGGTTGGCAAAGCATAGGAATAAATGCAAATATGGTAACAGTTTGAAGGAACTGAAATTCATATATAATTTCGGTGATCTAGCTTTTCTGAAATAAAATTTGACAATTGTTGTAATGCTGAAAACTGGCATACAAAAACACTTAAAATTTTCAATTCCAGAAGTTTCCTTTCACAACACAAATCTGTTCATTGCAATACTATTTATAACTGCAAATATTAGAAACCACTCTCAAATCAGTCAATACAGACAGAACACCTAATCTAGGTCTATTCATACAATAGGATAAGACACAGCAGTAAAAACAAATGATCTTGATTTCATAGAAACATATATTTAGAAAATTTAATTCTAATAACAAAATCAACAGCTACACAGTGACTCCCAAAGAACCCTCCTTGCTGGTGTTTAGGTTTTCTAGTTACTTCCCACATGCAAAATATTTGCCCAGTGGAGCCAACAGAATATGGCAAAAGTGGTGGCTGTCACTTCCAAGATTTGATTATAATAAAATGATAGCTTCTGCATTTGGTGCTCAGTTGCACTGTCTCTGAGATGACTTGCTATGTGATGACCAAGTGCCCTGTTTTGAAGATATCCAGGCAGTTGTGCTGATGATCACTTGATGAGGAATGGAGCATTTCTACCAGCCAGTAAGTTAGTAAATAGAAGTGATCTCTGTAGACCCAGGGCCAGAGTCAACCATTCAACCATTGCAGCCACTCATCCATCCCTAACTCTCAGGAACAGCACAGGGTGGCAAACAGCTGCTATGTTTTGGGGAACACTGCTACACAGCAACAAATAATTAATACAGGGCTGGCGCCGTGGCTTAACAGGCTAATCCTCTGCCTTGTGGCACCAGCACACCAGGTTCCAGTCCCGGTCGGGGCACTGGATTCTATCCCGGTTGCCCCTCTTCCAAGCCAGCTCTCTGCTATGGCCTGGGAAGGCAGTGGAGGATGGCCCAAGTCCTGGGGCCCTGCACCTGCATGGGAGACAAGGAGAAGCACCTGGCTCCTGGCTTTAGATCGGTGTGGTGCACTGGCCACAGCGGCAATTGGAGGGTGAACCAATGGCAAAAAGGAAGACCTTTCTTTCTGTCTCTCTCTCTCACTATCCACTCTGCCTGTCAAAAATAAATAAATAAATAAATAAATAAATAAATAAATAAATAAATAAATAAATAATACAAGTTAGTTATGCCTATTTAGTAAAATTAAACATGCACAGTAATTATGAGGACGTATGGCTATTTCAGGATGAAATGTAACTCTGGGGAAACAGGTGATGCTTTGCTTTTTTCAAATAATTATTATTTGAAAGGAAGGAAAACACACACACAGAGAGAGAGAGAGAGAGAGCACTTCCACACAGTTGTTCATTCCCCAAACACAGTAATAGCAAGGGCTGGGCCAGCCTGGAGACAGGAGCAGAATTTCAACAAAGTCTTCCACATCAGTAGCAATTACTAAAATACACAAGCCATAGTCTGCTACTTTCCAAGGTACATCAGCAGAAAACTGGATCAAAAGCAGAGCATCTGGGGTTTGAATTGGCACTCTGATAAGGATGCTGTATTGAAAGCAGAAGCTTAACATGCTGTGCCACAATGCCAGCATTAGTTGTTTTTTGTTTTCATGAGAAAGCTTCATTTTTCTTAATTTTGTAAAGATCAATTTACTTATGAGAAAGGGCCCTATGCTGTGGAGTAGTAGATTAAGCCTCTGGCTGCAGCACCAACATGGGCACTAGTTCAAATCCCAGCTGCCCCTCTTCTGATCAAGCTCTCTGAATAATGGCCTGAGAAGGCAGTGGAAGATGGCCCAAGTGCTTGGGCCCCTGCACCCAGGTGGAAGACCTGAAGAAACTCCTGAATCCTGGTTTCAAATAGGCCCAGCTCCAGCTGTTGCAGCCCTAAAAGACAAATGCCACACAATCTCAATTGTGTGTGGAATCTAAGAAAATCACAATCACAGAAAAGAGTGGTGGTTGTCAGGGGATCAGAGCAAAGGAAATGGGAAAACATTTGCAGTTAGGAGATAAATTAATACAAGATCTTAAACACAGTATTTAAAAGAAAATTACATACTCACAACTTGCTATCTTATATATTCTTTAAAAATGTTACAATGCAAGGTGATGGATATGTCCTGATCATTTATTTCATCATGATTCGTGTATATGTACAAGAGAATTCCAAAAAGTTTTTGAAAAAATAAGATTAGAAGATAATTTGAATTTTCCATAATTTTTGAAAATCCTTTCACATATAAAACATCAGGTTTCGTATCTTGAATATACACAAATTCTGTTAGTTATATTCCAACAATCTTGAAAAAATTAAAACAAGCAAAAAAAGAAGTGGGCTCATATATGAAAAGATAAATTCAAAATAACAGTAAACTAGACATATTTTCGGGATTGGAAAGGCTTTCTTGGAACAAAATTTTTAAAACACTCATAAATTTAAGTAGCCAAAATTTCTATTTTGAAAGTGTTAATACAGTCGACAGCCTGTCAAGGGAGCCTGTAAGGGTAAGATGATAGCCAAATGTCAAATTACAGGCCCTGCTGACTCTCTAAAACCTGGATGAAAACCCAGGGTCACACAACACTTCTGTTTTTATCTTACCTAATCTATGTTACTACGTTACTGGAAACAGAAAACAGAGACCCCTCTAGGAACAGCTAAGCAAAGAGGTCAGCATCCTGGACAAGACCTTGCTGCACACATATTTAGAAAACTGGGGGGAAATCAAGTCCTCACAGGGAAGGAAGGAGGAACCGAGGGCCGCATTAGGACAGCTCCAGGCCCGCATGAACCCAATACACGGAACCCACAGTCTCCCTAGTGACAGCTCAGGCCCCACTGCACACCTGGGAGACGCGGGGCTGCCGCTACACAGCTGCCCAGGGATGGCTCCAGGGATGGGAAGTCGCTGCGAGCAGGGAAGGCCCAGGGTGTCGGGGGTCTCCGGTGCCAGTCTCCCCCAACCCAGGGTCAGAGGGGACCAAGGAAAGTGCCGTACCTGCGGCAGTGTGGTGCCCACAGAGCCCAGAGATGACCTCCGGGAGGCCCGCATCCTCCTGGCCCTGCAGCAGCTCCAGTGGCTCCGCTTCCCCCTAGACACCCGGGCCCACACACTCACCGTGTCGTGGTGGTCAGCTTCCTAGGTGTCCAGTGTCGCTGCCCTCCAGCCCCTCGCCGTCCGTGAAGGTGGAAATCGGCGGATTCCGATTGGCTTGGGAGCCTCGCAGCAGCAGGGCCTTCTCCTAGGAACTGGCGTACCCGCAGAACTATAGGACAGACAACTATGACGTCAAGACTCCTGGATGTCACCTCCCTGATTGGACAGTTTGCATGACACATCACAAACGACGCAGCCAATCAGCATCCTCCATGGCTGGGATGCCCTAAGCTCAGGTTGTGTGGATGGAAACAGCAGGAGTGGAGGCCTGGGTCAGGTGGGAAACTGCTCCTCCTGGGCCCTGCTCCCGGCTGCAAGAGAGCCTCTCACCTCCCTGCTGCAGGAGGGCCTCTCACCTCCCTGCCGCCTCTGCTGGTGTCGCCCTGTGTCCCCCTGTCCTCCAGGGTGGATTCTTTCTGGAGCTTGTGGTGACCTGCTGCAGGTGAGCCAAAATGTTGTCTGTTGGCTTATGGGCCTTTCTTCTCCCTCGTATTTTTGCTCATTTTTCTATCGGGTCATTCGTATTACTTTTTATTTAAAATGCTTAAAAATATCATATTTAATCCTTTTGTTTTTCTTTTCTTTTGTCAGTATCTGTTTTCTACTCTGCCTGTTGATCTTTCCTATTTTCTATTTGTTTCTTGCTGGTAGTTGGTGATCTATTGGATTTTATATATTAATCTTCCCAGCAATCTGATAAGTTCATTCAGCAGTTGTATTTGTTTTTAGAATTTATGGACAATCTATTTTAATATCTCCAATATATTGACCATATATTGCTTAGAAATTTATTTTTGTTGTTTTCCTCCCCCCCCCCCCCCCCCCCCGCCGACTACTTTTCTGGTAAGAAGTTGGAGAGAGTGGAGGAAGCCTGTTCTAGGTTACTTCCAGGAAAAAAGGTTTCAGTGATCCTGTATTAATTGTGTTGTTTGTTATAGGATCCTTTTAAAGAATCTTTATTAGCAAGGAAACCATTGCTTTACTATACTGCTAGCAGGTTTTCTTTTTAACTAGATGTTGAATTATTAAAGTAATTTTCAATATTTCATCTAAATGATCACGCAATTTTCTTAAATTTATCAACTATCTGGAAAATTTACATGGCTTGTTTACCAAAGTTAACAGCTCTTGAATTTTTATTATATCTCCCTTATTAATTATGTTTTCATATGTGATTTCATTTATTTAATATTTACTAAGAATATATGTATCTGTTTATGAAAGGGATGCTTCATTTGTATTTCAGGTTCTGGTCAACTTGCATCCTCATCAATGTTATACTGGCTTTCCAAAAGAAATTTTAAAATAATCTCTGCTTATTTACATTATGAATACATTACGAATATGTGTGGGAAATGTATTTCTTTATTAAATATTAAGAATATTTTGTAATTCTAGATTTGAAATTTTTCTTCTATAACTTTTTTATTGGTTGGTTGGTAGTTTTCAAGTTGTGATTCAACTTGTTTGTTCTAAGTAGGATTTTTCCTATTTCATGTTATATTTCTGTCGTTGGGAATTTGGTTTTCAATATATAATGAATTTTGACTTCTATTCAAATTATACTCCTAAGACTATCACACATTTCTTCTAGCATCTTGAGAAGGATATATTATCTATAAAGAATTATTTTTAATTCTTAAAATTGGATATTAGTGTTACTTTCCATTTGTATTTATAATTACTTTTACTTGTATGTTAATTTTGTTAACATTTAAAAAATATATCCTGGATTGTGGTACTCAAAAACATATCATTTATATTTGTTATTATCATTTTGAATGCCTTTCTTCTACTTACTTTCAATTTCCTTTTTCTTTTTAATTCTTGATTAGGCAGTTACAATGATTGATTTTTACTTTCTTATTCTAACATTCATAAAAGGTTATAAATTTCCTGTAAGCATTGATTTATCTGCAGCCTATTTATTCCCTCATAAATTTCCAATCCCTATATGTGCAGAGCCTGGCCACCTCCAGTATCACCATTCCTATGTGACTATAGCCATCACAGGTACATGTATTTCCATTCTTGTGCCTGAAACACATCTGTTGTGATTGGTAAATCAATGCTTCAAACATTAGAGACAAATTCTTTACATCTTAAAGAGCAGGCAGTCACACCATATCAGCTACCATTTACATGTCTGCAAAATGGCTATGGTGCCTGCAAATATATTATGTTCTATACAAAATCCTGAAATAAATGTAGAGTTTTTTAAAAATACACATTCCAAGAATATTTGAAAAATTATTCTATATGTAAGTTTCCAGTTTTCTAGCACCAAAATAAACTTACGTATCAGTTTCATTTTCCACAAAAATTTTGAAGTCCTCATTGTTCATAATATGTATATATGAACTTATATGCTTATATTTTAATTTTTAAAAATCAAAAATATAATTTATTTTTCAAATAAATACATGAAAATTAAAAAAATGAAAAGTTATTGGAAGGTTTCCAGCTTGTGTTTTTATTTGTCACACATACTTTGAAGAGATCACTTGTTCTTGAGACTGGACAGTAGGATAGAAATGGTAAATGTTAAGACACAGAAAGGAGACAGTAGAAGTTCTGCAAGAGAGAGTAATGATGTCTTGAATCAGTCAGGTAGCATGAGAGAAATAGAGATCCTAACTTCACTCACAATATATTAGAAATATTTCATAAAACGTACTGAGTGATTCTATGTTAGAGAATGGCATACTTACATATGATTTCTATGTTTTGATTTTTGCGGGCTAAAAGATGGATTTATTAACATAATTACAGAAGGGAAAGCTTAAATCAAAACAAAGATTTAGTAAGGTGGTTAAGATTATTTAGGGTGGTAGGAAATTAGTAACATTGGTGAAATAAGGATTACAGATGAGTCAAAGTCTTTACAATACAGGGAGAATGTTTTCAAGATGAATGGTATGATATTTCCACTGCTTTTATTTGGAGGACAAAAAAATCTAAGAAAAGACACAAAATGCAATACAGACAGTTCTTACTTTATGATGCTTAAGCATTTTCCACTTTATGATGGTGAAAAAAGTGATTTATATTCAATAGAAGCCATACATAAAATTTTTAATTTTGTTCTTTTCTTAGGATAGCGGTCTGTGCTATGATACTCTCTTGTAGTGCTGGGCAATGACAGCAAGGCCAGCTCCCCACCAGCCATGAGATTACAAGGAAAAACACTGATCCTTTACAGTGTGCTATATTTTGGGGCTTTAAAGTACAGTGAGATTGTGTATTAGATAATTTTTATTTTAATTCATTTTTCCAAATTCTTACGTAAGTCACAACTAGTAAATCTACAAAAAGAGAAAACCTCTGTAGCCCAACTATTATAGGATGAGCTGCAGACTGGTTTTGCTGTTTCTTTTATTTTTTTTCCTCTTTTTTTTTTATTTTTGACAGGCAGAGTGGACAGTGAGAGAGAGAGAGAGAGACAGAGAGAAAGGTCTTCCTTTGCTGTTGGTTCACCCTCTAATGGCCGCCGTGGTAGTGCGCTGCAGCCGGCGCACCGCGCTGTTCCGATGGCAGGAGCCAGGTGCTTATCCTGGTCTCCCATGGGGTGCAGAGCCCAAACACTTGGGCCATCCTCCACTGCACTCCCTGGCCACAGCAGAGAGCTGGCCTGGAAGAGGGACAACCGGGACAGGATCGGTGCCCCGACCGGGACTAGAACCCGGTGTGCCGGCGCCGCAAGGCGGAGGATTAGCCTATTGAGCCACGGCGCCGGCCGGTTTTGCTGTTTCTGATGGGAAGTCCTGAAGACTTTGGGCATGTTGACTTTGAAAAGTGAATGCACACTGTACAAATCTATTCAAAGCATCATTGTTAGGAAAAGCATGGTTAGTTGAAGGGATCTGGGCCCACTTCATCATTGGAACACTCTCTCTGTAGGCTCACTAGCTTGCCCAGCATGGAGCCCCTATGGCTTGCCAGTATTTGCTGTGAGGAAACGGAGTTAAAAATGTAGTTCTATGAGGCCAGCGCTGTGACATAGTTGGTTAAGGCACCATCTGCAGTACTGGGATCTCATATGGGAATTTGAGCTGTGGCTGTTGCACTCACAATCCAGCTCCCTAGTAGTGTGCCTGAAGGGAATCCTGGTTAATTGCTTTGGCCTGGCCCATCCCTGGAACATTGCAGCCATTTGTGGATTGAACCAGAAGATGGAAGATATCTCTCTGCACCGTCCCCAATTCCCTAACGGCTTGTCCATGGATTCTTGCGAGTAAGGTGAACCATTTCCTTTTTCTATGCCATTACAACTATCACCATCCATCTTTGATTTCAGTTTGGAAGTCCTAGAGGCATTTTCCTGGGAAGCAGAACTATTTCCACCTTCCCCAGCCATCAGTGTCTATTGCTGCTTGTTCCTGGGGACCTTTGTGGTCAGCATGTCTCTGAAAGCTTCTGCTATGCAGAGCCTATGAGCAGCCTCTTGCTGACCTTGGTGGAGTCCATGGTTTCTTGTTGTTTCAGCTGCTCCATAAGGACCTTCACCACAAAAGCCTGCACATTTTTTTGTATTTAAAAAAAATCTTATTTAAGTTACCAAAGTTTCATGCATTTCCTATACAGGTTGAGAAAGTTAGTGATACACCCCACATTATCCTCTGTTGCCCCAATACCCCAACCCTTTTCCTTCCTTCCTCTGTTATTCCCACTCATAATTTTTACAGGATCTATTTTAAGTTTACTTTGTACTCATAAGTTTAATCCTACATTAAATAACGAGTTCAACAATTGGTGTAAAGATAAAACCTTCCTCAACAAAACACACGAGGGCTGTAAACAATCAGAAAATCTCAAAATAACCATTTAACTCCAGTGGATTATATTACAGGTACTATATTAGTTACCACAGTTCAGAGAAAACACAATATATCTGTCTTTTTGGCACTGGCTTATTTCATGACGTATAATGACTTCCAGTTGCATCTGCTTTGTTGCTAAAGACAGAATTTTTTTTTTTTACATCTGAACTCTATTCTATACTATAATTTCTTTATCCAATAAACACTGCTGCACATCTGGGTTGATTCCATGTCTTAGCTATTATGAATTGAGCTGTGATTAACATGTAGGTACAGATAACACTTTCAAATACTGATTAATTTTGTTTTGGGTAAATTCCCAGGAGAGGGATGGCCTCATCATATGCTAGATTTGTATTCAGATTTCTGAAGTATATACATACTGTCTTCCACAGTGGCTGAACCACTTTACCTTCCCATGAAAACTGGGTTAGGGTACATTTTTTATGCTGCATCCTCACCAGCATTTGTTGTTTATAGATTTCTGTGTGAGAACCATTTGAACTAGGGTGAGGTGAAATTGCATTGTGGTTTTATTTGCATTTCCTATAATTGCTAATGACCCTGAGCCTGTTTTCTTTACATTTTTTAAAAGATGTATCAATTTATTTGAAAGGCAGAGTTACAGAGGGGAAGAGAGAGAGAGCGAGAGAGAGAGAGAGAGCGAGCTTCCATCCATTGGTTCATTACCCAAATGGCTGCAACAGTCAGAGCTGGGCCAATCTGAAGCCAGGAGCCAAGAGCTTCTTCCCACACAGGTGTAGGGGCCCAAGCATTTGGGTCATCTTCTATGACTTTCCCAGGCCATAGCAGAGAGCTGGATTGGAAAAGGAGCAGCCAGGACTCAAACTGGCACTATGGGGGATGCCAGCACTGTAGACAGCGACTTTACCTGTTTGCCACAGTGCTCCCTTTGAGCCTTTTTTCCAGTATCTGATGGCCATTTGAATTACCTCTCTTAAAAAATGCCAGTTCAAGTCCTTCACCCATTTCCTAACTGGAATGTTTGTTTTGTTGTTGTTAAATTTCTTTAGCTCTTTATAGATTTTGTTTATTAATCATTTATCATCTGCATAGTTTGCAAACATTTTCTCCCATCATGTCTATTGCCTCTACACTTTGGTGGGTGTTTCTTTTGCAGTGCACAAAATTCTCAGGTGAATGTAATCCCATTTGCTAATTTTTTATTTGATTTCCTGTGCTTCCATGTTTTTTTTTTTAAATGACTTTGCCTATGCCAATGTGTTATAGATTTTCCTCAATGTTCTGTAGTAATTGGATGTTATTGGGTCATAGATTTAGGTTTTTGATACATTTTGAGTGGATTATTACGTAAGGTATAAGGTGGAGGTCTTGCTTCATATCACTGCATGCAGAAACCCAGTTCTCCCAGCACCATTTTTGAAGAGACTGTCCCTGCTCCAGGGATTGATTTTAGCTCCTTTGTCAAGGATAAGTTGGTTGTAAATGTGTGGATTGATTCCTGGAGTTTCTATTCTGTTACATTGCTCTACACATCTGTTTTTGTGCTAGTACCAGGTTGTTCTGCTTATAATTGCACTGTAATATGTCTTGAAATCTGATATTGTGATGCTTCCAGCTTTGATGTTTTTTAGCTTGATTTTATTATATAACAGTGATTTAGCTACTTGGGGTCTCTTGTGTTTCCATATGAATTTCTTCATCATTTTCTCTAGATCTGAGAAGAATGTTATTGGTATTTTGATTGGGATTTCATCAAGTCTGTAAATTGCTTTTGGTAGTATGAACATTTTGATGATATTAATTCTTCCAATCTGTGAAAACTGAACATTTTCCAACTTTTGTGTCTTCTATTTCTTTGTTTAGCATTTTGTAATTTTCATTGTAAGGATCTTTGACATCCTTATATAAACTTATTCCAAGGTATTTAATTCCTTATAGCTATTGTGAATGGAATTGATCTTAAAAACTCTTTCTCAGCCAATGCTATACAATGGCTATTGCGTTTTGTGTGTTAGTTTTATATCCTGCCACTTTTTGAAACTCTTTTTATGAGTTTTAGTAGTCTCTCAGTACAGTCTTTTGTATCTCTCTTATGTACAATCATGTCATCTGCAAATAGGGATACTTTATTTCCTCTTTTTCAATTTGTGTCCTTCGAATTTCTTTTTCTAGTCTAATGGCCTTGGCTAACACATACAGGACTATATTGAACAGGAATGGTGATGTTTGTCTGGTTTTGGACTTAGTGGGGATGCTTATAACTTTTCCTCATTCAATAGGATGTTGGCTATGAGTTTGTCATAAATTGCCTTGATTTTGTTCAAGAATGTTCCTTCTATACCCAGTTTTATAAAAGTTTTTATCATGAAAGTGTATTGTATTTTATCAAATGCTTTCTCTGTATGTTTTGAGATAATCTGTTTTTGCTCATCAGTTTGTGAATATGATATTATCACATTTATTATTTGCAAATGTTGAACCATCCCTGCATAGCATGGATAATTCCCACTTGGTCTAGTTGAATGATCTTTCTGAAGCATTGTTGGATTTCATTAGTTATGTGATTGTGTGTGGGGTAGCCTATGCTGAGGTAGTCTACACTGGGGCTCAACTATTAAGTCTTAAGTGGTTGGACAGTTAGGGTTTAGATTCCTCCCTCTACAGTTGAGGGACCTTAGGCTAACACTCTGGTTTTTCTTATCTAGAAAATGGGCATAGTAGTGGTATCACACTGAGAATAATGTTGGGAATCTGCTGTGAGTTAAAGTGTTGGGTAAACAGATGTGTGCCTACTACATAAAAGTGCTCAAACCTGAACATGCAGAGACAGATGTGTGCATTGTATGCAAAGACATCCAAACAAGCACATGTGCATTCCTGGATGTGTGCCAGATACCTGTAAGGTACTCACACAGAGACACAGTTGCATGCAAAAATTTACACCAGGCACACAAGAGGTGCTCATACCTGCACATGGGCCTGCATGGATGTGTGTCTGGCATACAAGCATTCCCACACCTTATCATGTACACATAGATATGCACCGGTTACACAAAGATGTTCACAGAGCACATGTGTATGCATGGCTCTGTGTCTGGTACACAGAAGGAGTTCATATTCATGTGCACACATAAGTCCCCAAGGATGGGAGTAGGCACAGGTTATGTTGGGTACCCAGGTACCCAACTCACAGTGTCCAAATAGGCCCCAGGCAGAGGTAGACTATCAAAAAAAGATGTCAGAAAAATTGGCACACAGCAGGTACTAATAAAAGTTGTCCTCCTTTAGCCTGAAAAAATTGTGTGTCCTACAAGGTGAACAAGACACATTTGTTTCTGAAAACATTTTCTGGAGCAAATGACCCACAGAAGGAGCACTTTACAGGCCTCTAAGCTAAGAGGATCATTTTCCCTCTGGATTTTGCCTTTATCATCTATACTTTTGCAGATGACTTACTGCCTCTGCATTTTCTTAGCATAGGAACCCATCGCCTTTACACCTCTCATGGAAAACACAGATCCAGACACAGGATACAGGAAATTTAAGGCACACCTGATAAAACTAAGACAGAAGATTTGGTTTGTTTTAGGCTTGGTCTCAGTTAAGAACAGCAATATTATTGCTGAAGGTAGTAGAAGTAACTCCCAGATCCTGAGTGTTACAAAGACAGATATCTTATGAAGATTTATTCATTTATTTGGAAGGAAGAATTACATACAGAGAGGGAGACACCACATACAGAGAGAGAGAGAGAGAGAGAGAGAGAGAGAGAGAGAGAGAGAGAAAGAGAGAGATCTTTGTCCACTGGTTTGCACCACAGATGACTAATGTCTGGTGCTGAGCCAGGCAGAAGCCATGAGCCAGGATCTTCTTCTGGGTCTCCCACATGAGTAGCAAGTCCCCAAACACTTGAATAATTACCCACTGCTTTTCCCAGGCCATTAGCTGGGAACTGGACAGGAAATTGAGCAGCAACGATGTGAACTGTTGCCCAAATGGGATGCCAGCCTTTCAAATGGGAACTTTAGCTGCTATGCCACAACAACAGCACCCCCCAATGACAGGGTTTTTTTTTATCATTTAATGAACATAAATTTCCAAAGTACAGCTCATGGATTGCAAAGGCTTCCCCCCACACACAACTTCCCCCCCAACCGCAACCCTCCCCCTTCCCACTCGCTCTCCCCTTCCATTCCCATCAAGATTCATTTTCAATTCTCTTTATATACAGAAAAATCAGTTTAGTATATATAAAGATTTCAGCAGTTTACCCTCACACAGTAACACAAAGTGAGAAAATACTGTTGGAGTACTAGTTATAGCATTAAATAACAGTGTACATCACATTAATGACAGAGATCCTGCATGATATTTTTTTAAAAAATATTGATTACTTTTCTATGTAATTTCCAATTTAACACCAAGGTTTTTTTTTTTTTTTCATTTTCAATTATCTTTATATATAGAAGATCGCTTCAGTATATACTAAGTAAAGATTTCATCAGTTTGCACCCACACATAACCACAAAGTGTAAAAATACTGTTTCAGTACTAGCTATATCATTACTTCACCTTGGACAACCTATTAAGGACAGATCCCATATGGGACGTAAGTACACAGTGACTCCAATGACAAGTTTTTATCTGATTGTTTTGTGCAAGTTTTCCTTATTTAACTATAAGGAAATTATTTCTTTCATTCTCACATGATGTAGCAATTAAAAAATACGGGAAACACTGGGAAATTTTAGTTTCAGATAAATGATGAATGCCTTTTATTGTATTGTTCATTTCAATATTTGGAAATTAATTGTGCCAAAACATTGTTATTTGTTTGAAATCCTAATTTAACTGAGAATTCTGAATTTTATCAGCAACCATTTTTTTGGTTCCTGCAAACCATGGAGCAAAATTTGGATGAACTACTCCCATTCTGCTTAAGGAGTTCCCTTGGGGGTAGGGGAGATTTTATCCACTACTTTCACTAGGATAACCTAGGTTTCTTTTTCTTTCAAGTTTTATTTAAATAAGTGATGAAAAAGGTGATATAACTCACTTATGGATGAAATTTCCCAGTTTTGCAACCAAGAAATTACAGGTCCTTGTTCAATCTCATTTTGTTAAAACCTTTCTTATACTCACTCCTTCTGGGATGCTGGGAACAGTTAGAGGGGATTACTGAAGACAAACACCTTGCACCCCTTTTCCTCAAAAGGCCCTGAAAAGTGAGTGAGGAAACCATAGCTGTTCAGTCCTCCTACAGAACATTAATATCTTTTGATTTTTATAATTCAGAATTCATTGCCATTAGTCTTCATATTCCACAATATATCATCCAATCTTATAGTTCCTTCATACTTTCTTTTTTAAAATGCTTCACTCCAGAAAGACCTATGAAGATAGTTTACAAGATAACTTACAATCCAGAAAGCATTACATTGGAAATGCTAATCTCTCTTCCTAAGAAAGAACTGATAAACACACATGGATGCCCATTAGAGGGATATCTATACACTAGTCTATTGCTAGCTGACACATTTTGGTCACCTGAAAAAAGCCCCATCTCTCAGAATAGGAATTTCACTAAGGAATCACCTGCACCTGGACAACTCAAAAGCAAATATCTCAACAGGTGGACAGCATCTTCATGCAACAGAAAGTGCCACCCCGACTGTGAAGGTTCAGTCTTCACCAGGCAGGATGTGTGCTTTGATGAGCATGATGAAAGCAACCTTTCAAAAACCCTACTCTGCATAACTGAGGCATTTTGTGTTTTATACAAACTAAATAAGAAGGTATAGTGGCCCTGATCATGCAGCTCTTAATAATGATAATAATGTGACAAAACAATAAAAGTGTAGGTAATTATAACAATATAAAGCAAAGGGAATGAAAGACATGTTGGAAAATACCTATTAACATATAAATGTTCATTGTGGGAGTACTATGTGCTTAAGTTTTTTATGATTTATTTAAAATCTTAGAAAAATTTTAAATTTTAAAACATAATTTAAAAGGAATATTTTTAACTGGATTACATAAATAACAAGTATTTTGGAACTGTCACAAAACCAACAATAAATATCAAAAAGCTCAAAGGATAAGAAGTGAACATGAGGGGCTGGCACTGTTTTGTAGCAGTTAAAACTGCCTGCTTCAGTGCTGGCATCCCATATGGACACCATTTTCAGTCCCAGGTGCTCCACTTCCAATCCAGCTCCCTGCTAATGAACCTTGGAAACCAGTAGAAGATGGCCCAAGTTCTTGGGCCTCTGCACCTTTGTGGGAGATTTGGAAGAAGCTCCTGGCTCCTGGCTTTGGATTGGGCCAGCTCCAGCTGTTGTGACCATTTAGGGAGTGAGCCAGCAATAAGAAGATTTCTTTCTCTCTCTCTCTCTCTCTCTCTCTCTCTCTCTCTCTCTCTCTCTCTCTCTCTCTCTCTCTCTCTCTCTCTCTTCCTCTGTCTCTCTGCCTCTGCCTCTCTTTAACTCTGCCTTTCAAATAAATAAACAAAAAAAGTGAACATGAAAGACCCAACCTTAATAAACATTGGGAAATCATAGATATTCTAATGTTTACAGATTTGCTGGCACCCTGAAAAGCTTATGTAATGAAGACCACTGTAGCCCTGAAGAGGTGCGCCAGACTGGGCAGGTTCTTCTGGGATAGGATATGTGGCAGGAACTTGAATGAGGACAAGAGAGATGGGGAAGGCATTGATGCTAAGGGCAAATGTCAAGATAAAGGAAGAGAGGTGGGGAAGCATGCCTGTTTAATTAGAGCATTGTTATTTAGAAAGTGGACTTGGGGCACCAGATTCTGTCCCAGGTGCCCCTCTTCCAGGCCAGCTCTCTGCTGTGGCCTGGGAGTGCAGTGGAGGATGGCCCAACTCCTTGGGTCCTGCACCCATTGGAGACCACGATAAGCACCTGGCTCCTGCCTTCGGATCAGCACAGTGCACAGGCTGCAGCGCACCGGCTGCGGCAGCCATTGGAGCGTGAACCAATGGCAAAAGAAGACCTTTCTCTCTGTCTCTCTCTCTCACTGTCCACTCTGCCTGTCCAAAAAAAAAAAACTTATAGAAAGTGGGCACAAAAACAGTTGCAGATACCCCATAAACACATATCAATATTAAGGTTTTCCTAGAGGGATTGTGCTTCAATCTCTCCTAAGTTTCTAGCAATGATAGCAGGCTGTGGTAGTACCACATCTTGTCCTTTATCAACAGCCCTATTTCCATTTAATCTTTCTCATATTCATGGTAGCTAGCCTGTAAGCTCTCATGGGGATCTCCTTGTAAAGAATTCCAAACAGATCATCTGCTTTGGTCTCTATAAATTTCTGAAAGGCCCAAACACTGATGACCATTCAAGCCTGGGCATCCATTGACACCTTCAGAAGTCCAGTCCCTTATTTCTGAAGGATCAGAGGGAGAAGGTACTTGAGCCATCATCTGGCACCTCCCTGTGTGTGCATTAATATGAAGTTAAATCACATTCAAGGTTACATACTTTGATGAGATGTGAGCATCCAAAAAATCAGCTTAACTCAGTAAGCGAAAATATCTGCCTTTTTTACCTCATATTTTACGGCAGTTACACTAGATATAGAATAAAAGATGGAAGGATATTTTCTTTCAGTGTAGTGAAGATTTCTTTCACTAATTTCTGAGGAGAAGTCAGCCGTCATTCATATATAGCTGACCCAGTAGCCTGTTGTTTTTTCACAATGTTCAAGGTCTTTTCTTTGTATTTGGATTCCTTCCATTTGTTATTTGCCTGTAGTAGTTTTGTATCTGCTGATTAAGGGGTCCTCAAGCATTTCATTAAATTTGAGAAGCTTTTCACCATTTCAAAATACATATTTTGTTTTTTATTTATTCTCTTCCTACTGAAATTTATTGCTTTTATGAAGGACTTCACAAAGATTGTAGAAAGTTGAAAGAAAAAAAACAACTTTATTTTAGTGCAAAAATGTTAGTAACCCATGACTAAAAGTGGTCTAGGAAGTTCAGTGAAAATGCATATTGTAAAGCATGATGTATCAAGATTCTGAAAAGTGTGTATTTGTAGATTTAAGTATTTATTTTTACCAAAGTGAAATTTTAAAATTATTTTTAAATGCTAGATTATTTTCTATATTGTTCCTGGACTTCTGAAGCTTTGCATATTTATCTAGTATCTTTCACTAATTAAGACAGGCTTTTGGGGATGACACTGTGGCATGGTGGGCTGAGCCTCTGCCTGTGGTGCTGGCATCCCACATTGGTACCAGTTTGTGTCCCCACTGCTCCTCTTCCAATCCAGGTCTCTGCTTATGGCCTGGGAAGGCAGCAAAAAGTGGCCCAAGTGCTTGGTTCTCTGTACCCATGTGAGAGACCAGGAGGAAGTTCCTGACTTCTGATTGGCTTAGCTCTGGCTGAGCCATCTGGAAAGTGAACCAGTGGATGGAAGAACTTGTTGTCTTTCACTTTGTCTGTAACTCTACCTCTCAAGTGAATACATACAGTCTTTAAATTAAAAAAAAAAGTCGGGCCGGCGCCGTGGCTCAATAGGCTAATCCTCCGCCTAGCGGTGCCGGCACACCAGGTTCTAGTCCCGGTCGGGGCACCGATCCTGTCCCGGTTGCCCCTCTTCCAGGCCAGCTCTCTGCTGTGGCCAGGGAGTGCAGTGGAGGATGGCCCAAGCCCTTGGGCCCTGCACCCCATGGGAGACCAGGATAAACACCTGGCTCCTGCCATCGGATCAGCACGGTGCGCCGGCCGCAGCGCGCTACCACGGCGGCCATTGGAGGGTGAACCAACGGCAAAAGGAAGACCTTTCTCTCTGTCTCTGTCTCTCACTGTCCACTCTGCCTGTCAAAAATTAAAAAAAAATTTAAAAAATTTTAAAAAAAAAGTCTTTTGGTCTATGTCCATCTTAGTCTATTTGTGATAAGAATGTCACACAGTAGGTTATTTAGAAAGAAAACATTTTTTGCCAAAATGTATTAACTTTAAAATACTTTTTCAAAATGTATGTACTTTCTCTTATTGTTAATAAAAGAGAGAGGGAAAGAGGAAGATTCTATCACTTGTTTCACTCACAATCGGAGCTACAATAGCCAATACTGGGCAAGGCCAATGTCAGGAGCCAGAACCTCCATCTGAGTTACCTCATGTGTGTCAGGAACCCAAGTACTTGGGCAATTATGCATTACTTTCCTACATGCTTTAGCAGGAAACTGAATTGGAAGTTGAGTAGCTAGGACTCAAATCAGACTCTCTGACATGAGAGCTTACCAGTGGTGACATAACCTGCTATGCTACAAGACCAGCCTCAAGAAAACAGTTATTTCTGCTAGTCTGGGAGCTAGACAGTCTAAAGTCAAGAGGCCAATCTAGAAAGGGCCATCTTCCTGCATCACAATGTGGCAGATAACATCACATGGTAAGAGAAAGAAGGGGAAGATTTTTTAAATTGGTGTTAAGCTATTCTTTATGATAGCAACTTTTACTTTGGGGATTAAGCTTCCATTATGTTATTTTTTTTCCTTTTCCTACAAACAGGTTTTCACTGTAGTAACTGTTACCTCTATAGAATTTAAATAGTTGATCAGTCTTTATCTGACTTTATATGATTTATAAATACTGGAAGATACTTGCAAATTGTCTATGTATCATGTCTATTACTTTTTTTTTCAAAGATTTACTTATTTATTTGAAAGTCAGAATTACACAGAGATAGAAGGGGAATCAGAGAGAGAAAGAGAGAGAGAGAGAAGTCTTCCATGCTATGGTTCACTCCTCAGTTGGCCACAATGGCCAGAGCTGTGCCAATCTGAAGCCAGGAGACAGGAGCATCATTCTTCGATGGGTGCAGGGGCCCAAGGACTTGGGTCATCTTCTACTGCTTTCCCAGGCCATAGCAGAGAGTTTGATCAGAAGTGGAATAGCTGGGACTCAAACCAGCATCTGTACGGGATGCTGGCACTGTAGGCAGCAGCTTTATCCACTATGGGACAGCACTGACAACTATCTACTATTTTCAGCATCTAACTTAATTAAAGTTTCTTTCTAGTTTCTAGTTTCTTTCCTTGAGTATAAGTCAAATTTTCATTTTTCTCCCAAGTGTAATGATCTTGAATTTTATCCTGAGTATTGTAAGGCATACGTTGCAGAACCTGTGGATACTGTAATATTCTTCACAATGATTTGCTTTACATAAATTGGCTGGATTCAAATTCCAAACTCTATATTCTTTGCAGTGATCAATAACTATTTTAGGTTCCAGGGCACCTTTTCTGATGTTTCCTCTGAGTGTCCCCCACATATTTGTATTGTAGTAGTCAGCCAATAATTTTGGTGAGTTTTCAATTCAATTTAGGGGCTTAAGTTCTTTGACTGTCTATCTTGCAGTGCTTCCTTATTTCCTATTTTCTGTTCTTCTAAGCCATGACATGTTTATAACATGTTGATTCATTAAATTTGTAATGTTTCCTTTCTTGATTTTTGTGTAAGTAGGAGAAGGTCCTCTTGTAAATTTTCCAAAATTGTTGAATTTCTCTTCTTTAGGTTCCCTCGGTCATGTTCTTGGCTTTTATTTTGGTTGCTCTCCATACCCCAATTGTTTGTGTGACAACTTTTCTTTACATTTCTTAACTTTTCTTTCTTTGAAGAGTTCATCTTTTCAAATGATTTTGAGCAATTTATGGTATAAAATCTATCTTTACTTAATCTTAATTTTCTTCTGAACTTAATCACACCTGTCTATAGTTTCATCTTTTTCTGTCTTGGATTATTGCTTCAGAGAGTTGCCAGTCTTATTTTTTTCTTTACCTTCTTTAATAGCAATAACTTATACAAAATAGGAATATTCCTGTCAGATTTAGCTCACTTCCAGTTTTGGTGTGGTCCGCAGACTTCTTTGTTGATTAATTGTTGCAACCTTTAAAATATATGTTTTGTGGTTCTTAGTGGTCACCTTTGATTAGTTGTCTACCTTCAAGAAGGTACCTATTTATGTATAATACAATTTTCTATTGCTATAATTCCAGTTATTTTTCTAGTTTATTATATTTATATTTTATTCCTAAACATTATAAATCACTATATACATTTTATTATCTTTTTTCAAATGTTGAGTGACTTTAAAGAGTTTGAAAATATGAGTGAAAAATATAAACTATTCATGCTGTCTTATTTACCATTTCTAGTATCTACATTTAACCGGTTTCTTTCTTTTCTTTCTTTCATTCTTTCTCTTTCTTTCTTTTCTTATTTTTTTTGATTGCATGTTTTTGAAAGTTTAATCATAGTAATCCTTTCCATAATTATTTTTTCTTTATTAATAGAAAATTTTATTTGATAAATATACATTTCTTAAGTACAACTTTTAGATTATTAACAGTTCTTCCTCCCATACCCATCCTCCCAACTGTAAACCATCCTACTCACTCTCCCATTCTTTATTAAGATTCAGTTTTAATTATCATTATATACAGAAGATCAATTTTATACTAAATAAAGATTTCAACAGCTTGCACCCACACAGACACACAAAGTATAAAGTACTGTTTGAAGACTGGTTTTACCATTAATCTCATAGTACAACACATTACGGAGAGAGATCCTATAAGGGCAGCAAGTACACAGTGACTCCTATTGTTGATTTAACAATTGACACTCTTATTTATGATGTCAGTGATCCTCCGAGGCTCTTTTCATGAGCTGCCAAGGTGTGGAAGCCTCCTGAGTCCACAAACTCTGACATTATTTAAACAAAGCCATAATCAAAGTGGAAGTTCTCTCCTCCCTTTCAGAGAAAGGTACCTCTTTCTTTAATGGTCCCTTCTTTCCACCAGGATCTCACTCACAGAGATCTTTCATGTAGGTCATTTTTTGCCACAGTACCTTGGCTTTCCATGCCTGAAATGCTCTCATGGGCTTTTTAGCCAGATCTGAATGCCATAGGGCTGATTCTGAGGCCAGAGTTCTTAGGGCATTTGTCATTCTGTGAGTGTGCTGAGTGGCCTGCTTCCCATGTTGGATCATTCGCTCTTTTAATTCTATTATTATTAGAAGATACTTGGTCTTATTTATGTGATCCCTTTGACAATTCTATCATTATGATCAATTTTGAACTTAAAATGATGTCTTCAACTAGTAAGATGGCATTGGTGCCTACCAACTTAATGGGATTTGGAGTCCCATGGCAAGTTTTTAGCTTTACCCATAGGGTAAGTATGAGGGATTGTATGCCAAAATGTATACCTCCTCCCTCTCTTTCCCATTCTTATTTTGTAACAGAGATCAATTTTCAATTGGGTTTAAACACTTAAGAATAATTATGTGTTAAGTAAAGAATTCAACCAATGGTATTATGTAGAAAAAGAATATACTAAAAAGATTAAAATAGTAAGCTCTTTCTCAACAACCAGGATAAGGGCTGATCAAGTCATTGCTTCTCATCGTGTCAGTTTCAGTTCTACAGGTTTGCTTTTAGGTGCTCAGTTGTCACAGATCAGGGAGAACATATGATATTTTTCCTTTTGGGACTGGCTTATTTCACTCAACATGATGTTTTCCAGATTCCTTCATTTTGTTGCAAATGACTGGATTTCATTTTTTATCACTGTGTAGTATTCCATGGAGTACATATCCCATAATTTTTTATTCAGTCTTCCATTGAGGCTAATTCCATGTCTTAGATATTGTGAATTGAGCTACAATAAACATTGAGTTGCAGATAGCTCTTTTATTTGCCTATTTAATTTCCTTTGGGTAAATTTTGAGAGGTGGGATGCCTGGGTCATATATTAGGGCTATATTCGGGTTTCTGAGGAATCTCCAAACTGTCTTCCATAGTGGTTTTACCAGTTGCATTCCCACCAACAGTGGATTAGTGAGCCTTTTTCCCCATATCCTCACCAGCATCTGTTGTTTGTTGATTTCTTTATGAAAGCCATTGTAACCAGGATGATGTGAAACCTCATTGTGGTTTTGATTTGCATTTCCCTGATGGCTAGTGATCCTGAGCATTTTTTCATTTGTCTGTTGGCCATTTGGATTTCTTCATTTGAAAAATGTGTTTAGGTCCTTGGCCCATCTCTAAAGTGGGTTGCTTGCTTTGTTTTGCTGGAGTTTCTTGATCTTTTTATAGATTCTTATTATTAATCCTTTACCAGTAGCATAATTTTCAAATATTTTTCCCATTCTGATGGTTGTCTGTTCACTTTCCTGACTCTATTGTGTATAGAACAACTTCTCAATTTTATATAAGCCCAGTTCTATATTTTTCTTTGACTGCCTGTGCCTCTGGGTTCTTTCCCAAGAACTCTTTGCCTGTGCCAATATCTTGCAGGGTATCTCTGATGTTTCCTAATAATTTGATGGTGTCATGTCATAGATTTAGATCTTTAATCCATTATGAGTAGATTTTTATGTAAGGTGTAAGGTAGGGGTCTTGCTTCATACTTCTGTATGTGGAAATCCAGTTTTCCCAGCACTGTTTGTTTGTCCTTGCTGTGGGAAGCTTCCTAGAGCAGCTTCACCACGGTGGGAATCATTTCAGCAGGAAAATGACTCCAGCTCCAAGGGAAGAGAAGGAAAGCAGAGCCTGAGCTGAACCCTGCCTCCCTTGTTCCATGCCCTGTAGCCCATGGAAAAGCCATCTTAGTCTGCAAGCTCCCCAGTTCACAACCTTGTCTGCTGCACACAGCTTAACATGTGTCAGCTGCCATGTGGCACACGGTCCTTCCTTTCTGCAGAGGGTCAGCCTCAGGTAGCAGGCAGTGCTTAGTGCTCTTGGATTCAGACACTGGTCTGTGGCTGCTTTGCTGGGTGGGACATCATTACCCAGGATTCCTGAATATCAGAAATAGGAGCTGTTTGTGTCTTGGGACCTGAGAGCTCTTAGTAGAATTACAATCTTGGACTGAGGACAAACGTTTACCTTGTGTTCCCCACTGCTCAAGATCTTCCCGACTGATTGCTGTTTTGGCACCTGCTTTCTATATTCCTGGAGAACCTGAGCTTGTTTCCCTGTGCTTATCAGCACTCTGAAGTTTGCCAAGGTCTGGTTTGGTTACAGGCTACTTCCAGAGCTGTGTTGAACTTCTATTTTGAGAAAGACAGTCTTGTGCAAATGCGGGCATCAAGGAAAATGGGAGGAGGGTGTGTGTAGTGTCTGAGGGGTTGGAGGGCCAGAGTGAGGTAGGGCTGCAGAATCTCAGGCCACATGAGCCACCCCCATAGCTGTGGCTGCCTCAGGTCCCAAGGCTGTGTCCCTATGCCCCTGAACTCTCTGGGGCTGACCCTGCTTCTTAGGGTGACATCTGTCAATAAGGATTTTGCTCTTCCTCTGTCTCCCCTGGAGCAAATTCTGCTGGAGAGGCTCAGGCTGCTCACACATGCATGTGGCTACCTCTCACATGGAAACTTCTGCAGAAGCTGGGCACCGTGTCCTGCCCCTTCTCATTCTGCTTTGACACTGGGATCACCATGGACATGCTTTCCCAAATGCTTCTCTTCCCTTGAGGTATCTAGTTGGATCCTTAATCAGAATTTGCAACAACAAATAAAGGAGCATACACTCTTTGCAGCAGCATTCATCCAGTGCACCTAGATCAGCACTGTGGCCCTGAGAATCAAAATTCTGGCTCCTTCTGGGGCTGCAGGTTGACAGTCCTGTTGGGGTCTGGGTCCTCAGAATTGTGTGGTGTCATTCATTTGGGACATTCCACACCATCCCTGAGCAGCCTATTCTGCCAGCAAGAGAACAGGCTCTGGGAGATGAGGTCTCCTGATTCCAACTCAGACTTGAGCTAGAACAGGAGCATTTCTCTCTGCATGAACAGCTCAGAATGCAAGCGCAAGGGTATCAGGGCTTGAACGAGGCCCCTGGGCCTGAATCTCCCAGTCTCCATCCCTCACTCCCTTTCACACATATCACTTCCTTGTCGGCTCACTACATGGTGACTCTAGTGGTTCCCAGCGCTGACCTGCTGGGAGGGAGAAGCATGCTTGCCTTTTATTTCAAGTCCCATAAATGTCCTGTAATTAAGTTGCTTTGACTTGGTTTGGGCCACATGGCCAAGTCAAATTGAATTTATTGTGTGCAGCAAATGTAAACAAGATTATTCACTATTCTTGTAGTAGAAGTGATGGATGAATCCCACCAAACACAGGTTGACTGCTGTGTAGACAGGTGGTTTGATAAAGAGCTGAGGTGCAGTTCCTGGAGGAAGGGTTTGTTTTGTGGGCATTCAAGAGCTGTGGATTTCATCCACCTGGAGTGGAGTGGCGGAGGTGCAAGCATGAGATGGGCTGTCAGGTTCAAGGTGTGCATGTGCAGTCTTCTGGTGTGTCTCAGCTTCTGGATGGGAACAGAAATTGTGGCATCTCCTCATAGGGCAAGTGCAAGAGTGAAGATAGGGCTCTAATATATGTTTGGTACATATTAGTCACTTAATACATAAAGATTGTTACATTATTTATTATTACATTGACTTTTCTGGAACTTATCAGAGACATTACAGCTGCTTGTGATTGAGCTCCCATTGTTAGAGCAGCATCCGCATTCTCAGGAGGAGGGGTGACATTGCTTTTGTTTAGGCAAACCAGGGAGCTAGCTCTACCAGGGAAGAGTTCTACGCTCAGTTCCTTAGGGGTTCTTGTCAATGGTTGGGGACATTCAAGGTTGCCACACTTGAGGAAGAATATGCTGCTGGTGTTCAGTGGGTAGAGGCTAGGAATAATTCTGGATAACCTTCCATGCACAAGACAGCAGCCTCCCCACTCAACCCAGCAAAGAATATTCTGACCTCAACTGCCAGTTAGTCATGCTGAGATGGAGAAATGCTGAGGTGAGTGCATGGCTGAGGACTAGGTGGATCACTGTCAGAGGCGAGCACATGGCTGAGGACCAGATGGATCACTATCAGAGGTGATCATGTGGCTGAGTACTGGGTAGATCACTTTCAGAAGTGAGCACATGGCTGAGGACCAGGTGGATCACCATCAGAGGTAGTCACATGGCTGAGGACCAGGTGGATCACTGTCAGAGTTGCACACATGACTGAGGACCAGGTAGATCACCATCAGAGGTGAGCTCACAGCTAAGGACCAGGCAGATCACCATCAGAGGTGAGCACATGGCTGAGGACCAGGTGGATCACTGTCAGAGTTGTGCACATGGCTGAGGACCAGGCAGGTCACTGTCAAAATGTGAGCTTACAGCTGAGGACCAGGTGGATTGCCACCAGAGGTGAGCACATGGCTGAGAACTGGTAGATCACCATCAGAGGTGAACACACATCTGAGGACTGGTAGATCACCATCAGCACGGGCTATAACCCACAGTTTCTGGGGCTCAAAACTTTGGTGGTGCTCATGAATCAGGAGTGTGCTCATGGATGTGTGATGAGAACCGTTTGTTGGAAACAGCTACCCCTGGCACTGTGGGACTCAGCTTGTTTGAAATGTTTCCTAGATGTTGACTGTAAATAACTCAGTACCAACCCATTGGAATCAAGGCCAATTTTCATGTTTACCAAAGAGCAGGGCCCCATCTGGTTAGTTTAAACTTTGTTGTAAGCTCATCTTAATAAGCTGTCTTTCATCAAGCAGCAAGACAGGGCTAGGATAACATTTGAGACAGGCATTCAAAGCAAGAGCCCTTCCTTGATGCTGCACAGGTAGGAAGAGGAGTGCTCTGCCCACTCATCTAGTTAGCTGCTAATGAACAATTCCTGGAGCAGACACTTAGCCCCACAATGGGCCCTCAGAATTGATGGATCGATGTCAGTGTCTCTCAGGTGGCAGATCTGAGGATGGAGGACAGCTGGCCACCCAGTTATGCCATCCTGAAGTGCACAGTGGGTAGAGGAGAATGGGGCATGGTGGTTGCATTGAGGTGGATGGTGGGGAAGTGCTATTTTTCTTGTAGCTAAGCTGCTGGCTGTAGGTGCTGAAAGATAGCCTGGCTTCCTGCTCAGTGACCATGTGGGCTACAGAGGGTCCAAGAGACAGTTTCTCTCTCCAGCTTGAGAACACTCAGATCAGGATCCACAAAGCTACCCCAAAGAGATTTCCCCCTTCTTTATCCAGTTCTCTTGGTATGTAAGAGGATGCCCTCCATTCAGTAGCAGATACACAAGGCTGAAATGCCATGCCTCAGAACCCAGATCCTTCCATGCATCACCCAGAGGGTCAGCAGCAGCTGCTGTGACCACAGGCCTCTCCTAAGGGGGCAGGGTACTCATTCGTCACCCACTGCAGTGGGTGTCTGGCCACCAGCAGTGGAGACAGAGAAGGAGATATTCATCCTGAAGCAACGCTTGCCTCCCTGGCAACAGGGCAAGAAGTCTGTCATTTCTTGTGCATCCATTGAACTGGATGTGTGTCACTGACATAGAATTAGGGGCCAGATAGCTTGTGGGGACAGTGTGAGAGTACCTGTTAGGTAGGGAATGAGTGGTACCTGCTATAGGAGATACCTTCAGCTTCCTGCGACTAGATCTTAAAGTAAGGGCCTGAAAGAGAAATTAGTCTAGTGGTGTTGGGTGTGGGCAGAGTCTGCATGTGTAGATGATGCCCATGCCAGTTGATGTGCTGTCCAGGGAAGGCAGGTTAGCTAGTGCTGGACAATTGATGGAGGAGTGGTCTGTGGCCATCTCATTCAGTAACTTCACGTGCTAGAAGCATTCAGAAAGCTAGTGAAGAAGGACCTTTCTTTTCCTAGCAGACAAAGCAGTGATTCAGCTGCTGGTTCCAGCATGCCCTATGGGCAGCCATCTGGGGATGCAGAGGCCCTGTCTTAAGTAGCATATACATCTTTTTACTCTCTGCAGCTGACCACAGGGGAGACAGGACCAGGGCAGTGAGATTGGATCTGAAAGCATATGCACAGGTGAGGGAAAGGCAGCAGTGTGGACATGAGAAGCAGATGATGTAGCAGAACGAGCAATTTTCATGGTGCTCCTGCCAGCCTGTGAGCAGCCCTGGAGAGTGGCCACATGGGACTGCACCTCTGGGGTCCTACCCTCTTCCCAGGTTGCAAGGTGACATGCCAGCCTGTGGGTCTCTCTCTGGAGGATGAGAGCCTGATGGGGGAGGAGTCTGCTGAGGGATCATCTAAGATGCCTCTGAGTGTGTGCCTATGGAAAGAAGTGCCACTTGGGTGCGTTCCCTCCCCTTCTGTACAGGCTCTCCGACTCAGAAGTCACAACTCCCACACTTCTGCCAGGCGGTCCCATTGCTGTGTCTTGTGTGATGCCTGTGAGACTAAGTATGTGACAGATTAGTTGCTTTTTCAGCTGTGGTTGTGAGTTACAGCACAGTCAGCTCCAGTGAAGTTAGAGAGACCATGGATCTTGCTGAGGATGTTAGGAGCCTGCAGAATCTTCAAGAGAAACAGCCAGGATGGGGAAACAGTACCCAGCATACTCTGTGGGGACGTCCCCAGAGAAGGCACTGGGCTACAGCCCCTGGCACCTGAGCAGTGGCTGCCAGGACCACATCTCTGCTCTTGTGCCATCTGCTCCATTCCGAGGCAGCCTCTCAGGTGACTGGATCTGATAGGTTAACACCTGGTCATGTGTCTTCACACTAGCAGCAGATGTGACTGAGAAAGTGAGCACCTGACTTGTGCCTTACAAAGGGGACAGTAACAGTGGGAACCTTTCCCAGGACACCAGTGACTGAAAAGCTGGACAAACACCCAGCATCACTGAGGCCACCTTTTATGAACCAGATGTTCCATGTAGAAAGCCAGGTGCCCAGCTTCTCTTGAATATGCAGGGTCTGTCCATGCCAGTCAGCAGCTCTGTTGGTGAGGTGTCCTGGAGCTGAGCAGCAGGTGTGCTAAGACAGGTGCTCAGCTCTGTTGGTGAGGAATCCAGGAGCTGAGCAGCTGGTGCACTTGTAAGACTTGTGCTCAGCTCTGTTGGTAACACATCCTAGATGGAGCTGAGCAGCAGGTGTGCTCCTAAGACAGGCACTCGGCTCCTGATAATGCGCAAAAGGCATCCTGGATAGAGCTCAACAGCAGGTACACTCATAAGACAGGTGCTCAACTCTGTTGGTGAGGCATCTAGGAGCTGAGCAGCAGGTGCACTCATAAGACAGGTGCTCAGCTCTGTTGGTAACACATCCTGGATGGAGCTGAGCAGTAGATACACTTGTAAGACAGGTGCTCAGCTCTGTTGGCGAGGCATCCTGGATGGAGCTGAGCAGCAGGTGCTTGCCAACTCCTCCCTGAGCCCCAGGTCAGTTCACTCCCACACTACCTGCCTGGCCCTCTGTTCACCTACATATTCAGGTGGAATCTGGCCACTACCCATCCAGTGATGCACCCTCACTTTCCCACAAGTGATATGCTGTGAGGTCCTCCATAAGGGTCTCCGTGCTAAGGCATTGTCATGCACCCTCTTGCACCACCATGTGTGGATTTGTAGGCAACCACCTTCCTCTCTATGCCTCATTCCTGGCCTCAACTGTGCCTTCACCTTCCCCAGAGCATCTCAAGGTGATCCTTGCAGGTGGGGGGTTCCTGAAACAAGTCACAAAGTAGTGATCCCAAAGGACAGCTAGGTGGTGATCTCTGAGGATCCCACAGAGTGGCCCCCATGTGTGCAGGTGGGTGAGGAAGCAGACCAGGTGGGGAGGTGACTGTGTTGTCAGGTTCCCCTGTTGCTGGCTGTGACTGACAGTGATAGTGGGGCCACTGTAATGTAGCTGGCTCATACAGACATAATGTTCTCTCTTTGACCAAGGACAGTGCCGTAAATACATTCCCCATCAGTCCTGAGCCCTCACACCAGGAGTGGGTGCCTAGGTTTCACCCTCTAGTCCCTCTGCCTAAGTTTCACCCTCTGGCCCCTCCTCCATTAAGCTTGGAGTGGGACTCCTGAAGTTAACTCTGTGGCGTGGTCTTCAGTTGAGAGGGAGGAGTTCATTAAGAAATTACATTCTTCAGTCACACAGAGATCAGGGGACTGAAAGGAAGATGCTTAGAAAGTTGTGCCAACCCTTAAAGGCCATGATGGTGGGTTCCTCTCTGTTGAGGTGAATTGAAGCTGTGAAGAGCATGATCCATAAAAGTTAAAGAGACAGGCATTTAACCTAGCAGTTGAGACACCCCTGTCTCATATTGGAGTGCCTGGGTTCCACTCCAAGCTCCAGCTCCTGATGCCAGCTTCCTGATAATGCACACCCTGGGAAGCAGCAGCTGGAACCTCAAGCACTTGGATTCCTGCCACCCTCATGGGAGAAATGGATTGCATTCCTGGCTCCAGCTCCCGATTCCAGCTTCCTGATAATGCACACCAGCTGGAGGCTCAGGCTCAGGCAGTTGGATCCCTGGCATCTGCATGGGAGAACTGGATTGAATTCCTGGCTCCAAGCTTCAGCCTGGCCCAACACACCAGCACTAGCTCTTGTGGGCACTTGTGGAGTGAACCAGCAGATGGAATGTGTATGCATTTTCCCTCTCTCACTCTCCATCCCTCCCTTCCCCTCACTTCTCCTCCCTCCTTCTCCCCATTGCCCAAACCTCAAATAAGTAAAAAAAGACTTAAAAATAATGAAAAGTTTCCTGCATCTGGAGAAGCCCCATCCAGAATCCCGAGGTCCCTGTGTTCACACTCAGTACTTCATTCTTGAACAGTCTCCAAACAAGAAGGTGGCAGCCCTGTTGCTATGGAAAAGGATGAATTTCTTTTTTTCTATGGGGAAAGTTAAGGAAAAATGGTGTTACATTTTAAGAAACCACTATAACTTTCTCCTCACTCGAGTGTTGTCGTTTTGGCCACATAGTTCAAACAGTACAGCGACACTCACACTGGCATGGAATTGAACAAAGAAACAGATTAAAAGCACAAGGTGCAATTTGTGCAACTCAGGTGGCCTCTCTTCCCCATTCTGCCTCCTGAAGTGGAGTCTTCAGGTCTCTGCTGTTTTCTCTGCCGTCCACATGAGCTACGAGGCTGGAGTCGACGTATCCAAGTCACTATGCCTTGGCCCTGGGCATGTCTGCTGAGGCAGACACACTCCAGCTCCAGCTGCCAGGGCTGCCCATGCCCTTGCTGGCATCTGTCACCTAGATGGACTTCGTGGGCTGGGACTGTAAGGGCTGCCCTGAGTGCCTAGGCAGCCTCCAAGGGGAGCACCTCCACTTCCTGCAACATGGCCTCTGGCAAAGGAGTGTCAGTTACTCAGGAATGGCTTCAGAACCCACCTGGCAAAGGAGCCTGCCTGGCAACAGGCAATGATTGGTTAGGGCATAAACCGCCCCTTGACCAGATTGACTGCCTCAGCTATTTAAGCAGCTCTACCAACTGAAATAAGTGAATTTGTGGCTGCTTCCCTCTGGCCTGCTTTCACCTGACTCCTGGGGTGTGTGTGGTGATTCCATGCCTCTTGCCCCCACTGTGTTCCTCCTCACAGAACAAATCAACCTCAACATCTGACACCCAATGTGACAGAGAGACAGCATGTCAGACTCGGTGATGCCCTCCCTTGATTTCGGCAAGTAGGCCCTTCGGTGTTTTGTGTGCTGTTCAGTTCTGTGAGGGTGAGCACAGAACCCCCTCCTACATCCTTTTCCTTGTCATTGTCCTCGGTCTAAGTGATTCCAAGTTAGGCACACACCGCCCAGAAGTGTACACCGCTTCTCAGCTCCTCCTTTCACTTTTGGTTCACCCAGAAAATTCACATATGGGACTGATTATCCCAATTTGGAACCAAGTCATCTTCTCTCATTCCAGAGAGGTGATGCTCCGGAGACACCGTGTGGGTATACGGCCTTGACCTAATGAATCAAGGAAGTACCCCACTAAGCACAGGGCATACATTTGATCTGATACACCACTGTGTGTTCATCTAAAGTAGAGAACCCCATGCATAATGCCATCAGCCTCTAAAGTGCTAGGAATTTGTTTTGCTATGGCAGCAGTGCTGTGGGTGTATTTCATTTGGGTAGAGTTAGTGTGGTACACTGCTCTTAAGCACTCAAATGTGGGAAAGATACCCCCCTCTCAGAAGCACATGCAGATTACCAAACATGATGAATCTGTGAGTGATAAGAGCCTGACACTCCAGGCTGCCGCCTCACAGGTAACAGTCAATGACTTAGGGAGAGAGAGAGCTCTGACAGTAAAAATGACATGACAGCAGATAATGCAGCAATGCCTAGTCAGCCACCCCCCCCCCAAATATCTGTGGGATGAACTTAGATGACCTTGAGGCAATAACCCATGTGAGGTCATCCCATCATCATCACCCAGTGAAGATCCCCACATTTGTGGCAGTCCCTGAGCACCCCAGGCTCTCAGGGCAGCCACTGGACTCCATCCCACCCACATGTTTGCCATAAATGTAGGAATGGATGCAGAATTCTAACTGTGGATTCCAACACCCGTAGAAAGGCTTCTGCTAACCATGGGCTAAGGATATGCTTGTGTCTTTCCAGAGAGTGTGGGGCAGCCCATTTGGGTACCAGCCAGAAATATCAAGCCTGCAACTGACAGCCAACTGAAGTAGCACCTTGACAGTCGGGACTCCATTTTGGAGCACTTGAGACTCCACTCTGGGAAAGCACCCACCATCACCACCACTGTGAAACTCTGGTCTGAAACTATGATTTAAAACAGTAGAACAATAGAAGTCCACTACATCACACTTGGAAGAGCATAGAAACCCCCTAGCATAATTGTTCAAGCTTAAAAGTAGAAAGGTTGCACCTGGGTTAATGATAAAAATGTAATTTGTCTATGTCCTACATATAATTAAAACCAATACCTGGATTAATGTCAGGATTATAAGATTGTAACTGGTATTGTCAAGATTATAATTGATACTAGTTTCGCATAGGTTTTAGGTCAGCTTGACCCTGGTAACCATGTATTCCCCCCTGTTCCTAGCAACCATGAATTCCCCTCCTGATTTTGTGGTTTTTGCCTTTATAAACCCTGTTGCTTTAGGCTTCAGGGTCGAGAGTTCTTTAGGGCATGAGCCCACTCTCCACCACCAGCAAATAAAGGACCATCAAATTTTATCAATGTGTGGAGCTCCTTTGTTCATACTGGCTCAGGTACAACACAACCAGAACCAGCTGAACAAGACTGAGAGTCTGCCTTGTTAGCGGACACACCTGCCCTATCATCCTACCATGAGGAACTGCCCATAGCCACATCAGCTACTGTTTTATATCCACTTAGCTCTGGTCAGCCACTCAAATGGCCCACAGCCTGTGTGTGGTCAAACCATTTCTGATTACCATTGTTCCTCATTCCTACCCCCATCTAAGCAAGCACTCCTGTGGTCTCCTGTTTTGAGCACTGGTTAGTCAACAATGGGTAAGATCCCCTGGGGGACAACCTAAGACAGGCACAGCACATACGGAGACCACATGGAAATGGGGTCAACAATGGTATTGCCAAGAACCATGCCTCCTGTTGCTCAAAAATAAATGAAAAGGGGGAAACGTGGTGGAACAAGATGGCCTTGCCAACATGGCCTCTGGCAAAGGAGTGTCAGTTACTCAGGAATGGCTTCAAAACCCACCTTGCAAAGGAGCCTGCCTGGCAACAGGCAGTGATTGGTTAGGGCATAAACCACCCCTTGACCAGATTAGCTGCCTCGGCTATTTAAGGTGCTGTACCAACTGAAATAAATCAGTCTGTGGGCTGCTCGCCTCTGGCTTTCACCCGACTCCCGGGGTCTGTGTGGTGACTCTGTGTCTCTTGCCCCCACTACACTCCTCCTCTCAGAGCGAATCCACAGAAATACTAAGATGGCATCTTTTTCAGAGAAAATGCAAAATAAAAATATTACTTTTAGATACTGCCATTTTCTATCCCCAAGCTTCTGGGAGAGAGAAGATAAAGTGATTGATGGAGAGGGAAGAATGAAATTTTTCTCACTGTCCTAGGTACAAGAAGAAGAAAAACTCAATCAGTGTCTCAGACCAGAGCCAGGTCCTTGTTTCCTCAGTGTCCCTGGGCACTGTTGTTCTTGCACATGGGGCCTCACTGTTGTACTCAGGGGTGTGGGTCACTGCCCACCACCCTCTGCTGCTGGAGTTCCACTAATAAATACATGATTATCTTTTTGCATTCCCATTGGTAAGGGCTGCCCATTTTTCATGAGGCCTGTTGTTGCCTAGCAGAAAATAATTATACCATCAAAAACATACTGTGACATGGGCTGAAATATATGAAGGGGAGTAAGCATTTTGCTTTGGGTCTGTACAAACAGTATTGATTTATGAAAAAGAGATGCCCAGGAGCCTCTTTGCAATCAAACAAGTTTATTCCTGATTGGTTGGTGAGTTAGAAGCTTTGAGCCACAAATCATTACTGTATACATTCATTCGGTTGAACAATAAATATTTATTATGCTCCTATTAAGTTGGCTCTCTACATGAGATGTATACATGTATTCTTTCTATTAGGCAATAAATATTTATTAAGTTCCTACCAAGTGCAGTCTCTGTGTACTGTGTCAGAACACAAAAGATAAGGGACTCCACAAAGCTTTCCCTTTAGGGGTAAATGAGCAATAATCCAGAATAAAATAAATCACTTAAAATAGGATGCAAAGTGTACAGAACAGAAGTCAGGCTTCCTGGAAGTCAAAGATCAGAACAACAAGCAGTCTTGATGGTGTGCTCACTGCTTTAGCCAGTGTTTCCACAGTGCTGGTTATGCCTTGCCAGTAGTTCAGCATTGACCGCTACACATGACCACCAATATGTTAACCATCGATCTTTATCAAGTGACACAAGGTTTCATGACAAAGGCAAGTTGTGGTAAAGAAAAACATCAAATATGGATATGAGAAACTTTGTGATGGGCCACAGACATGGCTGTTGTGCAGGCCTTCTGTTCATGAGAAGCTGGAGATGGACACAGAAGACAAGCCATCTTACTAGCTAAAGTGATCAGTTTAAGTTCATAATTGATCAAAAAGATAGTATTAAATGTCAAAAGGATCACATAAATAAGACCAGTGTCTGCTAATAATGATAGAATTAAAAAGGAGAGAATGATTGAACATGGGAAGCAGGATACATAGCAGACACATAGAATGGCAAATGCCCTAAACAGCACTTTGGCCTAAGAATCAGCCCCTAAGGCATTTGGATCCAGCTAAAAAGCCCATGAGACTTTCTCAGGCATGGAAAACCAAGACACAGTGGCAAAAAAATTACCTAAGACCTCTGGAGTGAGATTCCAGCAGAAAGAATGGGCCATCAAAGAAGGAGGTACCTTTCTCTGAAGGGAGGAGAGATCTTCCACTTTGATTATGGCCTTGTCTAAATAAGGTCAGAATCTGTGAACTCATGAGGCTTCCATAGCCTTGGCAGCTCGTGACAAGAGCTCGGCTGACTACTGACGTCATAAATAATAGTGTTGGTTGTTAAATCAACAATGGGAGTCACTGTGCACTTATTCTCCATGTAAGATCTCTGTCTTTAATGTGTTGTACTATGCAAATTAATGGTAAAGCTAGACTTTAAACAGTCCTTTATATTTTGTGTGTCTGTGTGGGTACAATCTGATCAATCAGTTGAAACCTTTACTTTGTATATACTAAGTTGATCTGTATATAAAGATAATTAAAAATGAATCTTAATGAAGAATGGGATGGGAGAAGGAGTAGGAGATGGGATGGTTTGTGGGAGGGATGGTGGTTATGGGGCAAAACCTCTATAATCCAAAAGTTATACTTTTAAAATTAATATTTATTGAATAAAAGTTTTTAAAAAAGACCTGAGTCTGATCATCATCCTGTGACCCAGGTCCCTCCTATGATGGTTTGCATGTCTTGCTTTTTGTTGCTCCACTGCAGAACACCCCACACTGCCACCTGGACTGGCTAGGCAGCCCTCAGCAGGTTGGCCTTTCTCCTGCTGGAAGATCAAAGATTCCCTCGGCCCCATATCTGGCCTCCCAGCTGGGCTGGCTGTGTGGCTGGGAGCTATGTCCCATTGTCTTTATCCCTCTGTATTCCCTCTGCTTTCCTGTATTCTCACCAGCATTGTGCCTGGGTTTCTTGTTAGAGCAGCTCAGGTCTCCCAGAAAACAACTGTAGAAGCTGCCAGGCTCAGAGTCGGTCACAGAGGCAGCTCAGAATCGAGGAAAGGAGGTGTGTGACTCTGGGAGGGAGGGGCAAAGCTGCATCAGTCATACACAGGCATGCGAAGAGTGCTGGCTGCAGCTGCCAGTGAAAAACTCTACCCCACACTTCCACCCCACATACACTGCCAAAACCAGGAGCTCACCAGAACCACGCCTGGCAGGAGACACCTGGGAAACAACAACCACAGCAGGTTGTGGGTGTGCTGAGGTGGGGCAGCCATTTGGGGATAACAAGAAAATAAAAATGGGGGTGAGGAGGGGGGTTGGATCACTTTGGGCAAGTGTGTCAGAAAATCATGTGCACTCACTCATGGAATAATAAAAGGAAAAACTATTATTGCTCAGCCAGCCTTCGTGTGCCAGGCACAACACTGATTCTTTGCATGTAGGAGTCTGTACCAGATGAGCATGGTGGATTTTTCCATCTTAGGTCATGTTTAACTGCCCCCCATCTTAGCAAGTTCTTTCCACCACCTGTCACCTCCCAGCAGGTTTTGGATTCAGTTCAGGCCATGTGTTTACTCCTTACCCCTCCCACATGTCTCCCTTGGAGAAGTTGAGGGGGTGGTTTTACTGGTGACCGTGTTGTCTACAAGTTATCCCAAAACTTAGAAGCCAAAGCTCCCATTTGTTTTGTCCATGATATAGTGGGACAGGACCTGACCGGGCATTTCTCACTTGGGTTCTCTCAGGTGGACTGAAGTTCTCTGAGAGCCTCACCAGGAGGGTCATCAAGAGGGTGCAGGCTCAGACTGGAGCTGACACCCCTGCCATCAGCACTGTCCACGGGAGCCCTGTCACCTCCCCAGCACACAGCCAGCCTCTCAGGAGCAGTGTTCCAATCCTGAGACTTGGTTGTGGCCTCCATGGGCCCCCCTGTGCTGTTCTCTGTGGGTTGAAGCCTTTCCAAGCTCTTTCAGATTCAGAGAGGGAACAGGGATTGAGGAGGAGTGTACCTTAAAACTGGACCAACCTGGCCAGCATCGCTGCTCACTAGGCTAATCCTCCACCTGTGGTGCCAGTATCCCGGGTTCTAGTCCTGGGGCACTGGGGTCTGTCCTGGTTGCTCCTCTTCCAGTCCAACTCTCTGCTGTGGCCTGGGAAGGCAGTGGAGGATGGTCCAAGTACTTGGGTGCCTGCACCCACATGGGAGACTGGGAAGAGGCTCCTGGCTTTGGATTAGTGCAGCACCTGCTGTGGTGGCCAAAATTTGGAGGGTGAACCCCCTGGATGCCCCCTCAGTGCTCTGCCCTCTGCAGTTCAGATGCACAGACTCATTTTAAGCTATTTGGAAAAGCACAGTTATTTGAGAAACATGACCTTAAATCCTGTACCAATGCCCTAGTGCCCAAGAACTACCCTCTGGCTAGCCTGTGCATCATTTCCTCCTGGGGCTCCATGTGCTGGCTCACTCCTGTAGTAGAATTACTCACATCACAGTGCATGCAGATTTATGAGGTGTTTTGCTGTTTGCTTGTGTTGGAAACATTTTCCCCAACGCTAAGCATTCCTCAGAAACATTTCTAATTGTTGCACAGCATCCTGCTGCATGGATTTAGCATAGTGTAAATAGTTGGGCCACCTTCCAGAGTACTGGATTCTTCCCTGGCTGTATTCTTACCTGGCAAAGCCCCTTCCACATCCATGTCTGTCTGCTTCTCCTTTTCCTTGAGGTGACCTCTCAAAGTCAATATGCGTTACCATTTTCAGGGCCTGGCACACAATTTCTCAGTGTTTTCCTGAGGGGATCAGTGGGCAGGAAACAGATCTTCTGCTGTTGGACATGTTTTCCTAGGTGTGTATTGCAGAGTTTGCCTCAGAGAAAAACAAATTCTTCCTTCACATTTTATTTTGAATTCTCTGTTCTTTGAAATCAGAACCCCACCACCCTTGGGCCTTGCTTTCCTGTGGAGGCAGAAAAGCACCTGGTGCCCTGAGCAGCTGGCTGGCTCGGTACCCCAGGCACATCGCAGTGGAGTCAGGGTCAGGGGTTGGGGGTTGCATCTTTGAATGTGTGAAAGAAAGGCCAGGAAGAATGTGCATGGGGTCCCTCTTGCATACAGCAGATCTGGGGCCATGTTCAGTCTCCTCAATCAAATGCACATCAATTCTGATTAACACAAAAGATGAACATTGATTATGCAAATAGGAGTAAAGGGGTAATAAACAGTGAATTATTTTATGTAAATAGTCTTCTGTCAGATGTATGGTGACACTCAGTGTGGGGACATGGGTAGGTCTCTGAGCCTCTCTCTGCTGTGATCCTGTTTCCAAGGCTCCTGGAACTGCCCATGGATCCCAGTCCAGTCTGCCAAGGGGGGAGTTGAGACTCTCATGGCCCTGGACCAGCTGCTCTGATCCTCTCTGGATCTACCCTGGGGATCCTCCCCAGGGTGCCTGGGGTCAATTTTCAGACTTGTCTTATGCCCCAGATTAGAACCATGCTGACCCAAGCCAGGGGCCAGGCCTGCACTCAGCTTTCCTGCCTGATGGCCTGAAAGATGTTTAAGAGAGCCACACTGGTGGAGTGGTGCCCTTGGAGTGCACAAATCAGCTCCTAGGAACCTGAACTGGCCTGGACAAGCTGCTGTCTCCCAGTGCCTGGAACTGAGCCATGATATCAGGGAATTTGTAGACCTGTGTGGCTGGGGAGTTCATTCACCAGAACATACCTGACAGGGGTACCCTCAGCCCCATCACCAGCACACACCTGATAGGTGTGTCCTTGGCCCCATCACCAGCACACACCTGATGGGGGTGCCTTCACTTACCCTGCTCACCAGCACATACCTGACAGGGTGCCCTCACTTGGGTGCCTTCTCACTTGGCGCCTTGGGGAATGTGGTGAAGCCAGGTGGAAGTCCCTTCAATCAGATGCAGACCCCACTTTATGGGCCCTGAACACTGAGGAGTCCCCAAGGGAGTCTGACAGTGACTCCTTACCCAGAAGACAGGAACAGTAGGACAGCCCCTAACTTCCACCTGGACAGCAGAAGCCAAGTGACCTTGCCACCCACTGGTGTACAACAGAGGCTCCTGGGGACCTTGGTCCATACTCACAGGGCTCAGCTCAATGCCTGTTGTGAGGTAAGACCCACAGTGTCATCAGAAGTCTCGGCCAGGGGATTCTGTTCCTGGGGGACTGTGGGCTGGGAGCCCCAGTTCCTTGCCAAGCAACTGAGAAGAGCTGGGGAGATAGAGTACCATGTTTCTCATCTTTTTTTTTTGACAGGCAGAGTGGACAGTGAGAGACAGAGACAGAGGAAAGGTCTTCCTTTGCCGTTGGTTCACCCTCAAATGGCTGCTGCGGCCAGCGAGCTGCAGCTGGAACACCACACTGATCTGAAGCCAGGATCCAGGTGCTTCTCCTGGTCTCCCATGGGGTACAGGGCCCAAGCACTTGGACCATCCTCCACTGCACTCCCTGGCCATAGCAGAGAGCTGGCCTGGAAGAGGGGCAACCGGGACAGAATCCAGCACCCTGACTGGGACTAGAACCCGGTGTGCCGGCGCCGCAAGGCGGAGGATTAGCCTATTGAGCCACGGCGCCGCTTACCATGTTTCTCATTTTGCAGCAGCATCGTGTACTTGCCATGTTCCATGACTTGGCAGCCAGTCACTAAGCAGGTGCCACCCACAAGGGGCTGACCCAACCCCAGGCTGTGAGCCCAGGAGGTGGGGCCTCCCTAGCTCCCCTGCCTGCTGCTCCACACTGGACAGGTCTTCCATGGATGTTCCCTCTGGTCACCCCCTGAAGGAAAGAAACAGAAAGGATGTGTGGGGGACACAGAAAGGGGTATTGCTTTCGGCAGGGAAGGGGGAGGGTGTGAAGGGAACCCGGGGAAGGGCATCCAGACTGGCATCTCCCTCTTTATCACCTGTCCCACTTGGCTGACAGAGAACCTGTGTCCCTGTTCATCATAGCAGTCATCCTTGGTGAACTGGCTTGTGTACCCAGAAGATGAATTTATGCAGAGGATATTCCTGGGAGGAATATGGGGTCACTCGGGAAAATGGGCAAGACAGGAAATCCCAGCAACAGCTGGCACCTAATCAGTGTCACTCCTTGTGTTCTTTCTACATGGACCCCTGCTGCCCTGAGATAAGTTTTTTTAGCCAGTTAACTTAGAGACAGACAGAGGGTGTGAATGTGTTTGTGTGTGTGTGGAGAGAGGCAGGAATTTCATTTGCTGGTTCACTTGCTAAATTCCTGTAATGGCCAATGCTGTGGCAAGCCAAAGCCAGGAGCCTGGAATTCAACCCAGCCTCCCATTGTGTCACAGGCATGTATAGAGGGAAGCTGGAATCTCTAACAGAGCTGGGACTGAAACGCAGGCACTCCTGCATGGGATACAGGTATCAGCTGTGCCCAGTCTACTTTAGATTGCAGTGCTTTTTAAGTCACCTTTGTTCTTAGTAATGATAGCTTTAACATTACACATACAAGGCATCTTTGTGATGTTCTAATGTACATGATAATGAGTGTCAAAGTGCAAGTGTTGTTCTCAGTGGTTGTCCAGATGCAGGGTTCCACCAGGAGCACTTGGGGAAGCAGGGCTTGCAGCATGCAGGTGGAGAAGGGAGGGGCTCTGATGCTGTGGGAAGCCTCTGCCCTGGTCACACACCCTGCACACCTGTGCTTGTCCCCGGCTGTGGGCTCCTTCTGTGACTTCCACAGACTCAGTGGCTCAGAGTCACATGGACGTGCCATTTCAGTCCTGGAGGGCGGAAGCTGGTGTGGGCTTCATGGAACTCAGTGCAGGGGAGGGCAGGGCCACATTCATGGTGGAGCTCCAGGGCAAGCTCTGTCCTCTGGCTGTCTGGAGGCTGCCCCTTTCCTGGCTGGGAGCCCTGCTTCTGTCCTCAGCGCCAGCCCAGGGAGTGAGCTCTGTGCTGTGCTGCATCCCCCATTTCTGCCTCCATTACCATGTCCCCTCCGACGCCTCTGCCACTCACATGCTCTAATACGGGGCCCAACTGTATCATTCACAACCAGCAGCCACCCCAAAACCCTACAGCAAGCACACAGGCAAATTCCCTGACCCTTGTAAGACAGCTTCTCAAGTTCTGGATCCAGGTGTGAACAGGCTTATCTGTAGTGCTCTTCTGGTATCACAGTACCTGTGAAGTCCACTCAGTCCTGAGTCCTTAAAGCTGGGCTGGGCTTCCCTGGGGCCCTGGGCTTGGCCCAGGGGCTGCAGTGCTTGATGTTTCCACTCCAGGGGGTGTCCTGGTAAAGGAGGCCTGGTCCATACAGTGCCATTGTGAGTCGTGCAACCCCTGCACAGCCCCCTCAGAGAATGTGCAGGGGCATTCAAGCCCACAGGACAGGACTGTCTCCATCAGTTATCTGAGCCCCCATTGGCACCTAGCTTCCCTAATTCCATGATTGGTGACTGCCTGCAGGGGTTGGTCTTCCAGCAGAACTGTGGAGGCCCTGCCAGCTGTGACTGCGTTCAGAGGGGCTGAGAGCAGTGTCTTCCACCATATGCTCCTGCAGTGGCCCTCAGGAGCTCTTGCACTCAGGTAAGTCTCCAGTTCCAGTCATGGAAGCAGTGGCTGCCTTGTCAGATCACATACTCTTGTGCCTGGCTCATAAACTGGGTTCCTGGGTGGTGCTGGTTATGCCAGGGAGAGGCAGCCATGCCATGCCATAAGTGTCTGCCTGGGAAACACATCTTGAAAGGTGGTCTGGAAGGCTGACAACCCCTCACCTGTAGACCCACCCCAAACCCAAGTCAAGGTTGAATTTTGTCCACAGCCCAGCTTAAGAGCATGGCCCTGGTCCTGCCCCCAAACCACCCCTCCTCACCCACCAACTCCAGCAGCTTGTGCCACAGGAGAGCATTGGAGCTGATCTGGGAGCCCACAGTGGAGACCAGCAGGCAGCCAGTAGCTGGAGATGCCTGCTGGTGCTTTTAGAAATCATTCAGTCCACAGGCTGCTAGCACAGAGTATAGGTAAACACCAGGGCCTCACAGGCCCCTTCGTTCATCTGGCAGCTTGTAGGGTGTGAAGGCTGCATCCACACACCTGTCCAGTGCTTGCCTTCCAATGGTGATCCTCACCCTGAGCGTGGCTGCCTGTGTTTTCCATGACCACCACCTATATGGACCTGTAGGACTGTGCAGCCTCCCACCAACCCAGTCACCGTGTATCTGACCCGTGTGAACTGCAGAATCACCTGCTGTGTTTGTGGGTGGGTTCAGAAGGTGAGTGTGGCATCTGTGATTACCACAATGCCACACTTGGAAAGTAGCACCCACATCATGGTGATTTTCAACTACAGATGTTTCTCCCCAGCTCCCAGGGCTGGAGGTCCCAGCTGGACCTACCTCAGTGGGAGTGGGCTGGGTTTGGCCATGCCCTGCAGGCTGTGGGCCGAGCTTTTTCTGCCCTCCCTGTGTTTGTCTGGGGTCCAGGCTGGGGTGGAGCCAGTCTGGACTTGTCCTTCTCCCAGTCACCTCCCAGCCCTCCTGCTCCCCCCCAGACACCCAAGACTAAGCCATATCACATCCACTTCATACTGTGTTCCAAGGCAGCAGCACAGCCAAACCCACTGCCCACGGGTGAGATGTCCACCCCCTCCACTCACAGTGGGCAGTGTCACACTCAGTGTGGGGAGGGCTGGCGAGGCATCCAGGTGAGCTGAGGGCTACTCATCTCAGAAAATCCAAAGTAATGGAGAGGTACCCTGCCATTCCCTTGTGGGAGGACACAGGCTTCCCGCCCCCACCTCAGCCTCCTGCTCTTGGCAAATATTTTCAAGTGCCTAGTACTTGCCAGTCAAGTCACTGACAATCCATGGCCAGACATCTTTCCAAGTCAAAGGGGCTTGAAGGCAGCCTGAGCATGAACTGAGTAGCTGGCCTGTGCTTAGCATGCAGCAACCAGGGAGCCACTGAATGTGTGAGGAAAGAATGGATCCAACCCAGGCAACAGGGTCACACCATGTACCTGGCATTCCTCCAACTGCATCATACCTGCAGGCTCAGGTCAGCGTGGGATGGGAGTGTGTGCCCAGATAAACCCATCCTACGTTGAAAATGCATGGGACACTCCTCAGCGATACTAACTGCTCAGAATGTTACTTATGTATTTGAGAGACAAAGAGAATGCTCGGCTGCAGGTTCACTCCCCAGATGCCCACAACAGCCAGAGCTGGGCCGGGTGGAAGCCAGGAGCCAGGAGCTCCATCCAGTTCTCCCACATGCAGAAGGGGTGGGATGTGAGTGGGGGAAGGGACCCAAATACTTGAGCCATCACTGCTACTTCCCAGGGTGCACATGAGCAGGAAGCTGGAATCAGAAGCAGAGGCTGGAAGCGAACCCAGTATTTCCACTGTTGCATATAAGGGGTTATAACTGGTGTTTTGACCAGTAGGCCAAATACCCACCCCCATCTACCTTTGATCCCCAGATGAAGGCCCTGTCTGCAGTCCTGCTGGGGCTCCACCGAGTGTCTGGGGATGCAGTCAGTTCAGCCCATAGTGGGGGATTTGTGCCAAGATGCTTCACCTGTGGTCAGAGCACACCTGGGGTACCTGGGCACCTTTTTCCAGCTCCTGCTGGTGGCTAGGGAGTCCTGGGCATTTCCAACCTCCTGGGGTGGTCCTGCTAGTGGCTAGTGGGGTGTGGAGGGATGAAAACTGAGTTCCTTGTCCCCATTGCAGTCACCTCTGAATGGCCCTGGGCAGGATGGGGCTGAATTCATACCTGTGAACTCTTTACCTCCCTGCTGTTCCCTTGCCAGCTTCCTGAGTCCTCTGCAAATGAACCTGTCCCTTAACATCCGCTTCTTTTGCTGGCTTGTAATTAAGATATTTTTGTTTGAAAAGCAGAGTTACAGAGAGAGAATGGAATAGAGAGAGGTTTTTCATCTGCTGGTTCACTCCTCAAATGCCCCAACAGTTGGGGCTGAGCCAGGCTGAAGCCAGGAGTTTGGAACTCCATCAAGGTCCCCCACATGGGTGCAGGGGCCCAAGCAGTTGGGCCATCGTCTGCTGCTTTCCCAGGCCATTTGCAGGGAGCCGAATGGGAAGTGGAGCAGCAGGGACTCCAACTGGCACTCATATGGGCTGCTGGTGTCACAGGTGGCTTAACCCATTGCACCCTGATGCCAGCCCCAACACCTGCCTCTAATGATCTGAACCTGCTGTTTTCAGGAGTAAAAGAGCCTTGGCTCCCTGCCCTTAAGGAATAGCTGTGCACGTGCACTTCAGGGAGGGATGCTGTTTCCACAGAGTCCCATCTCCTGCATCCCGTGCCTCCTAGAGACCTCAGAGCCAGGGAGCCCAGCCCCAACTCTGCTCCCACACACTGCACTGTACCTTCTGAGCTTCTCAGCCCTTGACCATCATGCTAGTAGGTCAGCTGGCCACCTGCAGCACACATGCACAGGACTCCGCGGGCCTGGCAGGTCCCTGCCGCCTCCAGGAGCACCCTCTACTTGCTCTGGGCATCTCCCTGCCCTCATCTGAACCTTAGTCTGAGCCACGGGGGATCAATTTGGTGAGACGCTCCAAAGGCCAAAGGGCTGGCTTCAGCATCACAGGCAGGGCAAAGGCTGGCCCAGCTCCTTTTGGTTCCAGGGCTGTAGGTTTTGTAGTAAACACTTTTGCCCCGAGCATTCCCTGAGCCTTACTTTGAGCTCACCCTTTCGGGGAAGATGCTAAAAATGAGGTGCATCTTTAAATAGGGGACACTTTCTGATGCCAGCTGGGGACTCTTTCGAGAGTGCTGCCCCTATGGCTGTGTCTGAGCCTGGCTCCCTAGCATGGCTCAGCACACACTTCCTATCCAGCACTTGACCCATCTGGGTGCACCGGTGCTGGGAGGGTGGCAATGCCTTGACCTGAGGTGACTCGTTTATGCATTTTGAAAGTTTCCTCTTGGACTTTATCTGTAAAATATCATTGTTATGTTCTCTTCCTGAAAGCAAGCATAATCTCTTACAAGTAGTAACTTAAATAACATATTCCACATTTTCCTGGTGTTTGACTACATGCAGAATAATTCTGTCTCGGTGTCTGACCTTTTATAAAGCACTCCATGTACATTATTTCAGTAAATCTTGTAGATGTTCTAGTGGACCGAGGGGTCACCCCACTGGCCATGTAAAGACAGAAGGAGGTAGCATCCAACTGAATACTCACACAAATTATTAAAGTTTTCTTCTAAAATTAACTTTGCTGTTTAAATAAATGGGATAAATGGGAAAAACTTTAAGTTGCACAAATTAAAAACAAAAAGAATTAAAATGTAAAAATCCCACATAAGTCTCACAAGCTGGTGGTATCGGAAGTGGCTGTACTGTACCTATGCTGAGACATCAAAGAGGTGCAGACACCTGCATCCCATGTCAGATGCTGGGGATCGAGTCCTGGCTGTGCTCCTGATCCAGCCCCCTGCTCATGTACACCCCAGGCCCCCTGCTTGTGTACAGCCTAACTTTCTGCTCATGTACACCCTGAGCCTGCTCATGTGCACCTCAGGCCCCTGCTCATGTACACCCCAGCCTCTTGCTCATGTACACCCTGAGCCCTGCTTATGCACACCACAACCCCCTATTTGTGTATACCCCAAGCCCCTGCTCATGAGCACCCCAAGCCCTGCTCATGCACACCCCAAGAGGCAGCACTGATGGCTCAGCTGCTCCCTGCCAGCCATATGGGGGACATGGACAGAGTTCCAGATTCTGCCTTCAACCTGGCCCAGCCTTGGTTATTTATTGGTATTTCAGAGGTAAACCAGTGAATTTGAGCAGGCTCAGTGTCTTTCTCTCTTCCTCTCTCCCCTTCCCTCTCTGCCTCTCTCCTTCTCTCCCTCCCCCTTCTCCCTTTCTCCTTTTCTCTCTCCCCACTCCCCTTTTCACATTAATCAGTGAATTGAAATTTAAAACACTGAAGAAAGCAAGAGGTAAGAGAGGGTACAGGGTACTAGTTCCAAAGGGAGCAGTTCTTTGGCCCCTTCATCTTCTGACAGAACTTTTTGGTTTCACTATCATTTGCACTTTCACAGTTGTTCTGAATTTTGGGGTGAAGGTGGGGTGCTTGGAGAGTCCTCGGGATGCCCCAGGTTCAAGTTCATGCACTTTGAAATTTTGATTTGTCATCCCTCCCTCTCCTGCACTCACTAAAGCAGACACTGGCAGCCCTGCTCAGAGGAGCCTGGGAGCCAGGTGTGCAGTGGGAGGAGATGGGCCCACTCTCTGCTCTGCCCCCAAGATCCAGATCTGCAGCTGGCTGTACCCAGGACTGGTTTGCGGCCAGCTGGGAGAGTTCCTTCTTATAAGGAACATAAAGCTTGTGAAAAAAACCTAAAATAGAAATTTTGCATGTATGTGTCTCGACATTAACCATGGGAAGCAGGTAGTCCTTCGGCTAACCCCAGCCAGGGCAACCCAAGCAGCCCCCAGAGTTGCTGACATGGAGAGTTACATACCTAGGCTGTGGACTTGGGGGATGGGTGCCAGGGCTCTCAGCTGAGGGAGTGCAGATCCAGCAAAACAAGCAGAGCCATTTCCTGCAGGAGGCCCATTGTTTGCATTATCCAGGCATGGGCTGCAGCCTTGCTGGGCTAGGACACACCTCTGCAGAAAGCCAGCATTCAGATGCAGCTGCCTTCTTTGTCATTGCCAGATCACATCTAAACCTAGAGAATCTAGGCATGTCTGTTTGTAACAGGTGTAAACATGTGTCTACACACAGGCTTCTTGTCCCTATCTGCCTGAAGCTTCAGTGAGCTGTCAGCCTTGGCAGGGACACCTGCATGTGGCTGGTGACTGCTCCCTGTCAGCCCCTCTGGTGCCATGTAGTGGACTGGCTGATGTTCCCTGGTGTTCTTAGGGAGGCTTTTTGGGCTCCACATGCTTCCACAGAATACCAGACCTTGCCTGTCCTTCATGGCAACCCCACGCAGAATAAGAGCAGCTGCTGCACCCCACACCCCTTCATTCAAGAACGAGTGCCACACCTCTGGACTCTGCAGTAGGGGGATGTTGGTCAGGCAATCAGAATGAGAAGGGCTTCCCAGAAACCAGAATGGTCAGACATGGTGAAAAGAGTGCAGAGCCTTCATTTGCTCAGTCTCATTTGCAAGCCTTAGGTACACATGTACTCAGCTGTTTGTTTAAGAAGATTCTGGAATGTTGGCATGCACCTGACTCCATCCTGCAGTTGTGAAAGAGCTTAGGGGATGCTGTGCCAAGATAATCTCTTTTCCATGGGAGAAGTGCACATAGCAAGCCCCCGCTTTGAGAGATGTTGAAGAGAGCAGAGAGCAACAGAGCTGGGTCCCCTTGTGACACAGAGTCCCCCACTCCATGCACCCCAAATGCAGCAGGGTCTTGGAGGTGCATGGTACAGGGAGCTTGATTTATAGGTAAGACTTCCCCAGGACATGATATTAACCCTATATCAGATGCATATTTATCATTTTTCTATTGTGTTTTTTGCCTCTTTTATATTTAGCCTCACCCTCAATAGTGAGGTTTCTTCTGTGTCTCACAAAAGAAAACAGTTTCTTAGATTCTTTATCTCTGTCTACTTATCATTCCATTCTCTCTTTTTTTATCGCTTTCAAAATAAGTAGCCTGCATTGGGTATTTTCATATGTTTAACTGCTTGAATCCTCACAAAAAATCAATTAAAAGATGCTAAGGGCCGGCGCCATGGCTTAACAGGCTAATCCTCTGCCTTGCGATGCTGGCACACCAGGTTCTAGTCCTGGTTGGGGCACCGATCCTGTCCCGGTTGCCCCTCTTCCAGGCCAGCTCTCTACTGTGGCCAGGGACTGCAGTGGAGGATGGTCCAAGTGCTTGGGCCCTGCACCACATGGGATACCAGGAGAAGCACCTGGCTCCTGCCATTGGAACAGCATGGTGCGCTGGCTGCAGTGCACCTACCGCGGCAGCCATTTGAGGGTGAACCAACAGCAAAAACAAAGAACTTTCTCTCTGTCTCCCTCTACTGTCCACTCTGCCTGTCAAAAAAAAATAAAAATAAAAATAAATAATAAAAATAAAAAAAGATGCTAAGTAATACTAGCCATCAGGAAAATGCAAATCAACCTATAGTGAGATTTCATTTCACGGCTGTTGGAATGGCTATTATTCAAGAGACAGTGTATCAAGTGCTGGTGAGGGGTGGAGGAAAGGAAATACTTACACACTGTTTATAAACATGTAAATTAGTGCATTCCCTGTCAAAAATGTAGTACAGATATTCCTTTAAAAATCTAGAAATAGGAGAGAGCAGCAAGATGGCGGAATAGGAAGGGAGCACACTGATAGTCCAGGAAAACACAGTTTAATAGAAGTGGAGATACTGCAGGTTCAAGGAAGAGTAGGGGAAGAAACAGCAGAGGAAACACTTCCAGAACTAGTGATTCACAGTGGACCTGCGTGGAGAGTGTGGGAGCCCAAGTTCGGGACACCAGTGGCAGAATCAACACACCAGCGCTGGAATGCAAGGTGAGCCGAACTTCAATAGCCTGAGACACCAGCGGGCAAGCGGAAAGAGGAAACTAGAAGGAATGAGGCTAGAAGCTCCATGGGGAAAAGTTCACCAGGCTAACTAGAAGACAGAGAGGAAAAAAAAAAAAAGTGACCAATATGAACACGAGTTTCTCTCTCTCCACTCACCCCTCAAAGGCTAGCAAGACAAAGAGCAGGTACCATTTTGGACATACGTCTTAAGTAGGGTGACCTCAGGTCTGCACCAGCCCTGATCCTAGCAGAAAAACCTGACTCTGGGGGGAGGGGTGAAATAACAGGAGATTAGCATCTAACTTGGCAACCCAGTGGGAGACTGCAGGAGAATTGGAGCCCACACTGAGGCAGCAGAGATTCCCTGTGTGGTCCTTGGGAAAGAGCTTCTGATATCTGGCTCCTGTGGGTGTATTATTCGCCTGCTAACTACCTGCAATTATGTTCAGCTGTGCGGAATTACTTCCCTTTTGAATCAAAAAGAAAGAAAGAAAGAAAGAAAGAAAGAAAGAAAGAAAGAAAGAAAGAAAGAAAGAGAGAGAGAGAGAGAGAGAGAGAAAGAAAGGAAGGAAGGAAGGAAGGAAGGAAGGAAGGAAGGAAGGAAGGAAGGAAGGAAGGAAGGAAGGAAGGAAGGAAGGAAGGAAGAAAGAGATTTAACATGCCTAACCTGGGAGTGTCTCCTTTGACACACCCTCAACCCTGAGGAACCAAACAGAGCTCTCAGGCCACACTCATCTCAAGCTTCTAAGGCTCCACCAAAAGCAGATGGTCCACTTAATATAGAGCCATAGTGTAACAAGAAAAAAACACCACAGTAAAGAAACCAAATATCTCCAACATGCCAAACAACAAACGCAAAAACCAAGGTAACAAGAAAAAGGAAGACACTACGATGCCCCCAATGAAAAAGACACCCCAATTCAAGATTATGAAGATGATGAGATAGAAGAAATGCAATAAGCAGATCTCAAAAAACTGATAAGAACATTAAGAAGTTCTCAAAAATAAATTCTTGAAATTCAGAAATCCTTAATGGACAAGACAGAAAATCTGTCTCATGAAAATGAAATATTAAGGAGGAATCAAAATGAAATGAAACAACTAGTAGAACAAGAAACTGTGATAGTGATGAGAAATCATAATGAAATGGAGAATTCAATAGATCAAATGACAAACACATTAGAGAGCCTTAAAAACAGAATGGGCAAAGCAGAATAGAGAATATCAGACTTAGAAGACAGAGAACAGGAAAGGAAACAGGCAAACCAAAGAAAAGAAGAGGAAATTAGAAATCTAAAAAAATATTGTTGGGAATATACAGGATACTATTAAAAAACCTAACATTTTGGTTTGAGGAGTTCCTAAAGGCATGGAGAGGGAGAAAGGATTAGAAGGCATTTTTAGTGAGATACTAGCAGAAAATTTTCCAGGTTTGGAGAAAGAAAGAGGCATCTTAGTACAGGAAGCTTATAGAACCCCTAATAAACATGACCAAAAGAGATCCTCACCACAACGTGTTGTAATCAAACTCGCCACAGTGAAACATAAAGAAAAGATTCTAAAATGTGCAAGAGAGAAACATCAGATTACTCTCAGAGGATCTGCAATTAGACTCACAGCAGACTTCTCAGCAGAAACCCTACAAGCTAGAAGGGAATGGTGAGACATAGCCCAGGTACTAAGAGAGAAAAACTGCCATCCCAGAATATTATATCCTGCAAAGCTCTCATTTGTGAATGAAGGTGAAATAAAGACTCTTCATAGCAAACAGAAATTGAAAGAATTCATTCCCACTCATCCTGCCCTGCAAAAGATGCTTAAAGATGTGTTACACACAGAAACACAGAAACACAGTCATCAATATGAAAGAAGGTAAAGGAAGGAAACCTCATAGCATAAGATCATAGACAGCTCAATTTCTCTTTGACATAGAATTAAAATCTGATGCTCTGTTAAAGCAATGTGTTAAAGTAATCTATTATGTTCTCTTGATGTCTGTTAAATTCTAACTGTTCAAAAACAGCTGAATTTTTACTAAGAGCTATGGGTTATTTAAATATGTGCTTATTTTCAAAGATTTGAATAATCACCTTGTAACAATGATCAAATTTGGTCTATGTTATGTCATGATTTTAAGGAATCTTATTTCAACCAATTACTTTGGATTTTGAGCCTTCTTGGCATTCTTGACAGCCATTCAAAAAATGAAAGTTCCAAACAATCTGGAATCTAAAATTTCCAGTAAATCTTGGACTTTGGTTTTTCCAGTTTGGGCCCAACTGAAAAAATTGAAGGACATATGTCTCTCATATTATAGAGACACCAACTAATCAGTCTATTTGGATTATATTAGAAGTACTGTCAAGATGTGGCATGGTATCAAATTTTAAGTTTCTATAATAGAAAACACTATTAATACAAATGTTTGAGATTTATAAGGTCTAATGATCATGTGTTACTTGACATGATAGTTATCTTAATGAGAAAGCCCCAGAGGCCTAAAGAGTTTAATACTTGTAAAATCCTACATGTGCTTTCAAAAATACTGTGAAGTAAGCAAGTGCCTCTTGTTGGTTTATGAGTTTATAATTTTAAACATGGCAACTTAAAGTCTTTTGCCATCCACAGTTATATAGGATTTGCTGCTCATAAAACTAAAGCTCTGTTGGTTCTGTGTTTAGCTGTCCTCCTATAGGTTCCTATGGACTTTTTCCAGCCACTTCTATTGTATTCAGTACTTTGGGATGGCTTTGTAAACAGATGAAACAAATAATGTATTAACAGTACCAACTGAGAGAAAGTATTGTTAACTGAGGTTACTAAAAACAAAAAGCAATTCAAATCAATTGGCAATCTACAAAGCATTAAAGATTTTAAAAGCTATTATTAAAATTGCTATATTGATCTATTATGTTACGTTATATATGTGTACATATTGTATGTCCACATGGGAAAATTTTATTAAGAATTTTATTTTAATTGGCTTATAGATAAGATTGTCCATAAATTTAAGTTGCTAAAATTAATCAAAGATACATTTTAATTCATGTGACCTGATTCTCTGCATCATATGTTTTATGCTTGTTGGTAGAAAGAAACTAAAAACATTTTATATGGTTGTGCTTAAGTTTACTGGTTAAACAAACTACACCATGTTAGATATTTAAGAGGTGTTTCCAAATACATGATACTTAAAATTTATAGAATGCATTGGACCCTCTAGGTAATGTTTCCTTAAGTTGTTATCTAATGGTTGAAACTATTTGCTAAGTATTCATGTAATATTGCTATTGTCAGCAAGCGATCTAGGACTTGCTGCCTCATTTCTCTATTCTAAGCCCAACTTGTTGTTTCATTTCTCTATTCTCCTCAAGGTAGGAAACTAATTCTATTATGAAGGAATCTGTAGGATGCACAATTTAATCTTTAAACCTTATAAAAGAGATGGCTAACATTTTTCTGTAATAGCATAGAAAAATAAGAGCTTAAATAATAATCTCATAGCTAGATTTACTTCGCCATCAGTGAAGTAAACAGTAAGTAGAAAAAACCTCCCTTTCAGACCAAAGGGAAAGAAAGTTTTAAAGTGAGAATATAATTTTCTTCATGGGCATTGTCTACCTTAGAAAAACTACCACAGAACATGCCTGTGACTTGTAGTTCAGGCCACTAAAGATTAGAGATGGGACATGGGCACTCCCTTGACTTGCATCCTGTGGTCTGCTTTAACACAAACCAGGAGGAAAAGAAAGCTAGGCATCAGAAGCAATGGGTGGCAGGCCTAGTCATGGCTGATCTCTACAGTGATCTGCCCTCAAGGGGACCCAACAGGCCAGTCCACTGCAGTGGCTTTCAATGTGGTAAGCCTGGGCTCTAGCAAAAGTCAACTTGTGAAGAGCCCTGGCAGCTCTGCCAAGAGTTGGATCACTGGAAATGGACCTGCCCTGGAGTCGAAGGATGCCCAGGTCAGAGCCACAGATCTTATTGGCTCTAAGATGAAAAGCCCTTCACTCAGCCCAACTTCCAAAGTGACCACTGCAGCTGAGGGGACGGCCAAGTAGGGTCAGCAACACTGCAGGCAGAACTGTAAATTTCTTGTTAGAGATGAACCTGCCTTAACCTAGCCAGCTCTCCTCCTAGGCCAGCCAAGTAATGAAAGTCAACAGAGTGCCTTCCCCTAGGAGGTTCCCACCTCCCTTAGGATATACCCCATGTGAAGAGATAGATAGGTCTGGGCCTCTTAAGTTACAAGTCCTAAAGCCCACCAGATTATTATCAAGCCCCTTCTGTCAGGTTCTATTTGCATCTCAATCAGAAAACTTAATTGTAGCTTAGACAACACCTTTCTTAGCCCCTCTAATAATGACTCTGTCCTTTGTTCTAGACCCTGTCAAGCACACTTGGGCCTCATTCCTTTGTAATCATAACCTCTACTCTACCACCAATGGTTCTACTTACAATCTGTGTGTACTGATGGTCTCCTTCCACACTTAATGCTGTATAAGTGTTCAGACCTGGTAAATGCCACTCTTAGGATCATTGGTTACTATCCTCACCCTGTCTTTTATGACCTTTTCTAAATACGATCATAGTCGGCAAACTTGGAAGACCTCCATAGCCTTGGCAAGTCATGATGAGAGCCTAGGGTGGTTACTGGCACCATAAACTAGAGTGTCAATTTTTTGGGTCAATAACAGGAGTCATTGTGCACTTGCTCCTCATGTGGGATCTCTGTCCTTAATGTGCTGTACATTGTGATTTAATGCTATAACTAGTACTCAAACAGTATGTTTCACTTTGTGTTTCTATGTGGGTGCAAACTGTTGAAATCTTTATACTAAATTGATCTGTATATAAAGAGAATTGAAAATGAATCTTGATGTGAATGGAAGGCGAGAGGGAGTGGGAGAGGGGAGGATTACGTGTGAGAGGGAAGTTATGGGAGGGGGAAGCCATTGTAATCCATAAGCTGTACATTGGAAATTTATATTCATTAAATAAAAGTCTAAAAAAAAAATCTAGCCGGTGCTAATCCTCCGCCTTGTGGTGCCAGCACACCGGGTTCTAGTCCTGGTTGGGGTGCCGGGTTCTATCCCGATTGGCCCTCTTCCAGGCCAGCTCTCTGCTATGGCCCAGGAAGGCAGTGGAGGATGGCCCACGTGCTTGGGCCCTGAACCTGCATGGGAGACCAGGAGAAGCACCTGGCTCCTGCCTTCGGATCAGCGTGATGCGCTGCCACAGTGGCCATTGGAGGGTGAACCAATGGCAAAAAGGAAGACCTTTCTCTCTGTCTCTCTCTCTCCTTGTCCACTCTGCCTGTCCAAAAAAAAAAAAAAAGACTTGCCATGTGATCCAATAGTCTACTGCTGAATATATAGAGATTAGACACATACTTATTGAATTACCATGTTAATTGCACTACTGTCCATATTGCCAAAATGTAGAATCAACTAATCAAATGAAGTAATAAGATATATGCACACACACACACAAATAAAATGTCAATGTTAGACAAAATAATGAAAATCCAACAAATGCAGGAAAATTGTTGTAATTGGAGGACAACCTGTTTAGTGAAATAAATCAGACACAGAATAAATGATACTATGTGTTCTCTGTTAGGTAGGAAACAAATTTTAAAAATGATATCTGAGTATGTGAGTTATGATCAAATAGAGTATTTGTGAGCCACTTTCAAAGTATATGTCAAATAAATTGATAGAAATTATATAATAGTGGGGCTAGCACCGTGGCGCACTAGGTTAACCCTACGCCTGTGGCACTAGCATCCAATATGGGCACTGGTTCTAGTTCTGGCTGCTTCTCTTCCCATCCGGCTCTCTGCTGTGGCCTGGGATAGCAGTGGAGGATGGCTCAAGTGCTTGGGCCCCTGCACTCGCGTGGGAGACCAGGAGAAGCACCTGGCTCCTGGCTTCAGATTGGTGCAGTTCTGGCCATTGCGGTCATGGGGAGTGAATCAATGGAAGGAAGACCTTTCTCTTTGTCTCTCTCACTGTAACTCTATCTGTAAAATAAATAAATAAAAAGAAATTTAGACTTTCTCCTTTAAAAAAAGAAATTGTATAATAGTAGTTTTACTGATTTTGTGACTACATATGAGTAGTCACTTGAACATTTGTTTGAACTTTGTTTATGTACATTGCCTATATTTCCTTCATGATGATTTTTTTTTACTCATTTTTGTGTTGTTTTCTTTTCCTAAGTAGTTTTAATTTGTTTTCACATTTTTGGACATTTTGAACATATCTTATGCTTTCAATTTTGTGGGTTTTTTTGTTTTTTACATTACTTTAATAATTTTAAGATTGAAGATGATTTGTAGTTACAAATCCAAGAAGATAACTATATTCTCTATTTCCTACCCTCCTTCACTGTCTCCAGCACTCCTTCCTTCTACCTTTCCTTGTCTTTTTACTAGTACTTGAGATAGCATATTTTAAATTAACATTACAGGAAATGCATCACAGAATAAGAACTTTAATGAGTAAAAAGAAAAAAGCCCCTACTTTAGTGGGAAAATAGGCAGCAGCTATCAACAATAATTGAATGTATAATTGACCAATTCACTCATAAACAGCTTTTTGCCAACTAGTCATTCATAATTTCATTGAAATGGAACAAATGCCAGTGTAGCAACTATGTATTTCCAGTGTGTTTGAAAATGAATAAGTTTATTTAGATGTTAAAGTGTTAATGTTCAACAGTTTATGTACAAGAATAATTTCTTGGAGTTTGACATGCAAATGCACATTACATATTTTTGCACTCTTTTGATTATCACAGATTATGGAAAACCTATGCCATTTGTCTTTTAAGCACTGAGTTATCTAACTATGTAAAATGGTTTCTAGGGACATCCATTTTGTTAAAAGATAAGGTTCCATTGTTTTTATAACTATTATTCCAAAATTTATACATATCACATTTTCTTTCTCTAGTTATGAGATGACGGCCACCTGGCTTGATGCCATACCTTAGCTGTTGTGAATTAAGCTACAATAAACTTAAAGGTACAGATAATTCTTTCATATGCTGAGTTCATTTTATTTGTGTAAATTCCCAGCAATGGGCTGGCTGAATCATATAGTATATCGACTTTCAGTTTTATGAGGAATTTTCATTGCATTTTTCAGATGGCTTTTCTAATTTACATTCCCATCAACAGTGGATAAAGGAATCTTTTTCCCACTTGTTGGTTTTCTCCACTCACAGGTATTATCTTTGAACAATACCTCTGTGGCTTAGTGGAGTGACTGCTCTTTCAGGTAATACTGAAAGCTGTGGGCTAGGTGGGACAAGCATGCTCTGGTAAATGCTCTAGTATGAGACAAGAACCCAGAATGACACTCAAGTTGAGTTTCATAGGTCGTTGTTGTCAACAAAGAGGATTGCATGATCATGCCTTTGGTGTAATCACATCACCTCTTCTCTTCCAAACTGATCAGCACCTGGGGTTAGCCCACTGCAGATACAACCCTCACACTGAGTCATGAACCGTTCAAAGGATCTATACATTCCTCAGTGTGAGCACATAACCCTTTGCATTGACCCACCCTAGGCCATTAGGGGGCTCTGAGTGTCTGATGCCAGACTCAGTGATTGCCCATAGATCCAGCTATATACAACACACTATCATATAGTTACAAGATTCCCACAGTCACAGAACACAAGATTCCTACATTCACAGAGTGTAGAGGATCCCATCTGCACCCTGTAAGCATGGCCTGTCTATGGAGAAAGCAGAGTAATTTCAAGAGCCAGGTGCATATGAATGCTTTGCCTTGGCAATTTGAGCCACTGAGCCTGCGATAAGTTGAAGAGGCACGTTGGAATCCTAATTGGCTGGCCAGACCCCTGTCGTCTGTCCCAGGCAGACTCAATATCAGTGGGAAATGCAGATTTTTCCCTCTGGTAAATGTGTGGTAGAACTGTCATGGAGTCTATTTATGCCAAGATGGTGCCTTCTCCCCTCCAGTTTCTGGATTCCCTCAGGGGCCGAGGAGGAGAAATAAATGTGCTTTTCCTCCACTGTATTAGTTGCATTTGTTGCCCCCTATTTGGGCTCTAGGCCAGGTTCAAAGACAATGCAGTCCACAAGGTTCTTCCTCTTGCAATATCAACAGTGTCGTGGGCTACCACAGCCCATGGAGGTGGGGACAGTTGATGGGAGGTCTGGGTACACACTTAAGTTTGTGAGGTGCCCCTCCAACTATCACAGGCCCAGGGGCTCAAACTATCTTCATATTCCCCTCAAAACCTACGTCTCCTCCAGACTCTGGCTCCAGGAGTCATGGGTGATGTCTCCACTTACTGCTGCACATCCACAAGTTCTACACTGCTTCATGCTGTTCCTCTTTGTTATGTTGAATTTCCTCTGCAAACTTCTCAACAACTCTCCCCTTGGAGTACACTCCTTCTGCTTTGCTTCTGGTGTCTTCCCCTAGTTAAAATCAGCCCATATTTTTTGTATTCAGCTATCTTGGAATCTCTTACTGTATTCTTTATTTAATTGAGCAAATAAGTCTTTGAGTACAGTGGGAATTAAAAATATATTACTATCTCAACAATTAATTTGTAAAAAATTAATATAAGTAAGTATATATCTGATAGGAAGAGAGTAGACTGGTGATTATATATGAGGATTTAAGGGGTGTTGTTAATTGGAGTAGATTTGGAACTGGGGTGTGACTACCAATGATATGGAGTTTCTGTTGGTAGTGATGAATAATTCTAAAAATGAATGTGATGCTAGATGCATAACCATGAACAAACTTATAAAACATCTTAAATGGATGAACTACATGACATCTGAATTGCATTTCAATAAAGTTGTTATTAAGAGGTAAAGCTAGAAAAAGACTCTAGGAATATAAAGTTCTATAATTGTTAAATGTTTCTGAAAATTCCATTTTTGTATTTCCCCAGGTACATGTTAAATCTACCAAGATCCTTCTATTCATGCCACAGATGCTGAGCTTCATCCCTGCCTCTGCTTCTGCATTTTCTGACCATATGTTTCTTTAGACTAGCCAGAAAGTCATTTTCCATCACTACCACAGCAAAAATTTCCCACAGATAAAAAGGTTTAATTCCATGTTTAAAAATCTGTTAGTTTTCACTCTACCTCATCATCTGCAGAAGTGTTTCTCAGAGCCAAGGATGTTAATTCTTTAAGAAATGAGGCATTTTTCCCAAAAAGCTATGATATCTCTTGCCAATTCCAGTCTAAGTAAGGTTCATAAGTACCCACCTTTTAGTAGCCCATTCAAGTGTCCTCATGTACTTGGTCCCTTCCAGAATATTTTCAGACTCCTATTGACACCTAGCAAGTGGCAAGTCACTAACTGAACATTATTTAAATAATCTCTAAATGATTATTTAAAATGGAGAAATGGGTTCAGTTGACAAAGCTATACATAGAGGAATAACATTGTAATTCACATGGAAACACACTATGTATCCTGCCTACTACCAAGTGCACTCAGCATATAGAAATATCACCAGTCAATAAAATCTAATGATCAAGTATTAAATGACACTTAAATATGTGGTAACATCAGACCTGCAGGAAGCAAAAACATTAGAAACAAAGACTCCGTGTTATATTTGTGGACTTCGAAGTCCAGTGAGGGTCACAAGCCCACCTGTCCTTTCAACTCTGTTGCTTTTATGCTGTCATAAATTTCCACATATATTCTGTTCTATTCTTTTGAATTTGATTACTAACCCAAATCATCCCATTATCTAAATGTCACTCAAAATTTTCAGACTTTTTATGAATATTTTCATTTATCATTTTTGAAAATGATTTATTTATTAATTTAAATGTTAGGGTGATGAGAGAGATAGAGAGAAAGAGGAAGAGAGAGAGAGAAAGGGAGGGAGGGAGGGAGGAAAAACAAACACCCACATGATGCCAAATGTCCACATTAGTTAGGTCAAGCTCAGGTTGAAAAAAGATGAGAACTAACCTGTCTCCTGCATGGGAGTCAGGATCTATGTAATTTAATCATCATCTGCTGATTCCCAAGGTGTTTCAGGTAGCTCAAATCAAGATCAGAGCTTAAACTTGAATGAAGGCACTCTGATATGAGATGCAAAAATTCAATATGTCATCTTAACAACTATGGCAAATGCTTATGCCCTGATGGCATCTGTTTAAAAAAAAATTTTTAAATTATTTCTGTTTCTTTGAAATATAGACTTACAGAGAAGAAAAGATAGATAGAGATCTCTTTGTTGGTTCCTTCCTCAGTTGGCTGCAATGGCCAGGGCTTGGCAAGAACAAAGCCAGGATCCAGGAGCTTTTACTGGGTCTTCCACATGTGTTCAGCAGCCCAAGTACTTTTCTCGCCTTTTGCTGTTTTCTGAGGCTCATTATCATGGAGGTGGAGTGAAAGTGCAGTAGCCAAGACTCAAAACAGTACCCATAAAAGATGGCAGCAGTCTTACCCACAGGCAGCAGTCTTACCCACAACTTACATCAGCTCCAGTGTACTCACTCTTCTACCAATTTTTTCATGTTGTCTAGAAATATTTTGCAGTATAGTATTGATTTAATTTACTAAATGTCATTTCCATTAAATTCTTATAGTGCTTATCTAGTAACATTTATATGACATTCTTGTTAATTCTATCAATGTGGATAAATGCATTAACATATTTTCTAATGCTGAATCTTACTTTGATTCCTGGTGTAAAGTCTAATTGGTAATGGAATTGTATGATAAAATGTCAATAAAATAAATTGCAACATTTTGTAGATTTAAGTCTACATAAATGTACCTAAATATCTAATATTGTATATTATGTAATTCAGGTAAAGCCCTCATATAATCATTGCATATTCTGCCTAAAATATTGGGAATTTGGTTATAATTCTTAAAAATTTTCAATATCATTAGATTAATAATAAGTTAATTTGCAGAATTTCTAATTTGATTATATAAACTTGGTATGTTTTTGAGAACCATCTTTGATAAATAACTCATTTCTTCTATGGGTATTGACAAGTTTAGGATATTTATGCCTAAGCAAAATGTAAATTTTATCTACATATATATCATCCTTTGATGTATATAAACTGCATTGCTTAAATTACATTGAATGGACTAAATCCAACTTTATTCATTTTTGATATCAATATTTTACTTCAATATATTTTTGCACTATCATCTATTAACCAATTGTTTTCAAATTTTTTATCTAATTGCATGTGTGTATTCATGACTAAATAATTTCATTCCACAGGAATTAATAAAGTTAGAGTTTTCAAAAGTTAACACCACAAGGAAGCGGATAATCCAGTAAGAAATATGTGCTTTTCTGTCAGTCACTTACTTCATGCTGCAGCCCTTTCTACTCTCTCCACAGTAGCCAATTTACATTCATGGATCAAGAGAAAGCAGATTTCTCTGGAAGTGCTTTGTAAAAGTTACAATTGTTCTTGGGAAATGGTTATTTGGGCAATATTTTAAAAATAATAATTCCCGTGGTGTGTGCTGTGCCTGTTACTACCAATGAAACAATAATTGAAGTGCTATGGGGAGGTGCTGTCACAAGTTAAAAAACCTGTATCTCCACACTGACTACCTTCTTCCATACATTCTTTGTTTGACCATCACTGTGAGTCTCCTTAACTTTCAGTGAGAAATCAGATAAATGATTTTACATTTTTGTCTTTTAGGCATAGTCTGCAATGGAGAAATCTATGAAGAGATTGAATAAATGTTTTTGTCTAAAAGAGGGTTTAGGGTCCGGCGCTGTGGCATAGCAGGTAAAGCTGCCACCTGCAGTGCTGTCATCCCAAATGGATCCTGATTCAAGTCCCTGATGCTCTACTTCTGATCCAACTCTGTGCTGTGGCCTGGGGAAACAGTAGAAGATGGCCCAAGTCCTTGGGCCCCTGCACCCCTGTGGGAGACCTGGAAGAAACTCTCGCTTCCTGGTTTCTGATTGATGCAGCTCTGAACATTGGGGCCATCTGGTGAGTGAACCAGCAGATGGAAGATCTCTCTCTCTCCCCTCCCCTCCACCACTGCCTCTCTGTAACTCTGCCTTTCAAATCAATAAATAGATCTTTAAAAAAGGATTTATTTGAACTAGAAAGTCGTTGTCAAATACAGGAAGGAAAGAAGAAATAATTACTGAGGCATAGACAGAATTTGTAGAAGAGAAAAGGATATTCTATATTACAAGCCCCCAATGACTATAAATTCAATTTTAATGTAATCCTTACTAATCTTTGTTGGATTTTGCTGTATGGAACCAGGAAATCTGTTTGGTTAAAATCAAGATGATTTGAAAATGAACCAACTAACTTTTCTCTTTCCTGTTAAAATCAGGTAACATTTTCAGGATTAGTAGTGTCATTTCTAAGATTTGTTCATGTTTGCAATAATATATAATGTATAGAGATTGAATTAAGTAATGTACACACAAATAGTAAATGCAGGGTTTTATTCATCTCTCTCTATATATCATATACTTAAATGAGTGATCATGTGGTGGCAGATAACATGAGTGTTAGTTCATCATGGTGAGACTGTTTCTTCTAGTTACATAATGGGTATCCATGAAAAAAAATCACTCAGTGATCTCAGGTTTCTGTATTAGAAAAATCTCATCTGCAGTAGCTATTTATAGAGCACATTACCTTATAGTATTTTCTCTGATTTAAAAAATATCCAAATGACATTATGAAGCTCAGTACTCATTTGAAAAATTGTATGTATATGTAAGTTCAAAAATCCTCTTGGAGAATCATTTTGTTCATGCATTTATGTTTTAAAACAAAAAATGCATTTTACATTGAAATAATTTCATTTGTTATTCTTACACATTTATAACTAAAAACTAATTTTCTCTTTAGTTAACACTAATTTAGTTTGTTTTCTGCCCTGTGTTTTATCTTCACATGGTTCATGTTTCCTGCCTTAATGTACAATAACTGGACACATCTTGACTACAGTTGAACAGCCTTTTTTAAATTTCAACACCGAATTGTTTATTCAATAAATTCCCCTTGATCTTGCTTGACATTTCTTTTAGAAGTATAGCAAAATAATTTTAACTATATTGTACTTGGATCCATGAATCTCTATAAGCATTACTTCCCTAGAAAATAACCAGCTCTATGAAAAATTATTACAATCATAATGTTAATGTTACGGCATTATTTTACAAGCTGGTGTGTTCAAAAATCCCAAACTTAAAAAGCACTGCAGTGTATTTTATCAAATTATAAGTGGTAAATACAAACAATAAGGTGATACTCTAATTTCATAATATGTTTTGTTTATATATGTATATGTATGCATATGTGTATATACATATATAAATTTGTATGTATAAACTTGGAGATAAAAAAACATTTCAGTAGGATACTTGTGGTCCTTAAAAAAGTACTCCAACTGTATTTTTTTCACTTTATGTTGCTATGGGAGGGCAAACTGTTGAAATCTATATATATATACTAAACTGATTTTCTATATATAAAGAGAATTGAAAATGAATCTTGATGGGAATGGAAGGGGAGAGCGAGTGGGAAAGGGGAGGGTTGCAGGAGGGGGAAGTTGTGTGTGGGGGCTTTGTAATCCATAAGCTGTACTTTGGAAATTTATATTCACTAAATTAAAAAAATAAATAAATAAAAATAAAAATTAAAATTAAAATTAAAATTAAAAAAACCTGTAAGTGGGCAATTGTATTTTTCAGTTGCCATTATAAAACATACTTCATATCTACAAGCAGAAGTCTCCCACCCTGAATGGCATTATCAACCAGTAGAAAACGACATGACCTTCAAGTATTTATCTTCTTATCCTAGACTGTAGATTAATTCCTGGGAAATTTCTTTCTTCTTTACCATCGTCATTTTCTTTATTTCAGAAGATTTGCAGCAAATTCTACAGATTTGATTTTCAAGTACATTGCTACAACATTCCATAGACAGTATCTGCATTGTGGTTGAACAGTTTTCTCAATGATGTTGGATGCAAACTTGTTTTCTCTTTTCATAGAGTGTGCATTGATACCACCTGTCTATTCTAGGCCATCATAATTAAATCCAGCAACCGCAAGTAGGTAAAGCTGAAACAGGGTCACTAATATATTGGACTGTCTACCATCCCATATTGATACAAATGTTTTGATAAATATCATTATTTCTGTATGTGTCTGGCATGCAGAATATAAAAAATGACACAAAGAAAATGTGTTGTGGATTCTGTTCTACACTAGATAACTCCAAATTTCCACCACTACTGCATACGTCTTTGATGTCATCCTATGGCATTTTGTGTGTAGGACTCATGCCTTCTGGTAGTAGCTGTATGGTTTTTGTCTTGCATAAACATAGGCAGAAGGTACATCACTACTGTAGCACCAACTTCTCTCCAGGATACTCCTCTAAGTCCAGAATCACCCAGAGCATACTTATCCTTCTGAATACCTTTGTGTTATTTTATACCCTCGCTTCAAGCTATTTATTCCTTTTATTTATTTGTAAACATAATCTCAATGACAGTTGGTGGACACCTTTTCACTAATGACTCATTACTCTTCTACAATCACTCCCTTTATTGTCATGAACCATGACTCTGTGATATTCAGGCCTGTTACAGAAGAAATATACTGATGTTAAGATATCCCTACTTTGTACATAGTTTTTTGCCTTTTATAATCTGCAACTATTTATTCATTACTTGAAGAGGTTTAAGCACATAAAATAACAGTTGCAGAACAGATACTGTAGCAGAAACAGAGCCTTTGCCTTCATTAATGGCTTGGTAGAATGTTATAAACTTTTTTTTAACAAAATGCTTTCATAATTACTAATTCACTAAATGTATCACTGGAGGAGATTGAAGGCTACAATTAATTTTAATGTGACTTTTAATAACTTGCAATGTAAAGTTTATATATGCATGTAACTTAAAACCACTTAATTAAAATTAATTGTCCAAAATTATTAGAATAGTAATAAAATGGGAAAAACTGAAGTGATTATTATTCAAATTATATTTAAGTTTTTCTTAGACCAAAGAAGAATGCAAGTGCTGCCTATCAATTATTTATTTTGGACTGTATTTGACTCATAAAGAAAATAAAATAGCTGAAAATTCTGGCATTAATTGAGAAAATTCTTGATAATGTATGTTCCAGATGTCACTCTCTGTATTTTATTAAAGTGGCTTAAGTCAAATGGAAGTAATATGTAATAATCAGGTACAATATAGTGAATGATATTTAGAACAAATAACACATAAAATTAAAAAATGGGAAACTACATAGAGCTTTTAATTAACTTTAAAAATTATTTCTTTATTTGGAAAGACAGAGTTATGGAAATGGGAGGAAAGACAAAGAGATTGGTTGTCCATCCCATTGTTTTATTCCCCAGATGGTCACAATAACCCTCCCTGGGCCAGACTGAAGCCAGTAGCCAGAAGCCTCATCCAAATTCTCAGTGTGGGTGGCAGGGTCACAAAAGATTTGGCCCATGTCCCACTGCTTTTTCCAGGACATCATCAAGAAACTGTATTGGAAATGGAGCAGCTGGAACACAAACTAGTGCCTATATTGGATAGCAATATCTCAGGCAGAAACTTTACTCAATACACAATATCCCTTCCCCCTTTTATATAATTTTAATAATAAGCAGTTATAAAATGTCAGATATAGATTTTTCCAAATAGTTCAATATCAACATATATAATTTTATGCTAAAAACTGAGAAGAAAATAATTTCTGAAAAATAGAGCATACAATAGATACATATTTTTCCCATCAACACAAGACCATTTCAAAAATTTACAGGAAATGGTATTAGAAGGTAAATTTATTTTGATGAATACAAAAATTTTTGAAATTCATGATTATTTTCATAATACATTTTTTCATAAAGTTTCTGTAGACACTTCCTATGCATGGGATTTCAAAAATTGAGCCAAAATAAACTTATTTTTAAATTATATATTCCTCCGAACCCTTAAAGCACTCTTCTGTGTGCAAATATGTGCTGTGTTATATAAAAATAATAATCAAATATTATTAAAAGTATATATAATATATATAAGTTTAAATATTTTGAAATTAATACCAATAATTCTTAGTATTTTCATTGATCCCTGTCTCATATTTTCAAGTTTCAGGAATTCCGCTTCAGATCTATGTTGTAAGTCAGGAAAATAAATAAAAATTCAGTAAAATATGTGTATCCATAATGTTTATATTATAAAAATTTTAAGACTATTTCTGGTTGAGAATTTGGATATAAGTCTAGTGAGTAATTGTACAAAGCTCCTAAGAAAGGCTTAAGTAACACTTGAATGTCAATTTGATAAGTAACTCATGTTTTCTCACATATGAAAATTAACTGAGACAACAACATGCATTGAATAAATCACTTACATCTTTGTGCATTTTGTATCAATTTGATTATTATTGATGACAACATATTAGGAAAGCAATAATATCAGAAATGTTGAATGAATACAAGAAAGTCAATCAATATCTTCATTAGGTAAACACAAATCAAAACCACAGAAAGATATAACTCCATACTGATTTGAATAGATATATTCAAGACTACAGATTGGTTTCAGTGAGAATTTAGGGAAAATAGTAGCTTTAAACAGTGAAACTGAGATTGTTAAATTATAAATTTACTTCAATAAACATTTTGTTGGTTTCTGAAAAGACTAGCATAGTGTTACTGTAGGGTCCATCAATTCCACTATTAAATATATATCCTACAGAAATGGAAAAACATACAAGACACAAATGCAAATGTTTAGAGAAGCATTAGTTGCAGCAACCAAAACTGGAAAGGGATCAAAATGTCCATTAATGGATGAGTAGACAAATGAATAAGTGCTTGTATCATCCATCAAAAGGAATGGAGTGGTAGGTGCTAGAATATGAATAGATATTGGAAAAAATTATGCTTCAGAGGGAAATAGGAAGAGACGGGTCAAAGGCTGCAACATCACAGATAGTAGAGTTGATTTTGGTGTTTATTTGTACAGTAGGGTGTCCATAGTTAGCAATAGAGTCATTATATATTTCAAGGCTACTAAAATGGGGAACTTTTAGTGTTATCACCACCAAGAAATGACAGATGTTTAAGATGGCATGTATACAAACTGTTTAAATAAATAAAACTCAAAGATTGCCCAGGCTAAAATCACTTTACCTATAATGGTGTCATCTTTGTGAGAAAAGACTTTCCATCTAATCATTTAGGTTTTTTTTTCACATCTGTTAATCAATGAGCTCTATTTTTTTATCTAGAAAAATATTTATTGAGTATTTTTGCATCTATGTTCATCAGGGATATTGGTCTGTAATTCTCTTTCAATGTTGCGTCTCTTTCTGGCTTAGGAATTAAGGTGATGGTGGCTTCAATAAAATTCTGGCCAATAGAATGCAACAACACATCAGAAAGATCATCCACCTAGACCAAGTGGGATTCATCCCCGGTATGCAGGGATGGTTCAACATTCACAAAACAATCAACGTAATACACTACATTAACAGACTGCAGAAGAAAAACCATATGATTCTCTCAATAGACGCAGAGAAAGCATTTGATAAAATACAACACCCTTTCATGATGAAAACTCTAAGCAAACTGGGTATGGAAGGAACATTCCTTAATACAATCAAAGCAATATATGAAAAACCCACGGCCAACATCCTATTGAATGGGGAAAAGTTGGAAGCATTTCCACTGAAATCTGGTACCAGACAGGGATGCCCTCACTCACCACTGCTATTCAATATATTTCTGGAAGTTTTGGCCAGAGCTATTAGGCAAGAAAAAGAAATTAAAGGGATACAAATCGGGAAGGACAAACTCAAACTATCCCTCTTTGCAGATGATATGATTCTTTATTTAGGGAACCCAAAGAACTCTTCTAAGGGACTGCTGGAACTCATCGAAGAGTTTGGCAAAGTAGCAGGATATAAAATCAATGCACAAAAATCAACAGCCTTTGTATACACAGGCAATGCCACGGCTGAGGAAGAACTTCTAAAATCAATCCCATTCACAATAGCTACAAAAACAATCAAATACCTTGGAATAAACTTAACCAAGGACGTTAAAGATCTCTACGATGAAAACTACAAAACCTTACAGAAAGAAATAGAAGAGGATACCAAAAAATGGAAAAATCTTCCATGCTCATGGATTGAAAGAATCAATATCATCAAAATGTCTATTCTCCCAAAAGCAATTTATACATTCAATGCAATACCCATCAAGATCCCGAAGACCTTCTTTTCAGATCTGGAAAAAATGATGCTGAAATTCATATGGAGACACAGAAGACCTCGAATAGCCAAAGCAATTTGTACTACAAAAACAAAGCCGGAGGCATCACAATACCTGATTTTAGGACATACTACAGGGCAGTTGTTATCAAAACAGCATGGTACTGGTACAGAAACAGATGGATAGACCAATGGAACAGAATAGAAACACCAGAAATCAATCCAAACATCTACAGCCAACTTATATTTGACCAAAGATCCAAATCTAATCCCTGGAATAAGGACAGTCTATTCAATAAATGGTGCTGGGAAAATTGGATTTCCACGTGCAGAAGCTTGAAGCAAGACCCATACCTATCACCTTACACAACAATTCACTCAACATGGATTAAAGACTTAAATCTATGACCCGAAACCATCAAATTATTAGAGAGCATTGGAGAAACCCTGCAAGATATACGTACTGGCAAAGACTTCCTGGAAAATACTCCAACAGCACAGGCAGTCAAAACCAAAATTACCATTTGGGATTGCATCAAATTGAGAAGTTTCTGTACTTCAAAAGAAACAGTCAGGAAAGTGAAGAGGAAACCAACAGAATGGGAAAAAATATTCGCAAACTATACTACAAATAAAGGATTGATAACCAGAATCTACAAAGAAATCAAGAAAATCCACAACAACAAAACAAACAACCCACTCAAGAGATGGGCCAAGGACCTCAATAGACATTTTTCCAAAGAGGAAATCCAAATGGCCAACAGACACATGAAAAAATGTTCAAGATCACTAGCAATCAGAGAAATGCAAATCAAACCACAATGAGGTTTCACCTCACCCTGGTGAGAATGGCTCACATTCAGATATCTACCAACAACAGATGCTGGAGAGGATGTGGGGAAAAAGTGACACTAACCCACTGTTGGTGGGAATGCAAACTGGTTAAGCCACTATGGAAGTCAGTCTGGAGATTCCTCAGAAACCTGAACATAACCCTACCATACAACCCAGCCATCCCACTCCTTGGAATTTACCCAAAGGAAATTAATTTGGCAAATAAAAAAGCAATCTGCACATTAATGTTTATTGCAGCTCAATTCACAATAGCTAAGACCTGGAACCAACCCAAATGCCCATCAACAGTAGACTGGATAAAGAAATTATGGGACATGTACTCCATAGAATACTATACAGCAGTAAGAAACAACGAAACCCAGTCATTTGCAACAAGATGGAGCAATCTGGAAAACATCATGCTGAGTGAATTAAGCCAGTCCCAAAGAGAAAAATATCATTTTTTTCCCTGATCGGTGACAACTGAGCGCCAAAGGGGAAACCTGTTAAGTGAAATGGACACTATAAGCAACAATGAACTGATCAGCTCCTGTCCTGACTTTAGATGTACAATGTAATACTTTATCCTTTTTATTTTTTTTTGTTGTTGTTGTTCTAGTACTATTGGTTGAACTCAGTAATTAACACACAATTATTCTTAGGTGTTTAAATTTTAACTGAAAAGTGATCCCTGTTAAATCTAAGAGTGGAAAAAGAGAGGGAGGAGATGAACAATTTGGAACATGCTCAATCGGACTGGCCGCAAATGGTGGAGTTAGAAATGTGCCAGGGGATTCCCACACAATCCCATCAAGATGGCATGTACCAATGCCATCGCACTAGTCCAAGTGATCAATTTCAGCTCACAATTGATAGCTCTGATAGCTCTAAGAGTCAAAGAGATCACACAAACAAGACAAGTATCTGCTAATACTAACTGATAGAATCAAAAAGGGAGAGAAAGATCCAACATGGGAAGTGGGATACACAGCAGACTCATAGGATGGCAGATGTCCTAAACAACACCCTGGCCTCAGAATCAGCCCTTAAGGCATTCAGATCTGGCTGAAGAGCCCATGAGAGTATAGCAGGCATGGAAAGCCAAGACACCATGGAAAAAAAAAAAACCTAAATGAATGATCTATGTGAGTGAGATCCCAGTGGAAAGAACGGGGCCGTCAAAGAAGGAGGTACCCTTCTCTGAAGGGAGGAGAGTACTTCCATTTTGACTATGACCCTATCGGAATAAGATCAAAGTCAGTGAACTCTAAAGGCTTCCATAGCCCTGGCAACTCACGACTAGAGCCTAGGGAGATTACTGACGCCATGAACAGGAGTGTCAAATTGTTAAATTAGCAACAGGAGTCACTGTGTACTTACACCCCATGTGGGATCTGTCCCTAATGTGTCGTCTAAAGCCAAGTGATGCTGTAACTAGTACTGAAACAGTATTTTTATATTTTGCGTTTCTGTGTGGGCACAAACTGATGAGGTCTTTACTAATTATATACTGAAGTGATCTTCTGTATATACAGAGAATTGGGAATGAAAAAAAAAAAAACAACCTGATGTTAAAATGGAAATGGCATAGAAAATTAATTAATTTGAAAAAAAATTATGTAGGATCTCTGTCTTTAATGTGCTGTACATTGCTATTTAATGCTATAATTAGTAATCCAATGGTAGTTTTTTTCACTTTATGTTGCTATATGGGCAAAATGTTGAAATCTTTACCTAATATATACGAAACTGGTCTTCTGTATACAAAGAGAATTCAAAATGAATCTTTACATGAATGGAAGGGGAAAGGGAGCGGGAAAGGGGAGGGTTGCGGGCGGGAGGGAAGTTATGGGAGGGGGGAAGCCATTGTAACCCATAAGCTATACTTTGGAAATTTATATTCATTAAATAAAAGTTTAATAAAAATTATAAAAAAATTAATATGATTTAGAAAGTGACTGGAGTTTTTTATTTTATTTTATTTTATTTTATTTTATTTTTTTTTACTTTTGACAGGCAGAGTGGACAGTGAGAGAGAGAGAGAGACAGAGAGAAAGGTCTTCCCTTGCCGTTGGTTCACCCTCCAATGGCCACCACGACCAGTGCACTGCAGCCAGCGCACCGCACTGATCCGAAGGCAGGAGCCAGGTACTTATCCTAGTCTCCCATGGGGTGCAGGGCCCAAGGACTTGGGCCATCCTCCACTGCTCTCCCGGGCCACAGCAAAGAGCTGGCCTGGAAGAGGCACAACCGGGACAGAATCCGGCGCCCCGACTGGGACTAGAATCCGGGGTGCCAGCCACCACTAGGCAGAGGATTAGCCTGTTGAGCCATGGCGCCAGGGAGACCCAACAGGCCAGTCCATTGCAGGAGCTTAGACAGCACCTTTCTTAGCTCCTCTAATAATGACTCTGTCCTTTGTTCTAGACCCTGTCTAGCACACTTGGGCCTCATTCCTTCATAATCATAACCTCTACTCTACCACCAATGGCTCTACTCCCAACCTGTGTGTACTGATGGTCTCCTTCCCCACTTAATGCTGTATATTTGTTCAGACCTGGTTCATGCCACTCTTAGGATCATTGGTTACTATCCTCACTCTGTCTTTTATGACCTTGTCTAAATATGATCAGAGTCGGCGAACTTGGAAGGCTTCCATAGCCTTGGCAACTCATGACGACAGCCTAGGATGGTTACTGGCGCCATAAACTAGAGTGTCAATTTGTTGGGTCAACAACAGGAGCCACTGTGCACTTGCTCCTCATGTGGGATCTCTGTCCTTAATGTGCTGTACATTTTGATTTAATGCTATAACTAGTACTCAAACAGTGTGTTTCACTTTGTGTTTCTATGTGGGTGCAAACTGTTGAAATCTTTACTTAATATATATTAAATTGATGTTCTGTATATAAAGAGAATTGAAAATGAATCTTGATGTGAATGGAAGGGGAGAGGGAGCGGGAGAGGGGAGGGTTGTGGGTGGGAGGGAAGTTATGGGAGGGGGAAGCCATTGCAATCCATAAGCTGTACATTGGAAATTTATATTCATTAAATAAAAGTTAAAAAAAATTAAAATATAAAAAGCACCATTCATTTCAAATTTAGAAACAGTAATTCTTACTATTCCCTAAGCAGATCAATAAGCTAGCTGGAGAGTGAATCAATAAAAACCCTTCCAAACAAAGAAATCCTAGGACTGGAAAACTTTGCTTCTGAAATGTAGCAAATATTTAAAGAACTAATCCCAATTCTTCTTTCAAATAAATCTTTTTATGTATGTTATTTATTTATTTAAAAGTCAAATTTACACACAGAGTAAAAGAGATACAGAGAGAGAAAGAGAGGTGTCTTCCAACTGCTTGTTAATGCCCCAATTGGCCACAAAGGCTGGGGCTGAGGAGATATGAAGCCAGGAGCCAGGAGATTCTTCCAGGTCTCCCATGTGGGTGCAGGGTCCCAAGGTATTGGGCCATCTTCTACTGCTTTCCCAGGCCATAGCAGAGAGCTGGATCAGAAGTGGAGCAGCTGGAATATGGATGAGTTCCCATATGGGATGCCAGCACTGCAGGTAGTAGCTTTACCTGCTACTCCACAACACTGGCCCCCCAATTCTTCTCAAGCTATTCAAAACAATTGAAAAGGAGGGAATCCTCCTGAATTCCTGCTATGAAGCCAGCATCACCTTAGTGTCTAAACCAGGAAAAGATGCAATAGAGAAAGAGAATATAGACCAATATCCCTAATTAATATAGATGCAAATATCCTCAATAAAATACTAACCAGTTGAATCCAACAACACATTAGAAAGATCATTCATCCAGACTAAGTGGTTTCCATCCCTGATATGCAAGGATGGTTCAACATTCCTAAGTCAATAAATGTGATACATTACATTAACAAATTGAACCACAAAAACCATGTGATTATCAATAGATGCAGAGAAAGCATTTGACAACCCTAAGCAAATTGGATATAGAATGAATTACATTGTTTTACCTTGGTATGTGTGGAAAAATTAAATTTTCTGAAAAATAGGGTTCATAGAGGTGATCAAGCAATTTTCTTGAGCATGTCTAGGCATAGGCATGGTCAGCAACCAGTGGACACCAATAACATGTTAACCTATGTTATCAGAAAGTTTGCTTAAAACAGTGAAGGCCTGACTACAGAGACACAGTGTGCAACTGAGAAAGCTGGTATCTTCAGGGTTTCAAACCAGCTCATGAATCAAGTAAGGCTCACCAAGTCCGAGAAGAACAATGAGACACTAATGTTTTTATAGTAAATATATTTGCTTTCTCACTAGAGCAGAATTTCTCTTCACTGAGAGCCATATTGGCTCTACCTATAAATTCCCACTCTGTGCAGTACCTGAAATGTGCTTTCCTTATTGACACTTTTTGTTACTTGACATCAATATCCTGGAAAGAATAGGATATGGTGGTCAAAATGTCAGGGGGATGCCATTCTAGAGCATGTGGACAAGACAGTGTACTATAGTCTTTAGATCCACAGTCCCTAAAATAATTTATTATCTCTTCAGATTATAGATGTCCTGATTTAGTGGAAATGCAGATCCTGGTCCTGGAATATATTGGAAATCAACACAATCTTATCCAGAAGCAAACTTCTTACAGCTATGGGAGTCTTAGGCTGCAGTCACCAATAAAATTTTAAGTCATATGTTTTTTAAGACTTATTTATTTGAAAGTCAGAATTACAGAGAGATAGGGAGAGAAAAGACCGAGATCTTCCATCACTGGTTCACACTCAAATGGCCACAACAGCTCAGAGCCAGAGCTAGGAGCTTCCTTTGGGTCTCCCACATAGGTTCAGGGGCCCAAGATCATGGGTTATTTTCTGCTTCTTTCCCGGGTACATTAGCAAGGAGCTGGATTGGAAGTGGAGCAAACAATATTCATATTGGTACCCATATGGAATACCAGAACTGCAGATGGTGACTTAACTACCAGGACACAATGCCAGCCCCAGATATTGTCCTGAATTCTCTGAATCTCCATTATTTTAGTTGGAGGTGTCTGAGACACTGGAGAGGAACAATCCCATATGTGACTGTGGCAACATATTGTTGCACAAGTATGGGGATGTGAGCCTTATTCCCATAAAAGTCTTTGCCCATAATGCAGGCACAGTCAAATCTACGGTTGCAGCTGATCACCGTGTCAGGGTAAAGAAACATTTCTTATTGTTTCAGGGGAGGTCAAGGCATTTTTGAAGCTTGGGACCTGCCTAGAATGGGACATTTTGACTTAGGATTCAACAACGGCTGAATCCAGAAAAGACACACTGATTTTGATCAAGGGAAGACACTCGAAAAAATGGGAGGATCTGCATTCCCAGGAGAAAGTTGGATCAAAGTTTTCAGTGACAAGTCTACAGTAAGAAGAAACACTTCATTGAGCATCAAGGGTTGTACATACATACAGTAGCTCATGAGACATAACAATTCACATGAGATCAAGTTTGGGATTTTCCTCTTGTGATGAGCACAGAGAAAGTTTCAGACTTTGGAGCTTTGGATTTTTTTTTTGACAGGCAGAGTGGACAGTGAGAGAGAGAGAGAGACAGAGAGAAAGGTCTTCCTTTGCCGTTGGTTCACCCTCTAATGGCCGCCGCGGTAGCGCGCTGCGGCCGGCGCACCGCGCTGATCCGATGGCAGGAGCCAGGTGCTTATCCTGGTCTCCCATGGGGTGCAGAGCCCAAACACTTGGCCATCCTCCACTGCACTCCCTGGCCACAGCAGAGAGCTGGCCTGGAAGAGGGGCAACCGGGACAGGATCGGTGCCCCGACCGGGACTAGAACCCGGTGTGCCGGCGCCGCAAGGCAGAGGATTAGCCTGTTGAGCCAGGGCGCCGGCCCGAGCTTTGGAATTTTGATGTTAATTTATGGGTGGCAAATTTTATACTAACCAGTAGGAGGGGAGAGGAAGATCTGAACAGAAAACTATCCATTGTCCAAATCTCATTAATTTCAACAAAATTCTTCCTCTTTTTGAGTAAGCATTCTCCTAGTTACTGCAAGCCTTTAAGTAATTTCTGGAATTCTGGAAAGGTGCATACTAACAACTTTAGATTTTATAGAAGAAATGATTTTTCAAAAAATTTTAGGTTGTCATTCTCAGTGATTCCATCTCTTGCTTTTTAAAAATCTATTTTATACTTACTTTTTTGGTTTCATCTCAATCAATTCCTTCCATTTCAGCTGTCATTTTTTTTCTTTTCTTTCCATTTATTTTATCATTTTTATCCTTTCCTCAGGGACATTTTTTATGTCCATTGGTAACACTTAGAACCAATAAGTTTATGTTTAAGAAACTCCAAAAGCTTTTAAAAAGTATTCTTAGATTATAAATTTTGTTTAAAGCTATAAAATCCCTGACTCTCTGTGTGTGTGTGTGCTGAAATTTGACTGTTACTTCTTATTGGTTTCAAATGTATTTCTCTAACAATAGGAAACTGTAAACAAATAAGACATTCTAGTAGAATTTAGACTTAAATGTTCTCATGTTGGCTATTTGATGGGTTCAGATAACCAAATGATTTCAATGGAATATTTTTCAGTTTTTTACCTAAGAGGTAGAAGTATTTTGATGCATTTTCTATTTGATAAGGTTAAGGTCATTCAAACACTGAGAAAATAATCATAATTTTCTCTTCAAAATATCATTACTTTGAGCATTTTTCCTCCATAGAATGTTATAAAATAATGTGATAGTGATTGCTTTCATTATTTTTAGAATTGAAAAAGGTAATTTTATTTTTCATGTTCTTCTGGTAGCTTACCCTTTTCTGTTATATTTATTGAAAGAAATATCTGAAGTGGTATTAACTGAAAAATGTATTTTTAACTGAAATATTAGAGTTTTCAGGGTGATCCAGGATGATCCTATAGACTTTATTATGACATTGTGTAAAATGCACCATTTTTCAACTACAAAAAAGTAACACATTTCAATTATGTCATGTCATTATTTTTAATCACATCCTAATTTCGGAAATATGTGACAATATATATAACTTAGATTGGAAATATTTTAGTTTGTATTGAAATGTCATGAAACCTTGAATAATAAGAATGCCAAATTTATGGGGATTTCGAGTTAAAATGTGAAGGTGCAATTTTGTTACCCTTTCCTTGATCTTAGCTATTACCTTGGCTTTAACTATGCATTTTGTATTGTTGCCTTAAGATTACATATAAATGTCTAATTAATATATACTAAACAAGTCATGTTTTTTTATTTCCCCAGACTTTATTTGTTTTTTAAGTTAAGTGCCTGCATGTTCCTTACACTCAAATTTTTTCGGCTGTCAACATTGATTCATCTTAACTCTGTTGGCAATAATTCCTCCATTTTTTATTCTGTCACTATTCTGGTCGAGGTCATGATTTTCCATCCCTTCTGTGTGGTATCATGATAGCATTCGAATGTTCTTTCTCCCTTCTGTTTTCTAAAAAAGTAATTACGTATTCCCCAAGTTTGGAATTTTTTTAATCATTCATACTAGAATAATGTTAAATTTCCTTAACATGACATGGATTTTCTTTTTTTCTAAGTTTTATATGTGTTCTACTTCATTGCTACATCAGGAAGTGGGAATTGATTGCATAGAACATTTTTCTAATTTGCATTTTCTGGGGTTTTGTGCTAGTTCTGTGGTCTAATTTACTCAATTTTATTTACCATTGTGAGTTCCTCTCCTTATTATATTAAAAAAGAGTAATAATCTTATCTCTTTTTAGGCAAGACATACATGTTAAGGGACACAGAATCCAGGGTACATATTAGTAATATTTTCACTTGCTAAATTGGCTTTTCTGATCTTCTTGGATATTCTTGGTCTTTACTGTACAACTGTCTATGCTCAATAATTAATTGACCTTTTAAAACCCAGAAAGCAGATGATTCCACAGACATGTTCTTGTATTTGCTGAGACTCAGGGTAAGTAAGAAAAATAGTGAAGTAGTTCAGGAAGCTAAAGTTTCATGTTACACAGGTAAAATATTCTGACAACTTAAGATCATTTCATATGTAAAGTGAATTGGGATTGTAAGTAAATCCAGGATCTTGTGCACAGTACACCAGATTCTGTACTACCATGACCTGTATGAAAAGATTTAAATGTACTTATTTTCAGTGTCTCTGTGTGTGCAAATGACATTAATATATTTTATAAAATTACTTCATCAGTTTCTTTGGTTTTTAGAAATTTCCTTTTCAGTATTATGGAAGTTGGAATGACTACTGTGCTATATAAGTGAAAAGGAAATTCAATCATTAAAGTTAAAATATTCAGAAACTAGTGGAATGCTGACATTTCTTATATATTTTAGATGACACTAATTCACCTTCTATATTTTGGTTTGCTTAAAATTTCTGCATCTGTGAATTTATTTTTTCTTATAACCCCAAATCCATTGTTGTATTAGGATGGAATATGAGTTCTATACTGGCAACAGTATAAGTTATTCTGGCAATGAGATTCTTAGCTTTCCTGTTCTAAATATTCAAGTATATTTGCTACAAATGTCTTCCCACCATTTTCCAAATCTTTAACTTCCTTTTTTAATGTTTTTTTTTTTGCTTGACTCACAGGCTTTATTTACATTTCCTTAAGAAATGAACTAGTACAACTTAGTTAAACCAAATGAAACCATAATCATATGAATTGTCTGTAAACTACTATTAGCTAAATTTATAACCTTGCACTTGCTTAGAACAGCCAAAGTTTTAAATACAGAAAGCACAAGAATAAACCAATGGTAACAACTGGAATCTAGATCATCTGGGAAATTTTAGAAGGTGGACTTTCAAAAAGTCTGAGGCACAATTACAAGAGAGTAAGAGTTCTTGTGCAACCTACAGTAAACATAGCAAAGAAAATTAAAACATAAAAAACATGGGGAAGCTCATTGTAAAAATATTATCAAAATATTTCTACATATCTTTGCTTTCATCTTTAGATCACTTGAACAGAAACACATTCACTTTAAAATAAAAAACGAATATAATTTTGTTTTGGTCTGTCTACTAAATATCTTAAAATGTTTTACTTTTTATTTAAATTGCAGCAGACAATGTTATGGGGAAAAAGAAAGCAATACATCAGCGCAAAAAGCCCCCAAGCACAATTATTGATTTCCCTTAATATACTTACCTTGTATTGTCACTGAAGATACTGTTAAGAGAAATCTTATTCTTTTGAAACCAGAAAACAAAATGAAGCTCAAGTGAACAGATTTCAATTTTGGGAAATAAAAAACTCTGAAAGCATTTTAAGCCATAAGTTATTTCAAGTGATAAGAAAAATAATGATTTCTGATTACAACATGCAGAAATAAGCATTCATTTGTTATTCAGAAGAAAACTTTATATGCAATGTGTTTAAATAGCTCAACACAAATGCTGGCTTAAATTCACAATATCTGTTGGGCTTAAACCCAAACAGAAATATACTCCAAAAGCTTTCTTCAATTTGCTTATTAGCTATGATTTAGCCTTTTCTATCCTAATGTATTTGATAACTGGAGCTTTAAAAGATATCACATAAAGCTTCTCAAATTTATTTAAGACAAACATTTTGAAAGATGTTTTTTCCTATTAGGCAACCATATCAGTAGAAAAGAGATGAACTATTAGACTTTCTTTCTTACCCCAAATTGTGTGTCAGAAAAAGAAAAGAGTAACACCTTTCTCTTTCTGTGATTTACAAGACTGCTTTGTAGTAAATGTGATGGTGCAAAAAAGTAAAGCTGGATAAGACAATGATTCTAAGGCACCCTCAGAATAGGGAATTTCAATATAAATAAATTTACAACTGGCTGTTTTATTACTTAGTTTAACTTTTTTTTTCTGGTAAGAATGACTTAGACATGGCTTAACAACATAAACAAGTTGACTTCTTTTTTCAGATTAACATAAACATATTTCCAATTAGTTTACCAGTCTTGCCTCCGAGCCGAAAGTTCAGGCAAGCCTAGGTAACCCAACAGACAGGATACATTTAGAAGTGAAAAAACAAAAACAACAAAAAAAGAATGTAAATTAGGAAACAAAGTACTCTGTTATAGCTGAGATGGTTTTAAATGAAGCAAATGGCTGTAAATAATGAACAATAAATAGAGCATCTATTTGGGGATATTATGGCTTAAAATGCAACTTACTTTTTTTTTAATTTTTTAACTTTTATTTAATGAATATAAATTTCCAGTGTACAGCTTATGGATTACAATGGCTTCCCCCTCCCATAACTTCCCTCCCACCCGCAACCCTCCCCTCTCCCGCTCCCTCTCCCCTCACATTTGCATCAAGATTCATTTTCAATTCTCTTTATATACAGAAGATCAATTTAGTATAAAGATTTCAACAGTTTGCACCCACATAGAAACACAAAGTGAAACATACTGTTTGAGTACTAGTTATAGCATTAAATCACAATGTACAGCACATTAAGGACAGAGATCCCACATGAGGAGCAAGTGCACAGTGGCTCCTGTTGTTGACCCAACAAATTGACACTCTAGTTTATGGTGCCAGTAACCACCCTAGGCTGTCGTCATGAGTTGCCAAGGCTATGGAAGCCTTCCAAGTTCGCCGACAAATAAACACAGCTGTATTGTCCTGAAAAGCAATGAAAGACATGCACCTCTACTAGCAGATTTAGCACTTCTGACCAAGTAAGACACCAACTTCTTAAAAATTATGTTTCATGCACTGCACTGTTTTTTTTTAAGATGTAAATTTTAATACAGTATTTCTTTTTTGAACTTGAATGGGAACCAGAATGGGACGATCCAGAAGATGACCTGTGGTGCCTGGGTAAAGTAGTGGTGTTCCGTAGGGGTTGGCCCTGGGCTCAGGGTTGTTTAGTGTTTTCACCAATCACCTGGCTTTCGGGTGACCGTGATCTTGTTCGTCTTTTTTTGCGATCACCGGATGAAGAAGATCTAGAACGACTTCTCTTTCTGTTCCTCTCAGGAGAAGATGATGAACTTGAGTAAGATCTTTTTTGTGGGGAAGAAGAGCCCCTGTGGGACCTGGAGCTGGATCTTGATTTCGACCCACGAGATCTCGAACGTTCTCTGGAACTGGAACGAGATCTTGACTGCGAACTGGAAGAACTCCTTGAACGGGACCTGGACCTAGACCTTGAACTTGAGGGGGAGGATGAGCGTGATGAAGACCGTGAATGTGAAGATCGAGACTTTGAGCGACTTCGTCTACTAGACTTCTTTTTATTACTACTATCTTCTTCTTCACTGGCATCAAGATTATATTTTGAGAGATCGGCATCATCTTCATCTTCATCCTCATCTAATTTATATTTAGAAAGATCTTCATCCTCATCCTCTTCTTCTCCCTCTGATTCTTTGTCTTCAACTTCTTTTAATATGGATGCAGGACCAACTGCCTTTCCTCTGTATTTTTTCTTCTTACGTCCAAACTCATCATATTCACCATCAGATTCTTCTCTTTCTATATATTCAACATTTTCTCTTTCATTAAAACCACCACCATAGCCTGTTCTTTCTTCTAGTTTAGCATACTTCGGAGTATTACACATATTACATTCTGATCTTCTGGCCCAATTCACATTACTGCAAGTTTTACACTGCCAATCATTAGCACTAAATAGGCCTCGGCTCTTTTCTGCAAGTGTCTTTCCTATTTCAGTGCCTCCAGCTTTCATCATCTTGGCTTCAGTTGTTTTCTCCCGACCACATCGATTACAACTGGTTCTTCTAGCAAAATTTACGTTTCCACATTTTTTGTCAGGGCAAATCCAGTCCCCGTCACTGACTTGGAAATTCTTGGTCGACATCTTGAACGCCACCACCTCAGCCAGCCGCAGCTACGTCTTCACAGGAGGAATCGGGAAGGGGCTTTAATGCTTTCTTAAAGCTATTGCTTTGATACTTTAATTTTCCAGCTGTCCACAATGCTATTAAAACTTATTTATTGGATATGGCACCTTAATTCATAGGGAGTATGCATATATATGTGAGTACTAGAAAAGCATATATTTATATATAACAGCAGATATGTGAGTCTTTTTAAAAAGAGTTATTTATTTATTTGAAATTTAGAATTACAAACAGGCAGAGACAGAGACAGAGATAGGTTTGGTTCTGCATTTAATTTATGATACATTATTTTCTGACAAACTGAATGGGTTCATTTTGGCAATAGATGAACAAAACTGCTTTAAACAGAATTACCAAAATGATTTTTTAATATTTATTTATTTATTTATTTATTTATTTATTTATTTATTTGAAAGAATTACAGAGAGAAAGAGAGAGAGAGAGAGAGAGAGAGAGAGAGAGAGAGAGAGAGAGAGTCTTTCATCTGCTGGTTCACTCCCCAATTTGCTGCAATGGCCAGAGCTGCATGGATCCAAAGCCAGGTGCCAGGAGCCTCTTCTGGGTCTCCCACTTGGATACCCAAGGATTGGGCCATCTTCTACTGTTTTCCAAGCAATAGCAGAGAGCTGGCTTGGAGCTGGAACAGCTGGAACTCAATCCAGTGCCAATATTGGATGCTGGCACTGCAGGTGGTGACTCTGCCCACTATGACACAGTGCTGACCCCATGTCAGTCATTTGAGTGTATTATGATGCTTACTTAGAATTAAGAATTGAATAAATACTAAAGATATAGCAGTAATAGATATTTATAATTAGATTTTAGCAGGTTTACAATAAGCCATAATTTTTTACAAAAATTTATATTGATTTTTAACATAATTTAAAAATATCTTATTCATGATAAAGTCAGTGCTGAGAAAAATGAGATTATTCTGGTGAACATAGCAATTTGAGATTAGATCTCTTGGTGTTAATTTACAGCTTATGGTCTATTGTTTAGTTAATTTCTATATTTTGATTTAATACTGCTACTAATATCCTGTTCTTAGTGGCTTAATATGTAGTGGGAAATGTTTTAAAAATAATGTATGGGCATATGGACTACACCATTGTATTACAGATGAGAAACTTCTTTGCAATGAATCGATATCTTGATTTGTGTAAAGGGTAATGATATTTAATGACTTTCAGAATCACTATGATAGTCAATCAAACTAATTATGAAACGTGGTAGAAATAAAGTGTCGTTATTCTGTTTTTGGAAGTTAATCACCAGCAGCTTACTTTTTAAAAGTATTTATTTCATTTATTGAAAATCATAATGAAAAGGAAGGAGTCAGAGAAAGAAACACACACACACGGAGAGAGAGAAAGAGAGAGAGAGAGAGAGAGAGAGAGAGAGAGAGAGAGAGAGAGATCTTTCATCCATTGGTTCACAATCCAAATGGATACAATAGCCAGGGCAAGGCCTTGCTGAAGCCAGGAGGCAGAAACTCAAGCTAGGTTTCCCACACAGGTGATATGGCAAGTAGTGGATTAACTAGCTTGACCACAATGCCATCCCCACGAACATATTCTTTTTAATAAGATTTGTTTTATTTAGTTGAAAAGCAGAATGACAGGGATGGAGGAGGAATGAGGGAAAGTGATCTACCAACCATTGGTTCATTCCTAAATGTCTGCAACACTGGGGTTGTGTTAGGTGGAATCCAGGAGTCAGGAGTTTAATGATAGGAGTCACCCACAGGGTGGCAGTCCCCAAGTACTTGAGTCATCTTCCACTGCTTTTCAAGGTACCTTAAAGAGGAGCTGGAGTATATACTGAATCCATCTTCAGTATATAAAGACAATTGAAAATGAAAAAAAAACAACTTGGTTTTAAATTGGAAATTGCATAGAAAATTAATCAATTTTTTAAAAATATCATGTGGGATCTCTGTCCTTAATGTGCTGTACATTGTGATTTAATGCTATAACTAGTACTCCAACAGTATTTTTCACTTTGTGTTACTATGTGGGGGCAAACTGTTGAAATCTTTACTTAATATATACTAAACTGATCTTCTGTATATAAAGAGAATTGAAAATGAATCTTGATGTGAATGGAAGAGGAGAGAGAGCGGGAAAGGGGAGGATGGCGGGTGGGAGGGAAGTTGGGGGTGGAGCAATTGTAATCCATAAGCTGTACTTTGGAAATTTATATTCATTAAATAAAAGTTTTAAAAAAAAGAGGAGCTGGAATAAAAGTGAATTATCTGGGACTTGCAGGTGGCAGCTTATCCCACTGTGATGAATAAATATATCACAGTACCATTGCTTAATTATTATGGTTTGACAAGTTTGACAATTCAGTCAGAGGCAGCAGATGATGGCTGAAATAGTTGAATCTCTGTCACCCACAGAGGAGGCTTGGATTGATTTCCCATCTTCTGGCCTGGACCAGCTCTGGGTATTGTCACCATCCAGCATCTGGGGAGTGAGCTAGTCTATAGAATGTTTGTCTCTTTCTATCTTTCCTCCCCTCCCTACCCCTCCCCTCCCCCTCTGCTTCCCTTCCCTCTTCCTCCTCCTCCTTCTTCTTCTCTCCCTCTCTCTCTCTCTCCCTCCTCCCTCCTTCCCTGCCTCCTTTTAACATAATGGTTTGAATCCTATTTTGGTTTCTGATTCCAGTTTCCAGCTGGTGTACACCCTTGGGCAGCAACAGGTGATGACTCAAATTGATGGGCCCTTGCCACTAATGTGGGAAATCTGGATTTCAGTCCAGTTACCACTTTAGAATTAGCCCAACCATGAGCATTTTTGGTATTTGAGAGAGAAGCCTACTGATGGGAGATCTCTCTCTCTCTCTCTCTCTCCCTCTCTCTCTCTCACATGCACTCTTTCTCATTCTCTTGCTCTCACTCTAGCTCTCACCTTCATCTCCATCCCTGCATGCCCATAAACAAAGATGTTTAACAAATAGACTGAGATAAGGTAAATGTAGTTATATTAATCCATAGAAAACCATATTTTAAGAAGAATAAAGGGCTAAAGCATGTAAACAAATAGCTAGGACAAAACATATCCTCAATGAATAAATAAACTCAATTAGCTGAAGCAAGAAGGAAAGCTTTGTAAGCAAGAACAAAAATAAAGAACAAATATGCAGTACAATGAAACACTGAAAGTCTTACTGAACTAATATTACATTAACTATAAAGGCTCTAAACATTCCAATTAAATCAGTTTTTATACTGAAGAAAAAAGTCACTCCATCTATATGCTAAAGAAGTTAAATTTCTGAAAGAAATGAAAATTAAATTAAATACAGTACACTGACAAGTTAAAATAAAAAGAATATGTTGCAAACACTAATCATAGTAAGCTAGACTGACTATTGCTAGGAAGCAACATAGATTTCAGGACATGGCATATTGCTAGGGATAAAAAATGACATTTCATAATGACAAAAAGACCAATTGACAAGGAATATATAATTACATATCTATAAAAGGACAGAGATTCAACAGTTGCATGTATAAAAACAGCTGACTGTAATAAGAAACAATTGTGTACATAAATGATAGCTGAATGTTTCAGTATGCATTTACAGTATTACAAAAAAATGAAATACTACCTACTAACTGGGTGAAAACATTTGCAAATCACATGTCTCAAAAGTACATTGAAGTCTGATTAGAAAATGGACCAAGATATGAACATACATTTCCCAAAGTGGTAGGTATATACATATAGGAAGTAAGTACATGAAAAATAAACAAGTTCATTAGCCTTTGTGGAAATACAAATTAAGGACATAATGAGATACTGTCACAATCTGAAGTTTATGCTGACAATATAAAGTGGTAGAAAGGATTTGAAGTGACTAGACCTCTCTCAAATTACAGGTTGGAATGTAAGCTGGCATATCAGCTCTGGAAAAAAAAATCATGGCTGTGTTTTATAAACACACATCACCATATAAGTATAATTTAAAAGTTGCATTCCCAGCAATTTATCTTAGGGGAATGAAAACAACATTCATGCAAAGAATCTGAATATAAATATACATTAACAGCTTTATTAATACTCAAATAAAACTGAAACAACCTAAATGTTTTTCAGTGAACAAATAGATAAACTATGGTGCATCTGTTCAGTGAAATTATTACTCAAAAATAAAATGTACAATATAATGAATTTTAGGAACATTATGTTAGGTGAAAGAAGCTAGACACAGAATCTACACTTTTTTTAAAAATATATATATTCTATAGATGAAGAAAGCACATTTGTAGTTCCCTAGTATTGAAGTTGGGAATGGAATAAACTGCATATGGGCATGAAAGGAATTTGTGAGTGGAAGAAATGGATCATGGTGGGGCTGGCACTGTGGCTTAATAGGTAAAACCATCGCCTGCATTGCTGGCATCCCATATGGGTACTTGTTCATGTCTTGACTGCTACAGTTCAGATCCAGCCCTCTGCTATGTCATGGGAAAGCAGTAGAAGATTGCCCAAGTCTTTGTGCAACTGCACCCACATGGGATTCCTGGAAGAAGATCTTGGCTCCCGGCTTTGGATCGGCCCAACTCCAGCCAGTGAGGCCAGCTGGTGAGTGAACCTGCAGATGGAAGACCTCTCTCTCTTTCTGCCTCTGTCTCTCTGTAACTCTGCCTTTCAAATAAATAAATAAATACATAAATAATAAATTTCAAATAAATAAATAAAATGGATTATGATAGTTGTATGAACTGTATATACCATAACTTTACTAGGAATCATTAAATTGCATTCAAACAATGTGTTCATTATATTAAATCATGCTGTTCTGTAAAAAGCATAAGATAGTATATAAAATATGATGGTGTATCATGTGGTTTATGAAATAAAGTTAGGTATACAAGAAAATAAGATAAATGTGAAGAGGAGAAAAGTTAAAAACATAGTATTATAAAGTTCCAGTATGTAAAGCAATACAATATCATTTGAATGCCAATTTTCATAATTTAAACCCAATATCCTAAACCCTATATCCTAAACCCTAAAGAAAAACTAAAATAATAAAATCAATAGTTATGTATAACTCTCATCTGGGAAATGAACCAGCAGATAGAAGTGTGCTCTCTCTCTCTTTCTCTCTAAATCATTCAAATAATTAAATAAATCCTTAAAACATTTTAATATTCATAAAATGGAACTAATGCAGAAGTTTATGTTGGTGCAATGCTAATTTTGAAAGTCATGTGCTTTTCATTATTATGCATTCTCCATATATAATGACAATATCTTTTTGCCGAAAAAAGTATCAAAATAAACTCATATGTTCAAATTCACTTTTTCGAAGTTTTTGAAGTTCTCTTATATATGTTTCACTTACCTCACTGTGCAGTGTAGGACAGCCAGAACTGTTGCTACTTCCCAGACGATTGATCCAACATCTGTGTTCCACTTGCTGCATAAGCACCTACAGCTGTATTTCCATGTAGCTTCCTGGATTCCACAACAGGAAAGAGAGGATTGCAAATTTTTTTAATAATCAAATTTGGAAGATTACATATCTCACTAAATCCTATTTATCAGGACTGTTACTTGGTTTAAATGAAAGTATACTGGATAACTGGAAATTTACTTCTCCTTTAATCATCAATAGCATGGTGAACAAATAAAATCTGCATGCAAACAGTAAGTACTTTTTGCTATAATATTCTGGATCCCACAGTTTTTGTCACACACAGCACAGTAAATAGTCTCTTTTGCCTATCTTTGCAAATTCAATAATTTTCCCCTAAATAAGCTTACAATTGCAACACACTTTTTTTTTTTGCAACACATTTTTTAAAAGGACTTTAGTCAGGTGATTGACAAGGCAGTTACAATACCATTTTTGATATCTGTGTGCCATATTGGAGTGCCTGGTTTGAGTTCCAGCTCCTTTGCTTTCTATCCCACTCCCTGCTACTGTGCAACCTGGGAGGCTTAAGGCCATGACACAAGTACCTGGGTCTTTGCCACCAATGTGGAAGACCAAGAGGGAGTTTAAGATTCCTGACTTCACTCTGTGCCAGCCCTGCCTGATTGAGGGTATTTGGGGATTTAATTAGCTGATAGAAGATCTCTGCCTCTCTTCTATCTCTCTCAGTCTCTGCCATTTAAAACAAGTGAAAATAAATAAAAATTAAAGCAAAATAATAATTCTGCATGCTATAATAGAATCTAAAAGAAAAAATTAATCAACAAAACCTTTGAGACCAGAAACCATAAATGCAGGGGCAAAACTAAAAACGGAGCTTACTTGAATCAGTGAATTCACTCCAACTTTCTGGGTTCTTTGCCTGTGGCCTCACCATTCCTCCTCTACACTGGCACAAGTATCCTCTCCCGGTGATCCAGCCAGCCAGAACAAGCACAATAGCTTACTGAAGTTCTTGAGAAGGATCCATTAGTAAGGGGCAATTCATGACATTAAAACCGTAAATATGCGATTATGTTACATAAGATTTAAGGCAGAAGTAGATTTTAATGGATGAGTTGTTACAAGTTTGATTTGGAAAAACAAGGTCTTGATCAAATGCTGTGAGAAATTTAAAAAGTGAAAACTAAAGAAGCACTGGAGACGTCTATGAGACATATTAAACATTCAGTCAGTTGACAATGATGTGCTTCTGCTTCAGAAGGAAATACTCTGGTTCTTAAATTGTGCATAATTTTTAGTGTCAATATCAGTTGTGCCTTGAAAACATATTTCCTTTCTTCATGTTGATAAAAATAAGCAGTATCACCAGGATTATGGTTTTTAGTTGTGTTTCCACTAAAGATTAAAATCCATGAAACTGTGCCCAAATTGAATATGCTCTCTGTATATCAGTATGTGATTTTTAAAGTCACCTTGTTTCAGAGTTATACTTTTTTTAAATATGTAAAGTACTTAATTTTTTTAACTTTTATTTAGTGAATATAAATTTCCAAAGTACAGCTTAGATATTACAATGTTAGCCATCTCTTTTATAAGGTTTAAAGATTAAATTGTGCATCCTACAGATTCCTTCATAATAGAATTAATTTCCTACCTTGAAGAGAATAGAGAAATGAAAGAACAAGTTGGGCTTAGAATAGAGAAATGAGGCAGCAAGTCCTAGATCGCTTGCTGACAATAGCAATATTACATAAATACTTAGCAAATAGTTTCAACCATTAGATAACAACTTAAGAAAACATTTACCAGAAGGTCCAATGCCTTCTAGAAATTTTAAGAATCATGTATTTGAAAACACCTCTTAAATATCTAACATGGTGTAGTTTGTTTAACCAGTAAACTTAAGCACAACCATATAAAATGTTTTTAGTTTCTTTCTACCAACAAGTATATAACATATGATGCAGAGATTCAGGTCACATGAATTAAAATGTATCTTTGATTAATTTTAGCAACTTAAATTTATGGACAATCTTATCTATAAGCCAATTAAAATAAAATTCTTAATAAAATTTTCCCATGTGGACATACAATATGTACACACATATAACTTAACATAATAGACCAATATAGCAATTTTAATAATAGCTTTTAAAATCTTTAACTCTATTTGTAGATTGCCAATTGATTTGAATTGCTTTTTGTTTTTAGTAACCTCAGTTAACCATACTTCCTCTCAGTTGGTACTGTCAATACATTATTGGCTTCTTCTGTTTACAAAGCCATCCCAAAGTACTGAATACAATAGAAGTGGCTGGAAAAAGTCCATAGGAACCTATAGGAGGACAGCTAAACACAGAACCAACAGAGCTTTAGTTTTATGAGCAGCAAATCCTATATAACTGTGGATGGCAAAAGACTTTAAGTTGCCATGTTTAAAATTATAAACTCATAAACCAACAAGAGGCACTTGCTTACTTCACAGTATTTTTGAAAGCACATGTAGGATTTTACAAGTATTAAACTCTTTAGGCCTCTGGGGCTTTCTCATTAAGATAACTATCATGTCTAGTAACACAAGATCATTAGACTTTTTAATTCTCAAACATTTGTATTAATAGCATTTTCCATTATAGAAACTTAAAATTTGGTACCACTTCACATCTTGACAGTACTTCTAATATAATCCAAATAGTCTGATTAGTTGGTGTCTCTATAATATGAGAGACATAGGTCCTTCAATTTTTTCAGTTGGGCCCAAACTGGAAAAACCAAAGTCCAAGATTTACTGGAAATTTTAGAGTCCAGATTGTTTGGAACTTTCATTTTTTGAATGGCTGTCAAGAATGCCAAGAAGGCTCAAAATCCAAAATAATTGGTTGAAATAAGATTCCTTAAAATCATGACATAACATAGAGCAAATCTGATCGTTGTTATAAGGTGATTATTCAAATAGTTGGAAATAAGCACTTATTTAAATAACCCATAGCTCTTAATAAAAATCCAGCTGTTTTTGAACAGTTAGAATTTAACAGACATCAAGAGAACATAATAGATTACTTTAACACATTGCTTTAACAGAGCATCAGATTTTAATTCTATGTCAAAGAGAAATTGAGCTTCCTATGATCTTATTTTGTGAGGTTTCCTTCCTTTTCCATCTTTCATATTGATGACCATGTTTCTGTGTTTCTCTGTGTAACACATCTTTATCCATCTTTTGCAGGGCAGGACGAGTGGGAACGAATTCTTTCAATTTCTGTTTGCTATGAAAAGTCTTTATTTCACCTTCATTCACAAATGAGAGCTTTGCAGAATATAATATTCTGGGATGGCAGTTTTTCTCTCTTAGTACCTGGGCTATGTCTCACCATTCCCTTCTAGCTTGTAGGGTTTCTGCTGAGAAGTCTGCTGTGAGTCTAATTGGAGATCCTCTGAGAGTGACCTGACATTTCTCTCTTGCACGTTTTAGAATCTTTTCTTTTTTTTCATTTATTAAACTTTTATTTAATGAATACAAATTTCCAAAGTACAGCTAGTGGGTTACAATGACTTCCCCCCTCCCATAACTTACCTCCCACCTGCAACCCTCCCCTTTCCCACTCCCTCTCCCCTTCCATTCATATCAAGATTCATTTTCAATTCTCTTTATATACAGAAGATCAGTTTAGTATATATTAGGTAAAGATTTCAACAGTTTGCCCCCATGTAGCAACACAAAGTGAAAAAAAATACTGTTGGAGTACTAGTTATAGCATTAAATAACAGTGTAAAGCACATTAAGAACAGAGATCCTACATAATATTTTTTAAAAAATTAATTAATTTTCTATGCCATTTCCAACTTAACACCAGGCTTTTTTTTTTCATTTCCAAAATCTTTATATACAGAAGATCGATTCAGTATATAATTAGTAAAGATCTCATCAGTTTGTACCCACACAGAAACACAAAGTGTAAAAATACTGTTTCAGTACTAGTTATAGCATCACTGCACATTAGATAACACATTAAGGACAGATCCACATGGGATGTAAGAACACAGTGACTCCTATTGCTGACTTAACAATTTGACACTTCTGTTCATGGCGTCAGTAATCTCCCCAGGCTCTAGTCATGAGTTGCCAGGGCTATGGAAGCCTTTAGAATTCACTGACTTTGATCTTATTCTGATAGGGTCATAGTCAAAGTGGAAGTTCTCTCCTCCCTTCAGATAAAGGTACCTCCTTCTTTGATGGCCTCGTTCTTTCCACTGGGATCTCACTCACAGAGATCTTTCATTTAGGTCTTCCTCTTTTTTTTTTCTTTTCCATGGTATCTTGGCTTTCCATGCCTACAATACTCTCATGGGCTCTTCAGCCAGATCTGAATGCCTTAAGGGCTGATTCTGAGGCCAGAGTATTGTTTAGGACATCTGCCATTCTATGAGTCTGCTGTGTCTCCCGCTTCACATGTTGGATCTTTCTCTCCCTTTTTGATTCTATCAGTTAGTATTAGCAGACACTTGTCTTGTTTGTGTGATCCCTTTGACTCTTAGACTTATCAGAGCTATCAATTGTGAACTGAAATTGATCACTTGGACTAGTGAGATGGCATTGGTACATGCCACCTTGATGGGATTATATTGGAATCCCCTGGCATGTTTCTAACTCCACCATTTGGGGCAAGTCCGATTGAGCATGCCCCAAGTTGTACATCTCCTCCCTCTTTTTCCACTCTTAAATTCAACAGGGATCACTTTTCAGTTAAAATTTAAACACCTAAGAATAATTGTGTGTTAATTACAGAGTTCAACCACTAGTACTAGAACAACAACTACAACAACAACAACAAATACTAAAAAGGATAAAGTATTACACTGTACATCTAGAGTCAGGACAAGAGCTGATCAGGTCATTGTTTCTTATAATGTCCATTTCACTTCAACAGGTTTCCCCTTTGGTGCTCAGTTGTCACTGATCAGGGAGAACAAATGGTATTTGTCTCTTTGAGACTGGCTTTATTCACTCAGCATGATGTTTTCCAGATTCCTTCATCTTGTTGCAAATGACTTGGTTTCATTTTTTCTTACTGCTTTATAGTATTCTAATGGAGTACATGTCCCATAATTTCTTTATCCAGTTACTGTTGATAGGCATTTGGGCTAGAAATCTTCCATGCTCATGGATTGGGAGAATCAATATCATCAAAATGTTTATTCTTCCAAAAGCAATTTATATATTCAATGCAATACCAATCAAGATACCAAAGACATTCTTCTCAGATCTGAAAAAAATTATGCTGAAATTCATATGGAGACACAGGAGACCTTGAATAGCCAAAACAATCTTGTACAACAAAAACAAAGCTGGAGGCATCACAATACAAGATTTCAGTACATACTACAGGGCAGTTGTTATCAAAAGAACATGGTACTGGTACAGAAACAGATGGATAGACCAATGGAACATAATAGAAACACCAGAAATCAATCCAAACATCTACAGCCGACTCATATTTGATCAAAGATCCAAAACTAATCCCTGGAATAAGGACAGTCTATTCAATAGATGATGCTGGGAAAATTGGATTTCCACGTGCAGAAGCTTGAAGCAAGACCCCTACCTTTCACCTTACACAGAAATTCACTCAACATGGATTAAAGACTTAAATCTATGACCCGAAACCATCAAATTATTAGAGACCATTGGAGAAACGCTGCAAGATATAGGTACAAGCAAAGACTTCTTTGTAAAACCCCAGGAGCACAGGCAGTCAAATCCAAAATTACCATTTGGGATTGCATCAAATTGAGAAGTTTCTGTACTTCAAAAGAAACAGTCAGGGAAGTGAAGAGGCAACCTACAGAATGGGAAAAATATTTGCAAACTATACTACATATAATGGTTGATAACCAGAATCTATAAAGAAATCAAGAAAATCCACAACAACAGAACAAACAACCCACTTAAGAGATGGGCCAAGGACGTCAAGAGACATTTTTCGAAATTGGAAATCCAAATGACCAACAGACACATGAAGAAATGTTCAAGATCACTAGCAATCAGAAATGCAAATCAAAACCACAATGAGGTTTCACCTCTCCCTGGTGAGAATGGCTCACATTCAGAAACCAACAACAGATGCTGGAGAGAATGTGGGGAAAAAGGGACACTAACCCACTGTTGGTGGGAATGCAATCTGGTTAAGCCTCTATGGAAGTCAGTCTGGAGATTCCTCAGAAACCTGAACATAACCCTACCATACAACCCAGCCATCCCACTCCTTGGAATTTACCCAAAGGAAATTAATTTGGCAAATAAAAAAGCCATCTGCACAATAATGTTTATTGCAGCTCAATTCACAATAGCTAAGACATAGAATCTTTTCTTTATGTTTCACTGTAGTGAGTTTGATTACAACATGTCCTGGTGAGGATCTCTTTTGGTTATGTTTATTAGGGGGTCTATAAGCTTCCTGTACTAAGATGTCACTGTCCTTCTCCAAACCTGGGAAATTTTGTGCTAGTATCTCAGTATAAAGGCCTTCTAATCCTTTCTCCCTCTCAGTTATTCTTGCTTCATAAAATATTTAAATTATTTCTACATAACTTGTGACTTTGACCTGAGTGCTAACAGAAACACTATCCTAACCTAATTATCCACAATGTTTATTCCAGAAAGGACTTAGTTACTGAATTTGAATGAAGACTTTACCATACATACTTTTGGGCCATAGGTGTTATAATTCTGTAATTAGATAAAGGTCCTCCATCTGCCTGTTCTCTACCCAAATAGCTGCAATGGACTGAGCTGGATTGATGCCACACCAAGAGACTAGAGCTTCTTCTTGATCTCCCATGAGTGTGCAGGATCCCAAGCACTTAAACCATCTTCTACTGTTTTCCAGGCCATTGCAGAGAGCTAGATTGGAAGTGGAGTAGATGTGACCTGAACTAGTGCCCATATAAGATGCCAGGACTGCAGGTTACAGCTTTACCCACTATGCGACAGTGCCGGTCCCACCACTTCATTCTTCAAAGTGATACACAGAGAGAGAAAGAGAGGCAGACTGTGTATGTGTGTGTGTGTGGGGGGGGGGTTCATGCAGGGGAGGAGCTGTCCTTAATGTAGTGCTCGGTTATTTTTTCCAGGGATGATCTCATTCTCCTTGTTTTCTGATTATGTCAGAAGCAGGGTCTCAGCAGCAGGGTCTCAGCATAGCTCTTTCTAAGGGTCTTCCCCCACTTTCTGTTGATAATAACAGTGTCATAGACTAGATAAATTAAAAACAAAGCAGTTTTATTTGACTCAGGTTTTTGTCCAGGTTATGGGGCGGGGCAGGAGGACATTGTACATTGATACTTGGATGTCATCTTAACCCTGCACATTATGTGGACATGCTGTCATCTCTCTCTGAACTTCTGAAATACAAATTTTAGCTAGTCACTTTTATGAGTGCTTTAAAATCTATTTATATTCCATGATAACCTTCTCACCCCAAAGATATAAGCTTGGATTCCTAAGTTAGTTTTTATTTTTATTTTGATATAGGGATATTTTATAAAGTTTATTGGAGTGTAATTGACAGACAAAATTTCCATACATTTAAGGCCTGCAATTTGATTGTTTGATATGTGGGAGATATTTACAAACTTATGGAATATTCACATTATATTTTAAGCCCTTTATCAAAAACCTTTTGCTGTCCCCTTGTACATATAAATTATTAAATGAGCCGGCGCCACGGCTCACTAGGCTAATCCTCCGCCTTGCGGCGCCGGCACACCGGGTTCTAGTCCCGGTCAGGGCACCGATCCTGTCCCGGTTGCCCCTCTTCCAGGCCAGCTCTCTGCTGTGGCCAGGGAGTGCAGTGGAGGATGGCCCAAGTCCTTGGGCCCTGCACCCCATGGGAGACCAGGAGAAGCACCTGGCTCCTGCCATCGGATCAGCGCGGTGCGCCGGCCGCAGCACGCTACCGCGGCGGCCATTGGAGGGTGAAGCAACGGCAAAAGGAAGACCTTTCTCTCTGTCTCTCTCTCACTGTCCACTCTGCCTGTCAAAAATAAAAAAATAAATAAATAAATAAATTATTAAATGATTAGGGCCATCAACTAACATATCCATCACCTAACATAGATTTTAAAAGATATTTCAGATGTTAACACATATCTAATATTGTATTCATATCATTATTGTGCTATATATTATATCTCAACTTTATCTCCTACATGCAGATGTGTCATTCAACTAACATCTTCCAGTTCCTTTCACCATTAGCCCCTGGCAACCCACATTATATTCTGTGCTTACGACTGATTTTCTTAGATTCCACAGATAAGTGGCATTTACTTTTCTCTGTGTTGTATCAAGCAGCCTAATGTCCGCATTCATACTTTGGAATCCATACTGTGACAAAACATCAGAATTTCTTTTTTAAGGTTGAATGTGATTCCATTGTGTGTGTGTCATGTTCTCTCTTTTCATCTGTGACAGACAATGTAGTTACTTCCATATCTTGTTCTTGTGAATAATGTTTACATGAACATGGAGGTGCAGGTGTTTCTTTCAGATAGTGATTTTATTTCTTTTGGCTACACATCCATTTCTCATTTGTCCCATATTTAGAGGCTCCTCCATAGTGTTTTCCATGGTGGATGTACCAATTTACTTTCCTGCAACCAATTTATGTGTTCCCTTTTCTCCACAACTGGTTCAATACTTGTTACCTTTTTTCTTACTTTTTGATAATATCCATTTTTACATATGTGAGGTGACAGCCGTTGTATTCTTGATGAGCAGTACTGAGGCCCTTTTCAACTTGTTGGCTGTTTTTATATTTTCATTGGAACAGCTGGTCAGATCATTTGTCCAAACTGATTAGTTAGTCCATTTTTATTGTATTTTCTTTTGATTTTTGTATGTTCTTTGTGTTATTCTCTTAATCATACTAAGTTTGGCAGTATTTTTGCTTTCTGTATTTAGCTTCTCTTTTAGTATGTAGGTTTTTTGTTTTTTCCAAACCCTACTTCTTTGTGTTCATTTTTGTCACCTGTGTGTTTGGTGTTACATCCACATCATTGTTGATGTCTGGCACAGCCATGACTGGTTTAGTCATCTGTGAAGTGATTAATGGAAGACAGTATTTTTCCCTGCCTCTTGCTTTGTGTATCTTTTTTTCAAACTGATTAATTGTACATACTGCCCCCCCAGGAAACCTTTTATTTTTATTTTTTTTATTTTTGACAGGCAGAGTGGACAGTGAGAGAGAGACAGAGAGAAAGGTCTTCCTTTTGCCATTGGTTCACCCTCCAATGGCCGCCACGGTAGGCGCGCTGCGGCCGGTGCACCGCGCTGATCCGATGGCAGGAGCCAGGTGCTTCTCCTGGTCTCCCATGGGGTGCAGGGCCCAAACACTTGGGCCATCCTCCACTGCACTCCCTGGCCACAGCAGAAAGCTGGCCTGGAAGAGGGGTAACCGGGACAGGATCGGTGCCCTGACTGGGACTAGAATCCGGTGTGACAGCGCCGCAAGGTGGAGGATTAGCCTAGTGAGCCGCGGCGCCGGCTTAGGAAACCTTTTATTTAAGGAATACAAAGTTAATCCATTTTATAAGTACATCTTTAGGAATATAGTAATTCTTTCCAACATATCTGCCCTCTCACCCACTCTCCCACCCCTCCTCCTTTTCCCTCTCCCATCCCCAGTCCCATTCTCCATTAAGACCCATTTTTGATTAACTTTATAAACCAAAGACTAACTCTATACTAAGTAAAAATTTCAACAATTTGCACATCCAAAAAAATTTTAAAAGGTTCCTCAACATTCATGACAAGGGCTGTTCAACGTCATCACATCTTGAAGTTAATTTCATCTCTTTGTTTTTAGAAACTTAATCAACATTAAAGAAGCACCCAAAAATGATACATCTTCTGTGAACACTTAGACTTAGTTATAATACAGCACATTGAGGACAGAGGTCCTGCATAGGAAGTTGGTGCATAGTAACTCTTGTTGTTAATGTAACAATTAACACTCAAATATGATGTCAGTGATCACTCAAAGCTCTGATGTGAGCTGACTAGGATATGGAAGCCTTTTGAATTCAGACTCCACCACTGTTTAGATAAGGCCAGAAACAAAGTGGAAGTTCTCTCCTCCCTTCAGAAAAAAGTTCCTCCTTCTTTGATGACCACTTTCCACTGGTGGGTCTCAGCCACTGAGGTCCTTCATGTAGGACATATACTGCCACAGTGTCTTGGCATTCAATGCCTGAAATGCTCTTAATGCTTTCAGCCAACCAGAATGACTTAAGGGCTGAATATGAGGCCAGAGTGCTATTTAAAGTGATTGTTATTCTATGAGTCTGCTATGTGGACTGCTTCCCATGTTGGATCACTCACTTCTTTTTAATTCTTTCGTTATTATCAGACCCTTAATCCTATTCATATGATTATTTTATCACTTAAGATGGTATTTTTACCACCTACCTTAAGGGGACTTGGGGTCCCATGGAAAGTTTTTTACTATATCCTTAGAAGTAAGTTGGTAGGAATGTATGCAGAACTATATAGCATTACAGTTACAAACTTCATACACTTCATAATTACATCTTTAATTATGTGATGATTCTTCCCACCATGCCTGTCCTCCCACCCATACTCCCAAAAACACTCTTCCTCCTCCTTCCCTTATTCCAACTCCTTTGTTATCTATTTTCAACTGACTTTATACACAATAGTTCAACAAATAGTATTTAAAAATGTTCTGCCACTGTCAAGACAAGCACTGTTCAAGTCATTGCTTCTCAGTGTTAATTTCACTTCTACAGATTGTTTTCAGGTACTCTATTAATTATAACAAGTCAAGGAGAATATGTGATATTTGTCCTTTTGGGACTAGCTTATTTTACTAAGTATAATGTCTTCCAGATTCATCCATTTTGTTGTAAATGACTGGATTTCATTTTTTTTTCTACTGCTGTGTAGTACTCCATAGTGTACATACCTCATATTTCTTTTTCCAGTCTTCAGTGAATGGCGTTTTGGGTTGATTCTGTGTCTTAGCTTTTGTGAATTGAGCTGCAATGAACATGGCGGTGCAGATAACTCTTTCATATGATGGTTTCATTTCCCTTCAATAAATTCCAAGGAGTGGGATGGCTGAGTTATATAGTAGTTCTATATTCAGACCTCTCAGGTATTTCCATACTGTCTTTATTAGTGGCTTTACCAGTTTACATACCCACCAAGAGTGCATTGGGGTATATTTTGCCCCACATCCTCACCAGCATTTGTTGTTTGTTGATTTATTTATGAAATCCATTCTAATAGGGTGAAACCTCATTGTAGTTTTGATTTGCATTTCCCTGATGGCTAGTGATTCTGCACATTTTTTTTTCAAGTGTCTATTGATCATTAGGGCTTCCTCTTTTAAAAAATATCTATTTAAGAACTTTGCTCATTTCTTCACTGGGTTGTTAGTTTTGTTCTTTTTGAGTTTCTTGATCTCTTTATATATTATATTTATTAATCCTTTATCACTTACATAGTCTGCAACTAATTTCTCCCATTCTGTTGGTTTCTACTTCAGTTTTCTGGATGATTCTTTTCTAGTATAGAAGTTTCTCAATTTTATGAACTTGCATTTGTTAATTTTGGCTTTGATGGCCTGTGCCTCTGAAGTCTTTTCTAAGAAGTCTTTGCCTGTGCCAATGTCTTGCAGGGTTTATCCAATGCCCTCTAATAATTTGATGGTGTAGGATCATTGATTTAGGTTACTAATGCATTTTGAGTGGCCTTTTGTGTAATGTGTAAGGTAGGGGTCTTTATACCACTTCATGTGGAAATCCAGTTTTCCCAGCACCAGTTGTTGAAAAGACTGTCCTAGCTCCAGGGACTGATTTTAGCTCCTCAGTTGAATCTAAGTTGGTTGTAGATGCTTGGATTGATTTCTGATGATTCTTTTCTGTTCTGTTAGTCTACCCATCTGTTTTTGTACCAGTACCATGCTGTTTTAATTATAACTGCCCTGTGATATGTCTTGAAATCTAGTATATAAATCTACTTGGATAATTGGCACCAGTTATGAGTTAGATTATAGGTATGAGTTGCTAGTCTTACATAGACTGGTGGGGTGACTATAGTCCATCATAAAGTATTCTATATTTTATGAGCAAAAAGAAGAAATGTTTTACAAGATTTGATCACAAAGTGTAATACCAGAGAAGGGAAAATGTTTTTTATTCTGATTTGATCAGTAGACATTGTTTTCAAAGATTAAAATTTCACACTGTAACCCATAGATATGTATAATTATAAGCAACAAAAATAAATTCAAAAAAACATTTCACTTAGTGTATCAGTTTAAGGGGTGTTGAAATATTTAAATTAGTATCACAGCTAAGATTATGAACTTTGGAATCAGTTTATTAAGAAAAACAATATGGAAATAACTGAATTGATATTTTGGCATGGTACATGGAGCGAACAGAAAGCAGTATTTTCCTTAAATTGGTGATTAATATATACTTTAAATTGTTTCACATAAGGAAAATGAAGTATCTCTGAAGTATATATAAAATTAATTTGAATTAAAGCTACATGAAGAAATATCAAGCAATAAATAAGGAATTAAATGATAGGTTAATTTTGGTGCAAGAATAATTAAAATAAATGTAAGGGGGTTTCAAATATTCTGTGGAACATGAAATTAAAACACACTCATTTTGGTTAAAATATATAAAACCATTAATATGAGAGACCTTAAATTCATAGACTGTTTTTTTTGTATGAAAGAACTGTGCTGTGCATGTGATTCAAGAAATTCTTGCACCAAAGTTAACCTATCATTTAATTCCTTATTTATTGCATCTGCTGGTTCACTCCCCAGACTGCTACAACAGCTGGAGATAGGCCAATCTGAAGCCATGAGCCAGGAGCTTCTTCCAGGTCTCCCACATGGGTTCAGCAGTCCAAGCACTTGGGCAATCTTCTACTGCTTTTCCAGGCCATAGCAGAGAGCTAGATCAGAAGAGGAGTAGCCGGGACTAGAACTGGCACCTATATGGGACGATGGTGCTTCAGACCAGGACTTTAACCTGCTGCACCACAGTGTTGGCCTGAAAACAAATGAATTAATGTCACAAAATGAATTTATTGTAATGATCATAACATGGAAAAAAGTGGCATATTCTCATCTATGTGGCATAATTCAGTAAGGCAATATTTATAACTATAAAAATAATATATCCATGCAATTTTTATACTCTTTCTCTAGTAATGTCTAAAAATAACAGAAGCATAAAAATCTCCAGTTGCATCCATTTTGATGCACATGCTAGGATTTCATTCTATTTTGTGGCTGTCTTATTCTATCTATCATATATGTGTCTATATGCATATATATTTAGTTGCTCAACCTTCAGTTGAACAACTAATTCCTTTCTATATCATTTCTGATTTCTGTTGTGCATTTGGCTACTGTAAACATTAGAGTTTTCATATGTTGATTTCATTTCTTTGGATATATGCTTCTATGTCAGATAATTGGATCATAAATCCACCTTGAGATTTATGTATCTCTATACTGTTTTCTGTAACGGTTATAGTAATTTGTTTTTCCACCATAGTGTTTTAGGGCATCCTTTTCTCTACAATGTTGTCAGCATTTTTTACATTTATATGTTGGCATTATAGCCATTCTAACTGAGATGGGATGATAGCTCATTGTATTTTTTTTGCATTTTCCTGAAGGCTAGTGATACTAAGCATTTTTGCATATTTCTGTGGATCATTTATATTTCTTCTTTTGAAAAATATCAATTGATATTCTTTGCCCATTTCTTATCTCTATTGTTTTATTGTTGGTTTGTTGAGCTCCTTATATATTCAGGATATTAATCATTTATCAGATACATAGTTTGCCAATATTTTTTTCATTCTGTCATTTTTCTCTTCACTTTTTTTTCTTTGCAGTGCAGATGAATCCTAAACTTGCAATAATCCAATTTCTCTATTTTTGTTTTCTTTATTCCTGTGCTTCTGGGTTGTATACAAAAAGAATCTTTGCTTAGACCAATGTCCTGCAACATTTTCTTTATTTTTTCCTATAATAATTTCTTAGTTTCACATCTTAAGGTTCTATCTTTGATTTATTTCATGTCAATTTTTTTTGACAGGCAGAGTTAGACAGTGAGAGAGAGAGAGAGAGAGAGAGAGAGAGAGAGACAGACAGAGGTCTTCCCTCTATTGGTTCACCCCTCAAATGGCCACCACAGCTGGTGCATTGCACTGATCCAAAGCCAGGAGCCAGGCACCTCCTCCTGGTCTCCCACACGGGTGCAGGGTCCAAGCACCTGGGCCATCCTCCACTGCTCTCCCGGGACACAGCAGAGAGCTGGACCAGAAAAGGAGCAACTGGGACATAATCCAGCGCCCCAACTGGGACTAGAACCTGGGGTGCTGGCAACACAGGTGGAGGGTTAGCCAATTGAGCCACAGCACCAGCCTCATGTCAATTTTTTGTATAGGGACTAAAGTAGGAGTCTTGTTTCAAACATCTGCATGTAGAAAACCAATTTTTTCAATACCTGAAAATTTTTAGCATATTTGTTAAATATTAATTGATTGTAGATGTGCAGCTATTTCCAGTGTTCATATTATGTTTCTTGGGTTTACCATGTCTATTTTTATGGCAGCACCAAGGTGTTTTATAATAATCACCCTGTAGTGTGTCTTGAAATCTGCTATGTGATGCCTATAGCTTACTTTTTATTATTTAGGACAGCTTTGGTCATTTAATGTCATTTATATTTCCATCTAAATTTTAAGTATTTTTTTCTGTAAGGAATTTCCTCAAAATTTTGATGGGGATTGCATGGAATCTGTAAATTTGGGGGATAGTGTGGACATTTGCAATAATAATAATTCCTCTAATACTTGAACCATTGATTTTTTTTAAAAAAAATTCTATTGCAGAGATCTTTCACATCCTTAGTTAAATTTATACCATTATTTAATTTTGATAGCTTTTGTGAATGGAAGAGTTCTTAAAAGTCCTTTCTCAGCCAGATAATTGTTGATATGTATGAGTGATATCAATTTTTGTGTGTTCACTTTTCATCCTGAAACTGCTGAATTCTCATGTAAGTTCTAATAGTCTGTTAGGGAGGTATTTTTATTCCCCAATATAAAGAATCTTATCAACTGGAGTGATATATTTTTTTCTGCTTTTCCAATTTGTATCATTTTAGTTACATTTTCTTGCCTTATGGCTCTAAATAAAACTGTATTGAATTAAAGTTATGACAGTGGAGGTCCTTGATAGCTGCAGATTTTAGTCAAAATACTTCCAGCTTTTCTCCGTTCTATATGATGTTGGCTCTATTGTGCTGAGGTACATTTATTCTATAACCAATTTTTATTGTTTTAACATAAAAGGATATTGTATTTTATCAAATGCTTCTTCTGCATCTACTGAGGAAATTGTATGAATTTAATCCTCATTTTATTGATATTATGTATCACATTTATTGATCTCTGTATGCCAAAACAGTCCTGAATCACTGGTATAAATTCTATTTGATCAATGTGGATGTGTCATTGGATTCAGTTTTTTTGCATTGCATAATGGTTTCTAGCCTCTTTTCTGTTGTACCCTTGTTTGGTTTTTTCTTTAAGGTAACTTCAGCCTCATAGAGTAAAATTGGAATGGTTCTCTCCCTATGCATTTTTGAATAGTTTAAGAAGATTTGGTATTAATTCATCCTTGAAAGTTTCTAGAATTCATCAGTGAAGCCACAAATTTCTGAGCTTAGTTTTGTAGCAAGGTTTTACTTCACAATCTCAACCTTGCTTATTGGTCTACTCAAATTGTCAATGTCTTCATGCATATTTTGGTATATGTTTTATAAGGAACTCTAGGAGAAGTCAAATTTACTGAAAAAAGTGGTGGTGAAGTAGAGAGGTTGATTGCTTTCTTTGATCAGTTCACAATGCGTTTATACACTGTCACCCATGAAGGTATATAATTCAATAAAAAAACTCGAAGAAATAGTTTTTATTGTGCTTTTAATGAGACTCAATGAGCATGCCAGGGTAAGTAGGGTAAAAAGGTTTAGAATTGGCTTCTTTGAATAAGTTCCATGTAAGTCTAGTGTAGAAGCTTGGTATTTCTGATTTTCTGTCACCTGGCTTCAGAGTGATTTAGGTGAGCCACTAAGATTGACACAGAGCAGGCACTAGCATTCTTGACACTACACAGCCATAGAAAAACTTGAGAGTGACCTTACATACATTGTTTCACTCCCCAAATGGCTGAAGTGGCTGGAGTTGGGCCAATCCAAAAGCCAAGAGCCAGGATGGTCTTCTGAGTCTACCATGTGGGTGCAGGGGGCCAAGTACTCATCTTCTACTGCTTTCGCAGGCCAAATCAGAGAGCTAGATTGGAAGAGGAGCAGTCAGGTGTCTAACTGGTGCCCATATGGGATTCTGACACTGCAGGTGATGGCTTTACCCACTACACAAAACACTAAGCCAGAAGAATTTTCTTTAAAAAATAAAATGAAGTTATTATGAACAAAGGAAAATCTGCTATTGGTCCATATTGTCCTATATACACGGACACTTAAAAAATTCACAGAAAAAATAGAAGGTGAGTTTATGTTGGTACAAAAATTTTGAAATCCATGCACAGCTTATAATTCATCCAATTTAAGCACTAGTGCTAAATACTATGATACTGTTTTCTGTGTCAAACTGATAAATACTTAAATGACATTTAAGAGAGAGAGCTTGCATTGTGGTGCAGTGGGTTAAGCCACTGGCTATAAGGCTAACAAATCATGTGGATGCTGGTTCATGTACTGATTGCTCCACTTCTGTACTTCTGACCTGGTTCCATGCTAACATGTCTCAGAAGGAAGCAGAAAGTGGCCTAAGTTCTTGTGTCCATTCTCCCATGTGGGAAATCTGTGTATGGAATCCTAGCCATGGCTTTTGCAGCTATTTGGAGAATAAACCAAATAGCAAGAAGTTAGCAAGAAGTACTTGCTCTCATTCTTCTTTCTGTATTCCCTTCAACTATGCATTTCAAAAAAATAAAGAAGTCTAAAGTATACACACACCTAAGGTGTATGGTAGCAAAAGGCTGTTTGAGACTAGATTCTGATTTGAAAATCTTAGCTGTAGAAACAATACATTTGAAATCATCAAATAAGGTCCTGGATAAGGTACTGATGTTGAGTAGAAATATGTGATTATCTTTTCAAAATGTTATTTAAAGATTTCAGAGTAAATTATATGCTAGGTTTTACTGTAAAATATTCTCACAATAGAAACAAAGAGTTAGGGGCTTCCATTTCTGGGAAAATGCAGTAGATGTGGATGGGTTCAGGAAGAAAATGGATGTGGTCATGAAAATGTTACACAAGGGATCATCATGGTAATAGATCTGCTCTGTGCCTTCACTGAATCAGTGTTGACATCCTGGCCATGACACTGTCCTGCAATACTATGAGTTGTGACTATGAGCAGAGAAGGAATCCTTCTGTGTCATTTCTTAAAGTCACATGTGCATCTCAAAATAAAAATATTAATAAAAAGGAAATATGATGTCACAGACACAAAATTAAACAAGAAAGGCAGAAAAGTTGGTGGTTACAGAAGTCATTATACAAAATCTCCACTACAAAATGGGTTATCTTCAGCTGAGAAAAGTACAATTAACAATTTCCCTGAAAAGTATTATCATCTGGTTTTCTTTTTTTTTTTTTTTTTGACAGGCAGAGTGGATAGTGAGAGAGAGAGACAGAGAGAAAGGTCTTCCTTTTTGCCATTGGTTCACCCTCCAATGGCCGCTGTGGCCGGTGCATCTCACTGATCCAAGCCAGGATCCAGGTGCTTCTCCTGGTCTCCCATGCGGGTGCAGAGCCCAAGGACTTGGGCCATCCTCCACTGCCTTCCAGGGCCATAGCAGAGAGCTGGCCTGGAAGAGGGGCACCCGGGATAGAATCCGGCACCCCGACAGGGACTAGAACCCGGTGTGCCGGCACCGCAAAGTGGAGGATTAGCCTATTAAGCCACAGCACCGGCCTATCATCTGGTTTTCTTAACTGATCTACCTCTATTCTTTGAAAATCTCACACCATCAAGTCATTCTACCTACTCTTCCCAGTTTTGTCTTATAAATTCCACTTTCATTTTATCACTCCTCTGCTCCTAAGAGAACCCACTACTTCAAGATAAAGTTCACATGTATGAAAAATTCCTCCACATTCAGTCCTGAGTAACCTCCCATTCATCTGCATATCCTCTATATAAATATTGCATCACTAAACCTAGTCACAATGTCTCATGACATAATTTTGAACACTGTACACAGGTTTACGCCATTTTCTTGCCTGCTTACTCTCTCTCTTCCTCTCTTCTCTATTGACCTAAATCCTACTTATCTTTAAAAAGCATAACAAAATCCTTCTCTTCAAAGTGTATCTGAGCAAGAATCATATGTTATGTCACAATATGTAGTAGCCCTCCTGATAAAATGTAGGTGTTTGATGAGATGGTGTTGAATTAACTGGCTATTTAATATGAAGCCTTAAATAAATTGTTCAATTTTGTGAAAAATATAAATAGAAACATAAGTGTTATGGAAGTAAAAAATAAAAGTTGGAATTCAGTAAACTTAGATTTCAGATAGTAGGGTTCTACTTACAATGCTTTGTTACCTTGGACAATCCATTAAATACATTTGTTCAAAAATATAAAAATGAAGGAACAGACTCCATAGTCAATATATAGATACTGCACATGCAACTGGGAAAATTTCTCAAGGACTTTCTTGTTTATAACCCAGAAATGTTATTTCTAAATATTAGTCATCAACAGAGTCTAAACTTTATATAAAACACAGAAAGCAAAATCAGATTTCTCATCCACCAATTTTTAAATAAAACCAGGTCAATGAAAATAAATTTATGATGACTTAAGAGAACACAGGAACTGGTGCTGTGGCTTAACAGGCTAATCCTCCACCTTGCGGTGCTGGCACACCGGGTTCTAGTCCCGGTTGGGGTGCCGGATTCTTTCCTGGTTGCCCCTCTTCCAGGCCAGCTCTCTGCTATGGCCCTGGAAGGCAGTGGAGGATGGCCCAAGTCCTTGGGCTCTGCACCCGCATGGGAGACCAGGAGAAGCACCTGGCTCCTGGCTTTGGATCAGCAAGATGCGCCGGCCACAGCGGCCATTGGAGGGTGAACCAATGGCAAAAAGGAAGACCTTTCTCTCTGTCTCTCTCTCTCACTATCCACTCTGCCTGTCAAAATAAAAAAAAAAGAGAGAACACAGGAACCAACACCGCCAAATCTTGTAGATGTAGATACTGTATTGAATAACATAAAGTTATATATACTTACTATATATATGTATACATACTATATATATGTATACATACTTTACTTCATAAAGTACCTGCATCCTAAGGGAAGAACACTCTCTCGATATGTATAGTATTAAAAGTTGCCATCCTGTAACTTGGAGCTTACTCTCCTAATGATGTACAGTACCAAGGCAGAAACATTTTATATCAAAAGTGATGATCTTGTTAAAAAAACTACAAAGGTGTCCTAAAATACTGAATCAGAGACACCAAGTTAGGAGTTACACTGGGGAGAATACAAAATAAGATTAGGTGTGAAGAGAATAAATTATACTCTGCTTTGAGAGTGTTACTCTCTCATCATGATTTTACTTATCATCCTGACTCACAGTCTGCCTTATTAATGACCCTATTACACTTGGCAAGTCTAAAGTGTTTTTTTTTATTGGAAAGAAGTAAAAATAGCCTAATGACTAAAACAATATTTCAGTATTGGGAGAACAATTCTATATCCTATTATGACCCACAGACTCTTGATGTTAGGCTAATAACATTTTCAATCATCTTTTGTGCAACTGTAAAGTGATAATAAGGGCAGGACAATTTATTTTCTAGTACACATAAAATCAACAATATGTACTAATAAGGATTTTAATCATAACTTTTTTTGAACATCAGGTTCTACTTAGATTGTACTTAAAGTGGTCACATAATTTATCATTTTCACTGCAACTATTTTAAGAATGAAAGAAATAAATGATAGTAATTATGTTGGAATTACAGGCATAAATTAGGACTGATTGAGGAATACCACACCGATTAGTACTGTCAGCAGAGATATTTTTATTTCTGTGTACCTTCAAGATCTATGGTGATCTAGTGGCTAGTTACCTATTAATCACTATAAAATATGAATATAACAATTAATAATTCTCACTGTGATCAGCTATTTGTATTCTGCAATTAAATATATGAGAATAATTATTGGATGCCTTTTAAAATGACTGTTTAAAGTAATTAAAGCCTCAGATATATGCTGTCGCACTTCTAAAAGTAGGGGCCTCAGAATGCATATGTCAACTCAAGTTACACTTGAGTAATATCCAATCTATAGATTAAGAAGTATGTCTGAGTTAGCACAGCTTTAAAATGGTGGTGTTGTGTCTTGAACCCAGGAAACCAACCTCCCAAACTCAGTGTTCTTTCTCCTACATCATGGATGGTCTCTTACTCATTTCTTTGACCTTAAATCTCCTAGAAAGTATACCCTCTACGATAAAAAAAAAAAAAAAAAAACAGAAATCTGTGTTAACAATTTTGTATTTACAATCTTTGCAAAGTTGCTTTCTATATTTGGGAACTAAAAGTCACATGGATTTGATCAAAGTTCTACCACAATGGTCACGTGAAACTTCAATCTTTATAGTGATTACATTGGTCTATAGGTTGATGAAAAGAAGTAAGTGTATTCACTGTAAAGTGGACTTGACTTTTCAAATATATTGGCTCTCGGTAAACTACTTTACCTAGCCTGATTGTTACAACAGCATGGATGCTGTTGAGTGCTGAATACATTCCCCATGAAGTGGTCCTACCAGTGGGATCTTATCAAAGTCAAGGAAACCAGCAGAATGGATATTGTTAGGGATACCTGGACACTGAATCCACTTCTTCCTCCCCAGGTGCAGATACTGACTTGATATTTACAGTTCCATTCAAGAACTAGGATGACCATGTATATGTCAACATGGGCTTAAACAGAAGTGCAAAAATTATTTGTGACCACCTGGAGATGAAAATTAAAAAAAAAACCTGTAGGAGGAAATGCTGGCACAGTAAGCAATGGGCTTTCTAGACCAGTGAGTCCCTACTACTGACAGCAGGTTCTCATGGCAGGTGGGAGACTAGAAAAAATTATGTTAGGGGTATTATTGGGTTGAACCCTAAGGAGTTACATAATCCAAATTATTTTGACCCACAAAAAAGTCAAATTCATGTGTTTTAACTAAATACCTATTTCAGCTCCATGATCTAGATGGTTAATTTTATTCTGCAAAATTTGTCTCCAGCAAAATTTTAACCCAATTGAAATACATCTATTTCTTTTCAGTATCCAGGGCAATGAATGGATGATACATCCCAATTCATGAGCTCAGAAGTATAAATAGATTGAAAGATTAGAATAGGGGTCAGCAAATTTTTCTATACAGCCCAGATAGTATATATTTTAGTCCTGTGGCCCATCTGTCTCTATTTCTGTAATTTCTCACTTCTGCCATTACAAACTAGAATCAACCAAAAACAGCCCCAAGCAATAAATAAATAGGTGGACATAGCTCTATTCCAATAAAACTTTATTAATAAAATAGATGCCAGTCAGATCTAACATACAGACTATAGTTTGACAACCCCACATTAGAATTTAAATGATCCAGTAAAAGAATAGCAGACACATCATCAAACAAATAGGAAAATGTAGCATTTGGTTGCAACAGAGGAATTACATGTGAAAAATATGGGGGGTATAGATAAAGGGGAAGAAAAGTAAATAATTGTCATAAAATTCTAATTAATATAAATGTTCAAACCTAAGTGTCAACTACCTTCAATAAGCATATACCAACATCAAAACCTAAAAAAAAAGTTTACAAAAGCCACTATTATCCTAACAGTCACCTCCTTTTCCAAAGGTGACCCAAATCAAAGCTAGAAGAAGCAAAATGCCTGAACACCTGTGTTAGATGGTTCTTGCATGTTGCTTTGTTCCTAATGTTGTATTTTCCCACCACAGGAGGGGTTCTCCACCATCAAGTGAAATAGGAAAACCAATATGGCCTGGGAGTGAGAAACCCTAAAGTAGAGTCCTACAGTTAGAACCAGAAGAAAATGTTCTAGTCTTTGATCAAAGGTTTCCATGTAAAAAATGAAGGGGTTAATTTATTACCATATATTCTACTAGCACATATATACTGTCATTCTACACACTTAGTCTCTTTCTTCTTTCAATAATCCTATATGAGAAAAATAATACATTAAATTAAGATGAATTTCCATTTGAACTTTAAATGCATATATAAAGTGCCAAAAGGACATATGAACTTTTTAAAAAAAGATTTTATTTCTTTGATAGGTAGAATTACAGAGAGAGAGAGAGAAAGGCAGAAGGTTTTTTGTCTGCTAGTGTTCACTCTCAAAATGGCCACAAAGGCCAGAGCTCAGCTGATCTGAAACCAGGAGCCAGTATCTTTTTCTGGGTTTCCCATATTGGTGCAGGTGCCTAAGCACTTGAGCCATCTTTCACTGCTTGACCAGGCTATAAGCAGAGAGCTAGATCAGAAGAGGAGCAGCTGGGGCATGAATAGCTGCCTTTATGGGATGCCAGTCCTGTAGGCAAAGAGTTTGCCTACTACAACACAGCACTGACCCACACAGGAACTTTTAATGCTAAGATCTATCAATAGATACTTTTACCCCCTTACTGAGAAAGCTTCCTCATTTCTCACATGTTACTTAACACTGCTGTCTCCTATGGTTTACAGTGACTGTATTCAGGCCAACATTGTGCTGGATATCAGCTTTTGTCTTCAGAGAGAAAACAGACACTATCCACTGTATAACTTGAAGCCAAGCTTAATTCAACTACAAAGCCAATTATAACTGGGCCACTGGGCACCAAGCATATGCAGAATTGTAAGTCCTCTGAAAATGAGCCAGTGATAATCAGCTCTGTGTTTTGCTTTTGGATTCTGGTCAGATTCATGGTGACCATGGCCTTGGGTTCATGATCATTATCTTAAACAGAGACCTAAATAGAATCACATTGAAGCCTTTGGCCATCTGCTCTGGGGAAATTTTGGATGTGCTCTCAGCAGCACAAAAGAACCAGATTCCTAATTACTCATATTTCAATGTTGGCCCAAATCTGCTATTATGGAACCTATAGATGTTCTGAAATTCAACTGATTATGTGATTTTTAAAGGGCTATTTTGTTTAGCACTATCAAAGTGAACAATATGGATGTGAGGCCAGATGTTTTGGATTCAATTTATTTCAGATTTAAAAATACCAAGGACATTGAGGAATAAAATATGGTACCAATTTTGTTTCCTTGAGTTTTTTCAATCAACTACAGCCTTTAGAATAATGTTGAAACAAAATTTATTCTCAGCAGCTAAAGCTTTGTTGCTTGTTTTCCTTCTACAATCCAGGGCACATGCCAAACAGTATTTAGATTTACAGAGTTGATACAAACCAGAAAGAGAGGGATCTTTCTTGAAATGATCTCAATTTGTTTATTGTCTCTGTAAGGTTTAGACTGAGAATTTCCTGACTATAGGCTATTTGATATGCATTCTGACAAAAACAGTGGAAACTCTTCTTGCCACCACAATTTTAAACAATACCAAGATAAACTTCAACATACCGACTAGTATGTCCAAGACCCATAAAGTATTACAAAGGAAACACCCTAGGAAATCATAAAACAAAAACAATGAATTTACTTCTATTAACATTTATTTTAAAACAGAGAACTTGAATTATTACTGTTCAAATAACACCACTGATTTTTGAAACATTTATATATATGCATATATATATGTATATATATACTGTACATAATAAGTACATTTTAAAAGATTTATTTATTTGAAAGGCAGTTATACACACATACACACACACACACACAACTTTCACTCACTGGTTCACTCCCCAAATGGCCACAGGGCTAAAGTTGGGCTAGTCCCAAATCAGAGATTCTTCTGAGTCCCACACATGGATGTAGAAGCCCAAGAACTTGTGCCATAATCTGCAGCTTTTTCAGGCACAGTAGCAGGGAGTTGGATCAGAATTGAAATAGCTGGACTCCAAGGGGCACCCATATGCAATGTTGGTATTACAGGCAATGACTTTACCCACTATAACACAACACCAGCCCCCACATACATATTTTATATTTTACCTCTAAACTGCTTATTCAAAATTTAATTAGATGCAAATTCCATAATTTCTAATAAAATAAGATTTATATTTTAAAACAAAAATGGTTTACTACTTATAAATGTATCCCACATGATACAAATATTCTAGTGATTTAGTGCTTACTAATGTAAGAAGACAATTTTCCTACTTTGGGACATGGTTATAAGATTTAAAACATTGTCTTGTCTATTAAGTTTAATTATAATACATTTATATCATTAACTGAAAGCTTTAAAAATCTGTCAATGCCCAAAATATTCTCTCCCCCCAGGGAATCACTGAATTACACCCATAGCTTCATGATTTATTATTCCTCAACAGAGCATTGAGTTCTCCATTCTAATGATGTTTATAATTACAATATGTTAACTACAGCCAGTCTTATCATTCTAAGATCATTTCTGCTTTGTACAGAAAGCTCTTGCTTTCAAATATTGAGTCTTCTGGGAAAAAACTAAAAAAGTTTAGAGCAGAGGTTTCTCAGTACAGGTTAACAGTATTAACACAAATATGGCAGACTATATAAACAGCTTAAGATATCACGTACAGGATTTCTTCAGTGCTGAATCAGATGAATTGCTAGAATTATAAGGCTTAACCAACAACCATGAAATTAAGATAGACACCAACTACAATGACTGTTGATTTCCAAGTACTTTAGCTGTATTATTTATATTTCATCTTCTAGGACATAAAATGCATTATATAGATTATTATATTCAACAAGGCCAAAACTGTATATGAACCTTTAATTGTTGGGTTTATATGTCCATTCTAGAAGATAATTCAGCTAGCTACAGTTATAATATTCATCCACAAAATTAGTTTCCATGTTTGATTAACCTATAATTGTTAGCTGTGTCAATAAACATTTTAATACAACTATCATTTTAATGTTGATAATATTCATCAAACTGGTGGATTTGGTGGAAATACAGAAAATATTACTTTTTAAAAGGTTAAATTATGGCAGCAGTCCAGTGACGCCATATAATATACTTACATAATTTTGATGATACCATAACATTAGGAGAATTAATTGGTTATGTTGCTTACTATTGAGGAAGATGGTCTTTGCTTAGTAGAAGTAACTATACTCTCTTTTGTCTTGCTAAACTAGTCCCCCGACAGATTTTCTAAAATTACTCAAATTGTGGTCATCCTGGCTTCATGAACTTATGTAAAGGTAATATAATCATATTACATATGCCTTAGTGAAAGGAGTCTGCTACCTACAAAGAGATTTCACTTGGGGGTTTTATTACATCTACTAATCCTAAAAGTACCTTGAAGGACCAAATAACTTTTTCATCCTAATGAACCCAGATACAGAAGTATAGTTTTTTAAGAGAGAAAAAGGGCTCTATCTCAAAAGAAATAGTTGCAGTGCCTAGCCAATATGTTCTATCAGGAGTAGGAGGTTGGGTCCTGAGGGTACAGGACAAAATGAGAAAAGGGGGATTTCTCAAAGTGAGAGTACTCATTGAAAACAAAGGATGTTACTATCAAGAATTCCAAATGGTGATGGTAATGCTAGGATGACATCTGAAATTGAATAAAAATAATCGATGTTAAGTGAGGTAAAAATACCTGAATTGCTGTGACAGAGAAACAATCAAAATTGCACAGTGATTATGCTACAGTTATTAAATTAATACAGAAGTATATTGAAAGTTGAAAAACGTATAAAATGACTTTTCTTTTTTTTAATCTTTTATTTAATGAATATAAATTTCCAAGGTACAGCTTATGGATTACAATGGCTTCCCCCCCATAACTTTGCTCCCTTCCACAACCCCCCCCTTCCTGCTCTCTCTCCCCTTCCATTCACATCAAGACTCATTTTCAATTCTCTTTATATACAGAAAATCATTTTAGCATATATAAAGTAAAGATTTCAACAGTTTGCCCTCACATAGCAACACAAAGTGAAAAATACTATTGGAATACCAGTTATAGCATTAAATCACAGTGTGCAGCACATTAAGGACAGAGATCTTACATGATATAAAATGACTATTTTCTACAAGAAGCCCAAAGACAATCCATTTATGAAAGTAATAAAATGTGTATTGGTGAGAAGGGCACTGTCATCGCTGAGTACTACAGAGGTGAATGTTATCTGTAGGTCACTCCTGATGGTGGGAAATGTCAAAACACTGGGAACTCAGCAATTTGAATGTTAAGATTCCAAAACAATAATAATAGGGACTCAGTGGAAATACTTAACTATTGAAGTAAGCTGTGTTCACTTTGAATAAGAATGAAATAGCAGCCAAGGGTACTTGATCAAGAGAGCTATGGAAATGGTTATTATAGCATGCATCCCTAGACACAACATGGATTCTCAGATCAAAGAGGCAGTACTCAACTGATGCAATCTAAACACTTTAAGGTCAGTTATAAGATGAGTGAGAGCACGTGTTCCATCAGTCATATTTCTGTTGTTCCTGTACTTTAGCCAGTATTTTGTTTTGTTTTGTTTTGTTTTTTGACAGGCAGAGTGGACAGTGAGAGAGAGAGACAGAGAGAAATGTCTTCCTTTTGCTGTTGGTTCACCCTCCAATGGCCGCCGCGGTTGGCGCGCTGCAGCCGGCCCACCACGCTGATCTGATGGCAGGAGCCAGGTGCTTCTCCTGGTCTCCCATGGGGTACAGGGCCCAAGCACTTGGACCATCCTCCACTGCAGTCCCTGGCCATAGCAGAGAGCTGGCCTGGAAGAGGGGCAACCGGGACAGGATCGGTGCCCCGACCAGGACTAGAACCCGGTGTGCTGGTGCCGCAAGGCAGAGGATTAGCCTAGTGAGCTGCGGCACTGGCCATTTTAGCCAGTTTTTAAACACAAATCTCACTTGACTGAAGGAGATGACAAGTTCCCAGATACGTGTAACATCACATAAGCATATATGTTGACATTCTTCCAGTCTCTAACTAAAACAATCTGTCACATTTACATGTGGTAGTTGCACAGTGAGGGGAGATAAATGCCCTAATATTTTTGACCTGTATATCCTAAGTATAAAGCAGAATCACAGTCATCTTTTAGAGTAATTGTGCATGGGGCACTGGTAGAAAACAGTGTTCTAGTCCAAGGTCCATTTTCAAAGAGTCTACTGGTTCCCCAAGCCCAGCAAGAGCTAATTTCCCTGGCCTCAAGTTGTATAATTGGAAGGGAAATACTGAGTAATGGGAAGAATTTCAACATTGGTTTCATGGCCTATAGCATAAGAGTAAGTCCAGGTGAAATCCTCTAGCCATTCTTCCAGCCATAACTAAGTCAAAATCTATGTGACAATCAGAAGCAATGAATATTAGATAATATTCAACAATCAATTTTGAAAGTTGGGATAATGGTACTGGATTTATGTTTTTAAAAAGTATTATCTACTTACATGCTACCTTTAAAAACTAAATAAAGCAGGAGGCAGAGATAGTGAACCCAACATATCCAGATTTAATTCATCAGTTGAAACATTATAAAGCAAGATACTGGAGAATGATGTTAGACTATCATAAATTCCACCCACGCCAAGGATCAGAAATAGTAAATGAGAGGTGGGAAAGAACAACACCAGAGATGTAAAACATGTCCTTATGAATGAGTATCCTAAGGGCTAGTCTTCCTCTTAATGACCCAGCAGGGCTAGCACACTGCACTAATGGATTGAAGACCAAATAGCCTATGATTCAGTCCCCAATAAGGCCATAATTAACTGTGCCATGAGCCAGTAAACAGGTGACTGTCAACCAGAAGGGTGCCTGTGTGGTTCCAGGCCTAGTATGCCAGGGGCCAGCTACTGGTGACTATCTGGATAGATGGGCCACCTGGATGTCAAGGAAGGACTAGAGAAACCCATGGGATTTACCTGAAATGAGTCACCTTAGAAGCCCACCTCATCACCACATCAGTAGAGAGCATTCTGACTTTGTTGTGGATGGCCAGATTGGGTGCCAGCCTGTGGATAATGGATGAAGGTAAGTCAGGCTGAACAGCACCTGGCAGTACACTGGATAGGGAGCACAGCAGGAGTCTGATGCTCTGAAGACTCCTTGGATGGCTGTGCCTGGGAACTTTAGGGCCTGTGATCATCAGAGCCAGGAGAGTGGGTTTGGCCTGCATTGGGAGTACTCGTAAAATAATAGATGAATCAGCATTTGGGAACTACACTTAAGATAGATCTTTAGAGGCCCACATCCTGTGTCTGAGTGCATAGGTTTGAGACCCTACCCTACTACCAATCCAGCTTCTTGCAAAAACACGCTCTAGGAGGCAGCAAGTGATAGCTCAACAACTTGGGTCTCTGCCACCCAGACTGAGTCTAGGATCTTCACCTCAGGCTGGCTCAGTCCCAGCTGTTGTGAGCATTTGATGAGAGATTCAGTGGATGGAATATCTGTCTTAGTGCCTTTAACACAAATAACACTGATTAAAGTTTTAATAAACTGCTGAGCCAAAATGTAACAAAATGAGCCGCGGCGCCGGCACACTGGGTTCTAGTCCCGGTCGGGGCACCGATCCTGTCCTGGTTGCCCCTCTTCCAGGCCAGCTCTCTGCTGTGGCTAGGGAGTGCAGTGGAGGATGGCCCAAGTCCTTGGGTCCTGCACCCCATGGGAGACCAGGAGAAGCACCTGGCTCCTGCCATCGGAACAGCGCGGTGCGCTGGCCGCAGCGCACTACCACGGCGGCCATTGGAGGGTGAACCAACGGCAAAAGGAAGACCTTTCTCTCTGTCTCTCTCTCTCACTGTCCACTCTGCCTTTCAAAAAAAAATGTAACAAAATGGAACTACTCTGGTCATCTTCCTGTCCCACGGGGATGGCAGTCAGATAAACTCTATGAAAAACACTTAAATGCCTCAGCTGCTCTTTTCTCAATTGTACACCATCATTTGATGTAAGAAAATTTATGCTGCAGTATGCAATTTGTCAGTCTCCAAACAAGCATTCTGCACCTAGGACACCATCAACTGCATTTTCAAGATGATCTTGGCATCTTTTCAGTGATGGCTATCAGCTCTCCAGTCCCTGTCTGTTGAGTTACAGATCACTTCCTGTCAGGAACATATGTGCACCAGGTGTGTCTTTCTCACTGAGTCTTTGTCTTGGGTTTTTGAACAGGCTTTATATTTCCATCTCTATCAAAGGTCGTACCTTGGTATGGAGTTCCTTGGTATGGGCAGCAATCTTCCTCTTCCTAACTGGTAGTAGATGTGGCCATTGCTTATGTGCTAGGCTGCAACAGTAAGAACCTAAAGTGCAGGCAGCAGTCACCTGGTGCTCTCAGAATCACTATTCCTCAGCTTCTAAAACTCTTGTGTATGCAGTTTAGAGGGCCTGAGTCTCAGATAATCCCATAGGATCAGTCATGCTTATAGATTGCTGCTAGAAGCACACAATACACATCATAGGGTGTAAGATATCCCTTAAGAAGCTGTAGTGTCTAACTGGGAATGTATGAAGACCTTTCATGTAGAGGATATTAAAGACTCCCCAGGAAAATTGTCACAATAATCAAATTTAACAAAGTTTCAGAATGCAAAATAAGCATAATAAAAATAGCTGCATTTTTATACACTAAAAGTGAACAATCCCAAAAGGAAATAAAAAGAACAATTAAACTTTCAATAGCATCAAAAGGAATAAAATAATTAGGAATAAAGTTAACCAAATAAATAAAATATCTAAATACTGAAAACTATAAAAGATTACTGATAGGAATTAAAGATGACCCAAACAAGACAAGTATCTGCTAATACTAACTGATAGAATCAAAAAGGGAGAGAAAGATCCAACATGGGAAGTGGGATACACAGCAGACTCATAGGATGGCAGATGTCCTAAACAACACTCTGGCCTCAGAATCAGCCCTCAAGGCATTCAGATCTGGCTGAAGAGCCCATGAGAGTATGGCAGGCATGGAAAGCCAAGATTTCATGGAAAAAAAAAAGACCTAAATGAATGAACTCTGTGAGTGAGATCCCAGTGGAAAGAACGGGGCCATCAAAGAAGGAGGTACCTTTCTCTGAAGGGAGGAGAGAACTTCCACTTTGACTATGACCTTATCAGAATAAGATCAAAGTCAGCGAACTCTAAAGGCTTCCATAGCCCTGGCAACTCATGACTAGAGCCTAGGGAGATTACTGACGCCATGAACAGGAGTGTCAAATTGTTAAACCAGCAACAGGAGTCACTGTGTACTTACACCCCATGTGGGATCTGTCCCTAATGTGTCGTCTAAAGCCAAGTGATGCTATAACTAGTACTGAAACAGTATTTTTATACTTTGCGTTTCTGTGTGGGCACAAACTGATGAGGTCTTTACTAATTATATACTGAAGTGATCTTCTGTATATAAAGAGAATTGGAAATGAAAAAAAAAAAACAACCTGATGTTAAAATGGAAATGGCATAGAAAATTAATTAATTTGAAAAAAAATTATGTAGGATCTCTGTCTTTAATGTGCTGTACATTGCTATTTAATGCTATAATTAGTAATCCAATGGTAGTTTTTTTCACTTTATGTTGCTATATGGGCAAAATGTTGAAATCTTTACCTAATATATACGAAACTGGTCTTCTGTATACAAAGAGAATTCAAAATGAATCTTTACATGAATGGAAGGGGAAAGGGAGCGGGAAAGGGGAGGGTTGCGGGCGGGAGGGAAGTTATGGGAGGGGGGAAGCCATTGTAACCCATAAGCTATACTTTGGAAATTTATATTCATTAAATAAAAGTTTAATAAAAAAAAGATGACCCAAGTAAATTGAAATATATCCTGTGTTTGTGTATTATAAAATATATGTAAGAAATCAGTATTGGGGCTGGCTTTGTGTTATAGTGGGTAAAGCTGCTGCCTGCGATGCTGGCATCTCTTATGGGAGCTGGTTCAAGAACTGGCTGTTCTACTTCTGATCTAGCTCCCTGCTAAAGCACCTGGGAAAATCAATGTAGCATGGTCTAAGTTCTTGGGCTCATGCCACCCACATGGAATACCCAGAAGAAGCTGCTGGCTTTGGCCTGTTTCAACCCCAGCTCTTGCAGCTATTTGGGGAGTGAACTAGTGGATGGAAGCTCTCTCTCACTGTATGTAACTATGTCTTTCAAATTTTTTTTTAAAAAGAGAAAAACTTTCATTAAAAAATGAAATCAATGTGATCTGAAGTGATCTATAAATTCAAAATATTCTTTACAACATTCCAATACTTACTTTTAGCAGAAATTTAGAAAAAAATAAATACAGAAAATTCACATGGAATGTCAACAATTCAAATACACAAAGTATTATGGAAATATGATAAATATCAGAGGTTTCACATTCCCTTAATTCAAAAACAAAAGTCATCAAAACAATGCATTATTACCACAAAAACAGATAGACCAAAGGAGAAGACTAGAGAGGTTAAGTGTGGGCATTCAGCCCATCATTTAAGATGCTGGCTAAGATGCCTTCACTCCATATTACAGTTCAATGTTTAGCTCAGAATCTTGACTCCAGTTTCTTGTCAATTTGGTCTCTGGGAAGCAGTGGTAATGGCACAACTGGCTCCCTGCCACCCAAATAAGAGGCCATGATTGTGTTTCTGACTTCTGGCTCTGGTCTCAGTTCTACCCCAGACCTAGTTACTGCAGACATTTGGGGAGTGAACCAGAAGGTAAGAACTCTATCTCTCTGTAGTTCTCAAATATAAACAAAGAAAATGTTACAGATAAATAATTAATGTAATAAATTATGCTAATAAAAGGAAATCAAAATTTGATAACCTCATTGATAGAGGAAACATTTTGACTAATGCAGTTTATGATTAAAACACTAAACAAACTAGGAATTGAAGACAACTTCAAGAAGGGCACCTATGGAAAATCTACAGTAAACTCCTATAAGATGAAAACAAACCACAAATATTCTTAGAAGTTCTACTCTTCGAAGTTCTACTCAACAGTGCATTAGAGGATTCTACTAAAGATTTCATAATAGAAAAAAATTAAATTCTACAAATTAGAAACAAAAGAGCAAACTTGGCTTGTAATGCCTAACACATAATCTTGTATGTAAAATATATCCTAAGCAACTCACTATAGACCCACTCAAAGTAAAATTCAGTAATGTTGCAAAATATAAAAGATTCAAATATCAATCATATTTATGTTTTGTAGCAATGAACTTTCTGAAAATATAATCAATGAGAACATTCACTGTAGCATCACAGAATGAAAATAGCACTAAGGAATTAAAATAAGACCATGGATTTTTATACTAAAATTACAAAATATAATTAAAAAGCATAATAAAATCAAGCAGTGATTTCAGTAACACATTTTAATATTACAAAAGAGGTATGCTTAAAGTTAGTCATTGTGAAAATGCAAATCAAACCTCTGGACAATCCAACTTCACTTTCAGTAAAATGATTGATTCAGCCATGGATAAACAAACTTCCAATAAAACTGTGAGACCACTAGGAAAAATAATTTGGCAGTTTCTCAGCATGTTTTACATGGGATTATTTATTGCCTCAGCAGTTTCGTTCCAAGATACATCACTAAAAGATACAAAGCCACATGCACCCAAATACTCACTTTAGCAATATTCATGAAACCCAAAAGTGAAAGCAACCCAAATACTGATGTGGAAAAACAACAACATGTAGTATATCTTTTATAATGCTATACTATTTAGAAATCAAAAATAATTATGAAATGACAGACTACAAGAGTAATGAAACTCAAAAAAGGGAAAAAAGGAGAGAAAAGAAATCAAAAACAAAATCACACATACTGTAACACTATCTGATTCCAATTATGGGACAGTCCAGAAAAGGTCGCTCTCTGGAGACAGAATTTGGATTAAAACCTGTCTGGAATTGATAGTCAATGAAGAGGTACTGTAAATAATATGACACATTTGTGGGATTAATGAGAATGGGCTTATCTTATACTGTGCTTATGACTATATAACTCACAAAGTAGTACAAAGCATGGAACACATACTGAAAACATGGGACAGTTAGGACTGCACAGACAGGCTCATGAGTTTGGGCTTCACAGAAGAAACTAAAAAACAATAAATATGAGGGGGCTTCAAGTATTTTGTGGAACATGAAATTAAGATACGTTTATTTTATTTCAAAAATATTTGAAACCATGAATATGAGGGGACTTAAAATTAATGGACAATATTTTTTATTAAACTTTTATTTAATGAATATAAATTTCCAAAGTACTGCTTATGGGTTACAATGGCTTCCCCCCTCCCAAAACTTCACTCCCACCCACAACCCTCCCCTTTCCTGCTCCCTCTCCCCTTCCAATCACATCATGATTCATTTTCAATTCTCTTTATATACAAAAGATCAGTTTAGTATATATTAGGTAAAGATTTCAACAGTTTGCCCCCATGTAGCAACACAAAGTGAAAAAAAATACTGTTGGAGTACTAGTTATAGCATTAAATAACAGTGTACAGCACATTACAGACAGAGATCCTACATAATATTTTTTTTAAAAATTAATTAATTTTCTATGCAATTTCCAATTTAACACCAGGGTTTTTTTTTTTTCATTTCCAATTCTCTTTATATACAGAAGATCAATTCAGTATATAATTATTAAAGATCTCATCAGTTTGTACCCATGCAGAAACACAAAGTGTAAAAATACTGTTTCAGTACTAGTTATAGCAACACTGCACGTTAGACAACACATTAAGGACAGATCCCACATGGGATGTAAGTACACAGTGACTTCTGTTGCTGACTTAACAATTTGACAATATTTTGTATGAAAGAACTATACATGTGTTTCAAGAAGTTGCTGCATCAAAATTAACCCAACATTTAATTCCATATTTCTTGTTTGATATTGCCCTAATTCTAATTAATTTCATGTACACTTTAAGAAATAATTTATTTTTTCTCATATGAAACACCTTAAAATATTAATCATTAATTTAAGGTAAAATACTGCCTCCTGATTGCTCCACTTAACATGACAAAATATCAGTCCATGTGTTCTAGATTACATTTGTATTGATAAACTACTTCCAAAGATCACATTAAGTGTGATACTAATGTAAATATTTCAACAACTTGTAACACTATACACCAAGTAAAATGTTGTTTTTTATTTTTTTTATTAATAATTGTACATATCTATGGAATACAGTATGAGATTTTAAGCCATGTGTACTGATCAAATCAGGGTAAACAATACATTCCCTTCTCTAACAGTACACTTCACAATTCTATTTGTTCATAAAATATAAGTTTATGGACTATAGTTACTCCAACATGCTATGTAGCACTAGGAACTTACTCCTATAATTTAACTCTGATTTGGTACCAATTATTCCATGTAGTTTTTACAAATTCATTAATTAGTGTGGTAGAAAAAGAGACATGGACAGAGACAGAGAGGAAGAGAGAACACCCTCATCCATTTGTTCATTTCACAAATGCCCAATACAGCTATGGCTGTGCCAGACCAAGCTGAAGCCAGGAACCCAACCCAGGTCTCTCAGGTGGTGGCAAGGATTCACTACCTCAACTATCACTGCCCCCCATCTAGGAACACACATGAGCAGGAAGCTGGAAGTGGAAGATATGACTTTAGCCCAGACACTCCAATATGGGATATGTGCATCCTAAACAAGGTTGTAACACAATGTCCATCCCTCCAGGAAAGTTTTGAAGTACCTCCACATCTCTGACTTGCAGAGAGGGGACACTGCCTCATGAGCCCAACCCCATTACTGCACGGTCTGTTTCTCCCCAACATCACAAACTCTTCTCATGTACCTCTCCCTGAATGCTCCCCTTCTGAGGTCTCCTAATACAGACAGGGCAGAGCAGCAGACACAGCAGGACAGGCCTGGGAGATGAGACAGCAAGTGAGGGTAAAACTGGACTCTGCCAGTTTCTACCTTATCACTGCCCAGCTCCAGGCACAGCATCAGGGGTGCTGGATCAGGTGACAATGGGTTCACCAAGTGTACTCACTGGACATTTTGGGGGCCAGCATTGGAAGCAGGGGCAAATTGGCCATCCACATGCCAGAATCTGAAAGTGAATCATTATATTACACCATGCCTGAAAATCAATCCAAATGGATTGAAGACTTACACAGAATATATCAGAACTTAAAGCTCCTTAAATATTGGGAGCAAATCCATTGGCTTTAGCCTAAGCCATTATATTGATATGACACCAAATGCCCAGGTGACAAAAGCAAAAATAAGGAAGTAGGATTGTAAAAAAAATAAAAATGGAATACTTTCATTTTCATTTGGAAAATATATTTAGTGAAATAAGTCAGTCTCAAACACAAATACTAAATGAACTCCCTGATCTGTGGTAACTAAAGTATGACTCAAAGATAATCTATAGAAATGAAAGTGACACTTTGAGATGTATGACTTTGAACAGTCCTTGTCTCCACTGTTGAGGGACAGTGTTTTTTTTTTTTTTTTCATGCTATTTCTTTAATTCTTTATTTAGTGTAGAGTTAATCTTTTGTGTTTAAAGTTAAGAGAAAATGTATCTTAGAATCTTAGATAAATCTTAGCAAAAAATAAGGTTGGGAATAGGAGGGGGAAGAGGAAGAAGAGTGGGGGTGCAGGTGAGAGGGAGGGCAGGATGGAAAAGATCACTATGTTCCTAAATTTGTATTTATGAAATGCATTAAGCTTGTATATCTTAAATAAAAGATTTATAGATTTAAAACAAAGCTGAAGATGTCACCAGCGCTGTGGCATAGCAGACAAACATAAAAACCGGCCCCCTATAGTGCTGGCATTCCACATGGGCACCAGTTTGAGTTCTGGCTGCTCCACTTCTGAACCAGTTTTCTACTATGGTCTGGGAAATCAGTAGAAGATAGCCCAAGTGCTTGGGAGACCCAAAAGAAACTCCTGACTGGTGGGTACAGATCAGCCCAGCTCTGGCCACAGCAGCCATCTGGGGAGTGAACCAGAGGATGGAAGACATCTCTTGCTGTCTCTATTTTTTGTCTCTCTGTAACTCTCCTTTCAAATAAACCAATATTTTAAGAAACTGAAGAAAGGTCTGCATACTAACAGAAAAATTTAAAAGAGAAATAAATGGGAGAAAATCTTGGCAGAAGATAGTAAGAGTAATGTAATAATATAAAGAACATACATATCACAAAAGCAAATACTGTAATAAAAATAGACAAAGTATTTGATCAGATTTTCCAATCAACAAATGCAAGCAATCATATGAAAAATGGCTCAGCAATGCTAATAAAGACCATAATGCCTACTACCTCACATAGGCTACACAGATATTATCAAAAAGTAAAATAAAATAAAAAATGTCAAATGCTGAATCAGATGTGGAGAAAAGGAAATTCTGACATTTTTCACAATTTGGGTCCAAAAGTACCGATGTGGACATTACACTATTTGAAATATCACAGAGAATGATAAATACCACATACTCTCATGTATATGTGGAATATAATAAAGTCAAATTAAAGACAGAACAGAATGGTGGTTACCAGGGGCCTGTGAGTGGAGGAAATGGAAAGATGTTATTTGAACAATGCACATTTACAATTATGGGATAAATTAACTCCTTGAAATATAATATACAACACAATAACGAGATGAATAGAGCATTAGATACAATGTATTAATATCTTAAGTACTCTTTTAAGAACTATGTAAGTTGATGGATACGTAAGTTGGATTGTCCTAATAATTTCATGATATATATGCACAAGCGGACTCCAAATGTTTTGTGAACATGGGTTTAAAAATAATCTTAATTTTCCATATATTTTTGAAATTCCAGTAATGTATCAAAATATCAGGTTGCACACCTTCACTAAAAACAAATTTTGTCAATTGTACTCAAATAATCTTGAAAAATTACCCTGTTAAAATACAAATTAAAAATAACTTAGGAATCTAAGTTTTACTTTATCTTTGAGATTAGGAAGGTTATCATGGAACAGAAAGCTTTTTTACAGCATTCATAAATATAACCGAAATTTCTATTTTGAAAGTTCAAACACAGATGACAGCCTGTTAGGTGAATGTGTATGTGATAAAACGACATTCAAGTATCAAACCACCATGTCCTCCTGCCCCACTAAAACCTGGACCAAAAGCCTGGAGTCACACAGCTTTGATTTTAGCTTGCCTAGTCTATAACACTGATATCAGACTCCCAGAGAGAGCTATGCTGAGAGGTCAGAGTTTGCGAATTGAAACCCTGCCTCTGACATAATCAGAATAAGGTCAGCCCAGGGATGAAAAGGGGAACCCAGGACCACATAGAGGACAGCTGCTTGTCTGCATGCACCCTCCCACCCCCAGCACGGGTTCTCTCAAATGACCACTCATCCCCACTGCACAATCAGGGAAGATGGGTGACTGCTGCCTCACAGCTGCCCAGAGATGGCTCCCGGGCTGACAAGTCTCTGTGAGGAAGGGACAGGAAGCTCGGAGTCCCAGGTGCCAGTACAGCCCTACACCATGGACCAGCAGTGGCCAAAGGAAGTGAGGTGCTAGCAGTGACATGAGGCCCAGGAACAACCCCTGGGAGCCCTGGGAGTCCTGCCTGGCAGAACATCAACTTCTGCCAACCCTGCTTCCCCTCCCCTCACTCCCTGTCCCGCATTCACCTCTGCCAGGCGTCCTGTGTGAAGGAAGATCAGAAAACAGAATGGATGTTCCTTACCGACGGAGGTCCCCATCCATGAAAACTCCTCCCTTGGCCTCTCTCCACCGCAAAACTGGAAGACTATTGTGGTGTCAAGATCTCAAGTGATTGAGAGCGGCAAGGTGGCGGAATAGGAAAGGAGCACACTATTAGTCCGGGGGTTGAGAAAGGTTAATAAAAGTGGAGATACCACAGGGTCAAGGAAGAGTAGGGGAAGAAACAGCAGAGGAATCTCTTCTGGAACTAGTGATTCACAGTGGACCTGCCTGGAGAGTGTGGGAGCCCAAGTTCAGGACACCAGCGGCGGACTCAACACACCAGCGCAGGAACGCGAGGTGAGCCGAACCTCAATAGCCCAAGACACCAGCGGGCAAGTGGAGAGAGGAGACTAGAGGGAACGAGGCTTGAAACTCCATGGGGAAAAGTTCACCAGGCTAACTAGAAGAGAGAGAGCAAAAAAATAAAAAAAGTGACCGATACGGACATGAGTTTCTCTCCCTCCACTCACCCCTCAAAGGCGAGCAAGACAAAGAGCAGGCGCCATTTTGGACATACGTCATAAGCAGGGCGACCTCAGGTCTGCACCAGCCCTGAGCCTAGCAGAAACACCTGACTCTGGGGGGAGGGGTGAAATAACAGGAGATTAGCATCTAACTTGGCAACCCAGTGGGAGACTGCAGGAGAATTGGAGCCCACACTGAGGGCAGCACAGATTCCCTGTGTGGTCCTTGGGAAAGAGCTTCCAATCTCTGGCTCCTGTGGGTATATCATTTGCCTGCTGACTACCTCCAAATACGTTCAGCTGTGCGGAATTGCTTCCCATTTGAATCAAAAAAAGAAAGAAAGAAAGAGATTTACCACACCTAACGTGGGAGTGTCATCTTTGACACACCCTCAACCCTGAGGAACCAAACACAGCTCTCAGGCCACACTCATCTCAAGCCTCTAAGGCTCCACCGAAAGCAGATAGTCCACTTAATGTAGAGCTATAGTGTAAGAAGAAAAAACACCACAGTGAAGAAACCAAATATCTCCAACATGCCAAACAACAAACGCAAAAACCAAGGTAACAAGAAAAAGGAAGACACTATGACGCCACCAAATGAAAAAGACACCCCAATGCAAGATTATGAAGATAATGAGATAGAAGAAATGCAAGAAGCGGTTCTCAAAAAATTGATAAGAACATTAAGAAGTTCTCAAAAACAAATTCTTGAACTGCAGAAATCCTTCATGGACAAGATAGAAAATCTCTCTCGTGAAAATGAAATATTAAGGAGGAATCAAAATGAAATGAAACAACTAGTGGAACAAGAAACGGTGATAGTGACGAGAAATCATAATGAAATGAAGAATTGAATAGATCAAATGACAAACACATTAGAGAGCCTTAAAAACAGAATGGGCGAAGCAGAAGAGAGAATATCAGACTTAGAAGACAGAGAACAGGAAAGGAAACAGGCAAACCAAAGAAAAGAAGAAGAAATTAGAAATCTAAAAAATATTGTCGGGAATCTACAGGATACTATTAAAAAACCCAACATTCGGGTTCTAGGAGTTCCTGAAGGCATGGAGAGGGAGAAAGGATTAGAAGGCATTGTCAGTGACATACTAGCAGAAAATTTCCCAGGTTTGGAGAAGGATAGAGACATCCTAGTACAGGAAGCTTATAGAACCCCTAATAAACATGACCAAAAGAGATCCTCACCATGACATGTTATAATCAAACTCACCACAGTGAAACATAAAGAAAAGATCCTAAAATGTGCAAGAGAGAAATGTCAGATTACTCTTAGAGGATCTCCAATTAGACTCGCAGCTGACTTCTCATCAGAAACCCTACAAGCTAGAAGGGAATGGCGAGACATAGCCCAGGTACTAAGAGAGAAAAAATGCCAGCCCAGAATATTATATCCTGCAAAGCTCTCATTTGTGAATGAAGGTGAAATAAAGACTTTTCACAGCAAACAGAAATTGAAAGAATTTGTTGCCACTCATCCTGCCCTGTAAAAGATGCATAAAGACGTGTTACACACAGAAACACAGAAACATGGTCACCAAATGGAAGAAAGTAAAGGAAGGAAACCTCACAGCAAAAGATCACAGGAAGCTCAATTTCTCTTTGACATAGAATTAAACTCTGATGCTCTGTTAAAGGAATGTGTTAAAGTAATCTATTATGTTCTCTTGATGTCTATTAAATTCTAGTTGTTCAAAAACAGCTGAATTTTTATTAAGAGCTATGGGTTATTTAAATATGTGCTTATTTTCAAAGATGTGAATAATCCCCTGTAACAATGTTCAAATTTTGTCTATATTATGTCATGATTTTAAGGAATCTTATTTCAACCAGATATTTTGGATTTTGAGCCTTCTTGGCATTCTTGACAGGCATACAAAATATTAGAAGTACTGTCAAGAAGTGATGTGGTACCAAACTTTAAGTTTCTATAATGGAAAATGCTATTAATACAAATGTTTGAGAATTAAAAAGTCTAATAATTTTATGTTACTAGACATGATAGTTATCTTAATGAGAAAGCCCCAGAGGCCAAAAGGGTTGAGTAATTGTAAAATCCTACAGGTGCTTACAAAAATACTGTGAAGAAGCCGGCGCCGCGGCTCACTAGGCTAATCCTCCGCCTTGCGGCGCCGGCATACCGGGTTCTAGTCCCGGTCGGGGCACCGATCCTGTCCCAGTTGCCCCTCTTCCAGGCCAGCTCTCTGCTGTGGCTAGGGAGTGCAGTGGAGGATGGCCCAAGTCCTTGGGTCCTGCACCCCATGGGAGACCAGGAGAAGCACCTGGCTCCTGCCATCGGATCAGCGCGGTGCGCCGGCCGCAGCGCGCTACCGCGGCGGCCATTGGAGGGTGAACCAACGGCAAAAGGAAGACCTTTCTCTCTGTCTCTCTCTCTCACTGTCCACTCTGCCTGTCAAAAAAAAATACTGTGAAGTAAGCAAGTGCCTCTTGTTGGTTGATGAGTTTATAATTTTAAACATGGCGACTTAAAGTCTTTTGTTATCCACAGTTATATATGATGTGCTGCTCATAAAACTAAAGCGTTGTTGGTTCTGTGTTTAGCTGTCCTCCTATAGGTTCCTACAGTCTTTTCCAGCCACTTCTATTGTATTCAGTACTTTGGGATGGCTCTGTAAACAGATGAAGCCAAGAATGTATTAACAGTACAAACTGAGAGAAAGTATGGTTAACTGAGGTTACTAAAAACTAAAAGAAATTCAGATCAATTGGCAATCTACAAAAAGAGTTAAAGATTTTAAAAGCTACTATTAAAATTGCTATATTGGTCTACTATGCTATGTTATATGTGTGTACATACTGTATGTCCACATGGGGAAATTTTATTAAGAGTTTTATTTTAAATGGCTTATAGATAAGATTTCCATAAATTTAAGCTGCTAAAATCAATCAAAGATACATTTTAATTTGTGTGACCTGAATCTGTGTATCATATGTTTTAAACGTGTTGGTAGAAAGAAACTAAAAACATTTAAATGGTTGTGCTTAAGTTTACTGGTTAAACAAACTACACCATGTTAGATATTTAAGAGGTGTTTTCAAATACATCATGTATCTTAAAATTTATAGAAGGCATTGGACCTTCTGGTAAATGTTTTCTTAAGTTGTTATCTAATGGTTGAAACTGTTTGCTAAGTATTCATGTGATATTGCTATTGTCAGCAAGCGATCTAGGACTTGCTGCCTCATTTCTCTATTCTAAGCCCAACTTGTTCTTTCATTTCTCTATTCTCTTCAAGGTAGGAAACTAATTCTATTATGAAGGAATCTGTAGGACACACAATTTAATCTTTAGACCTTACAAAAGAGATGGCTAACATTTTTCTGTAATAGCATAGCCAAAGTAAGTACTTAAATAATAATCTCATAGCTAGATTCACTTCACCATCAGTGAAGTAAACAGTAAGTAGAAAAAACCTCCCTTTCAGACCAAAGGGAAAGAAAGTTTTAAAGTGAGAATATAATTTTCCTCATGGGCTTGTCTACCTTAGAAAAACTACTACAGAACATGCCTGTGACTATAGACTTATAATTCAGGCCACCGAAGATTAGAGATGGGACTTGGGCACTCCCTTGACTTGCATCCTCTGGTCTGCCTTAACACAAACCAGGAGGAAAAGAAATCTAGGCATCAGAAGCAATGGGTGGAAGGCCTATTAATGGCTGATCTGTACATTGTTGTGTCCTCAAGGAGACCCAACAGGCCAGTCCACTGCAGTGGCTTTCAAAGTGGTAAGCCTGGGCTTCAGCAGAAGTCATGTTCTGAAGAGCCCTGGCAGCTCTGCCAAGAGTTGGATCACTGGAAATGGACCTGCCCTGGAGTCGAAGGATACCCAGGTCAGAGCCACAGATCTTATTGGCTCTAAGCTGAAAAGCCCTTCACTCAGCCCAACTTCCAAAGTGACCACTGCAGCTGAGGGGACGGCCAAGTAGGGTCAGCAACATTGCAGGCAGAACTGTACATTTCTTGTTAGAGATGCCCCCTGCCTTTACCTGGCCAGGTCTCCTTCCAGGCCAGCCAAGTAATGAAAGTCAACAGAGTGCCTTCCCCTAGGAGCTTCACACCTCCCTTAGGATATACCCCATGTGAAGAGATAGATAGGCCTGGGCCTCTTAACTTACAATGCCTAAAGTCCACCAGATTATTATCAAGCCCCTTCTATCAGGTTCTATTTGCCTCTAAATCAAAAAACTTAATTGTAGCTTAGACAGCACCTTTCTTAGCTCCTCTAATAATGACTCTGTCCTTGTTCTAGACCTTGTCTAGCGTATTTGGGCCTCATTCCTTTGTAATCATAACCTCTACTCTACCACCAAAGGCTCTACTCCCAACCTGTGTGTACTGATGGTCCTCTTCCCCACTTAATGCTGTATAATTGTTCAAACCTGGTAAATGCCACTCTTAGGATCATTGGTTACTATCCTCACTCTGTCTTTTATCATCTTGTCTAAATATGATCAGAATCGGTGAACTTGGAAGGCTCCCATAACCTTGGCAACTCACGATGAGAGCCTAGGGTGGTTATTGGAGCCATAAACTAGAGTGTCAATTTGTTGGGTCAACAACAGGAGTCACTGTGCACTTGCTCCTCATGTGGGATCTCTGTCCTTAATGTGCTGTACATTGTGATTTAATGCTATAACTAGTACTCAAACAGTATGTTTCACTTTGTGTTTCTATGTGGGTGCAAACTGTTGAAATCTTTATACTAAATTGATCTTCTGTATATAAAGAGAATTGAAAATGAAGCTTGATGTGAATGGAAGGGGAGAGGGAGCGGGAGAGGAGAGGGTTGCGGGTGGGAGGGAAGTTATAGGAGGGGGAAGCCATTGTAATCCATAAGCTGTACACTGGAAATTTATATTCATTAAATAAAAGTTAAAAAAAAAGATCTCAAGTGATTATGTGTTGTTTATGCAAACACCCCTGATTGGACAGTTTGGGTAGCCTAGGACATGCACTAGGTCATAAAGAACGGAGCCAATCAGCTCCCTCCACAGCGCAGACACGCATCTTCAGGGATCACAGGGGAGAAAAGTAGGGGCCGGTCCTGGGTTAGTTCTGACACTGAGTGCTCACATCATCTGCCAACAGAGGAGGGGTTTTCACCTCCTTGTCCTGCCACCTGCTGGGCCCTCCTGCCTCCCTGGTCCCTGTTCCTGAGAGGATCCTGCCTGGGTGTCGCAGCAGCCTACTTCATTCAGGTCAGTTAAAATTTAGGGGCTGCTTATAGACCTCTGAACCTTTGTTTTTCATGATATATGTGGGGCACATTTTTTTTGAGTAGTGTTTTTTTTTTTACTTTGATTTTAATAATATTTAAAGATATTGAATACTTTCATCATTTTTTTCCATTTATCTTGCAGACTTTTTTCTAGTCTGCCTATTGCCCTTTAATATTATTTTCTATTCCTTGCTGTACTTAGTAATCCAGTGGATTTTATATATTTTATATATTATTTATATATTAATAATTCCAGTAATTTCATTTATCCCTTGTATGTTTTTAGACCTCATAGTTCATCTCTGTATATAAGTAACATCCAATACAGTCACATTTTGTTACTTAGAAGTTGACCTTTGCACCTTATAGCTTCTTTTCACTGCTTTATTTCCCTTACTACTCCTACACTAGGAAGTTGAAGAGCGATAGTACAGGTATTATGGTCTGGGTTTACGCCCAGGAGGGGAAAAAATCCAGTGATCCTGTATTAGTTGCACTGTTTTTATAAGTTCCTTTCAATCTTGATCAGAGTATTGAAGTCACTGGCTTTCATTATTTCAATGTTCTGCTAGCAGTTTTTATTTTTTTTACTAGATGCTGGACCTTATTAAATGCTTTACAACATGTAACCTACATGATGATGTGGTTTTTCTTCCTGTAATTTTTATCTACCTGGATGACTTGTCTGAGAACTTTAATGACTGCTTCATTTTTTATTATATCTTGCTTGCTATTGATGTTTTCTTATGTGGTTTAATTTATTACATTATTACTTTGCTTTGGATACCTCTAGCTCAGTTTATGAAAAGGATGCTTTTGAAAACCTTTTTTTTTTTATTTCATGTCTGGTCCACTTGCTTCATCATCAAAGTAATATTGATTTTCCAAAGGAAATTTAAAAATGCTCTCTGCTTATTTTTACTTTGGGTAGGTCTGGGAAATGTAGATCTTTTTTTTTTTTTCTTCCTTAAAACTTTGGAGTATTCTGCAAGTCTGGACCTGAAATTTTTACTGTGTGAGTTTTTTCTTGGTTGTTTGTTAGGGATTTTCAAAATGTGATTCAACTTACTGGATTTATATAGGAGTTTTCCTGTTTTATGTTATACTTGTGTTTTGGAAATTCAATTTTCAAAATATGGTGGATTTTTTAAAAAAGTTTTATTTATTTGAAAGATGGAGTTACAGAGAGAGAGGGAGAGAGAGAGAGAGAGAGAGTCAGATAGAGGGAGAGACAGAGGGAGAGACATAGGGAGAGAGAGAGAGAGGGAGAGACAGAGGGGGAGTGAGAGGTCTTCCATCCACTGGTTAACTTCCCTGATGGCCACAACTGCTGGAGCTGCGCCGATCCAAAGCCAGGAGCCAGGGGCTTCTTCCAGGTCTCTCACGTGGGTGCAGAGACCCAAGGACTTGGGCCATCTTCTACTGCTTTCCCAGGCCATTGCAGAGAGCTGGATCAGAAGAGGAATAGCTGGGACTCGAACCGGCACCTATATGGGATGACAGCACCTCAGGCCAGGGTTTATAACCTGCTGTGCCACAGAGCTGGCCCCAATATTGTGGATTTTGATCTCTGTAGTCAGTTTTACTTCTAAGAATTTCACACATTAACCCTAGTATCTTGGTAAAGGCTATAACCCTACAAAAGAATGATTCTGTATTAATTACTGAAATTGGTCATTTGTGTTACTTTTTCCTCTGTTTCCCTAATTATCATTATTAGTGGTTTATTAACTTTATTAACATTTTTCTTCAAAAATCATTGGATCCTTTAGTATGTATTTTTAATGGCATTTGATATATGTCTACTTTTATTTTTTCTTTCCTTTTTTCAATATTCTTTTATTTTTTGTTTTTAATTCTTGACAAGTAAGCTATAATGATTGCTTTTCAGTGTTTTATTCTAACAATTATCTAAGATTATAAATTATTACTAAGCAATGGTTTATTTGCATCCACTTTATTACATCTCATGTTGCCAAACCCTATCTGTGCAGGCCCTGCTTGACTCCCAGTATCTCTACCCACATGTGTCTGCAACCATCACAGGCTATACTTGTCTCCATTTTTGTTCATAAAATCGATCTATTCTGATTGGTAAATTAATGCCTCAACCATCAGAGACTCACTCATTCTTTACACTTACATGCTCAGGTAGTCGCAACCCATCAACTACCCTTTCCATGTCTGCAAAAGAACTGTAGCCCCTCAAATTATATCACCTCCTCATTGAGCCATGTCTCTCCTATTTTCTTTTAGAGAAGAAAGTAAGCTTTCCCAGACTTTCAAAGGCAGACATTTCCTTATGTACTACTGACTGCCTCTGCATTGTCAGCTTATAAATCATTCTTTCATAACAAATATAATTGCTCTGATTTACAGGGTTTTTTGGAATTTTTTATTTGTTTTAGTTTGTCTTTTACTTTATGTGGCTACCTGTTAATTGCTAACTTGTATTGATGATAATGAGATTCATATTATGAAGTTTCTATAATTCACTCCACATTCTGGAGTGGGCTGAATGTCAAAACTCTGTACTCATAGAGCATATTTCAAGAAGGTGGTACAAAATAAAGCTTTGTGTAAAAATAGTTTATGTTTTTAAATAGCTCTGGAGAAAAAAAAATAAAATGTTGTAATGTGACAGGTCCTAGCACAGGGGAAAATGTTAGTTTAGCTATAGTAGTTTGAAAGACCTATCTACTTAGTAATATTTAATATTAAAGCATAATAATAGGGTAACTTTAAGAAAGCTAGGAAAAGAACATTTAAGTTCAATAGACAATAAAATTAAATATCTTAATTAGTGGAAGAAAAATGTGGGTGAATATCAAAAGATAGAAGATGATTGAGCTGGAACATGAAGAAAATGTGAAACATGGTGACTATGGATATTAACAATGTATTGTATTCTCCAAAATTGCTGAAAAAAATAGACTTAAGGACTACTACCTCTTAAAAATGTACAAGATGATATATGTATTAATTTACTTTGGCCATTCTACAAAGTGTACATCTTTTAGAACAATGTAGGCAATGATACTTCAAATAGTTCATGTAAAAAAGAATTAAGAGATTATTTTTGTTGAAAAATACTTGAATCCATGTATAGATTTTTATAATAAACATGTCCTATTACTTTTTAAAGACCGCATGTAAACATAGATTTCAAAATTTCTTCCACTAAAATAAATTTAGCTTTGAGTTCTTTTTCCCTCAAACTTTTTGAAATACCCATTGTCCATCATTAATGAATATATATTTTACATATTTTTGTTTTTAATTGAAATGCAAGTTTAGCTTTTGCAAATGAAAAAATAATTAATAAAAATAAAATGAGAATCTATTGGTGAATTTGAAGCATGGAGAGCTTTTTTGTCTTTGGTGTTTTTATGAGATCACATAGTTTGTTGAGACTGGATGGACAGTAGGGTAACGTCCCATTAGGAGACTAATCTTGTTTGGTGCACCATCTGAGACATATCTAATCCTATTCTGAAGGAGATTTGAATGTTGGCCTCCATTTTTGTTCCTATTTATTTGTTGATTTATTGCTATTACAAGTAAACCTGTAAAGAACTCATCTGCAGATGTTTTTGTGGTTTTTTTTTTTATTTCCTTAGCATAAATTCCTAGAAATGAAATTACTAGCTCAAAGAGCATAGACAGTCTAATCTTCCCTCATACAAGGCATCCTATTCTTAGAGTCATGGTGCTTGAGCTGTGGCTATTTGAGAAAAGGTCTACTTGTAGTCATTGTTATGGAAGCATTGATCCTGCCTCCTGTGCTTTGATTAGGAACTATAGCTTGAGCATTACTGATAGCCTTAGCTGACAAGGGAAGTTTTACTGTTCAGTAGAATGATATTACAATAATGTAGAAGTTGATTTATTTAACAATTGACACTCTTAAATCAACAGAAGTAGGCACTCTGCACTTGCTCCCCATGTAGAAACTCAGTCCTTAAAGTGTTTTACCATAAGAATTAATGGTAAAGCTTGTCTTCAAATAGTAATTTATACTGTGTCTATTTGTGTGTACAAACTGCTGAAATCTTTACTTAATATAGAGTTGATCTTCTGTATATAAAGATAATTGAAAATGAATCTTAATGGAGAATGGGATGGGAGAGGTGGTGGAGATGGAATGGTTTGTGGGTGGGAGGGTGGTTATTGTGGAAAGAACTTCTATATTCCAAAAGTTGTACTTTTGAAATTTATATTTATTAAATAAAAGTTTTCTATTAAAAATAATGTAGAAGTCAAGTTAGAATTATAAGAGAGGCATTTTGTGAAGCCTAAAGATAGGACTAGAAAAGAATCAGTGTAATTACTTGGGAAGTTGGTTAAATGGTTGTTGAGAGTGGAAATTTATATGATACCAAAGTAACCTCACACACTTAGTAACAAGAAGGAAATAACCACAATGATACAAAATAAATAGAAGTTTGTCATTTTATTAGTTAATTTGAGAAGCTTTTATGTGTCTTTTGAGTAAGGCAGTCAGTCTTAGAAAGATGGAACATTTAGTTGAATTTGAATTTCAGTTAAACAACATAAACATTAGTATAACTATGTTCCACACAATATTAGGGTGTCCTGGATTTTATAAAGCAGACCACCCCTGTAGCAACACAATATGTGATACATATACTGCACAAACACACTGCCTTCCACTCAAACATGTTTACCTGGAACCTATAAAGATTTAGCTTTAAAACTCTCTTCTTTTTGAAGGATATTTTGTATATAAAATAAAATATTCCAGGATAATCCAAGAGAATCCAGACTAAAAAGTAAGACTGAGGTGGGATTGGATATTTATAATATACATTATATATTTTTATATATTTAATATTTATATTATTTATATACTTAAATATATAAAAATATATATTCTACATTTAAAGTGTACTTTAGGTATAAATTTCCAAAATTTGTTCCATTGCTTCAGCTTTCTGTACTGTCACTATTGCTGGATGATCTTGTCCAATTGTATATCCTGTTTCCTCTCAAGTCTGTTTTCTTTTTATTCACTCTTATATTACCTTCAGTTTAATTTTCTTTCTACAGTCATTTTTATTCTATAATTATTTTTAACAAATTTTAATTAATTTCCTCTCATACTTCTATTTTTTTAATTATTCATACTTGAGTTGTTCTGATTGTGACAAATTTGTCCTTTGACATGTCTAACATGTTATTTATGTCAGACCATTTGTAGTGATAAATTTTTGGTTTTCATATTTTTTTGATCCTATATTTTTTGTGTCTCATGTCTTTTTTTTAATTCTATGTTGCTCTCTGGGTGAATAACAGTTGCACCTATTCTGTGTTCATGTTTGAGCACAGTGACTTTTATACTATTTTATAGGGAGGCTTCCATGTAGATTTTAGGTGAAAAGCAAAAAAGAATCTTGTAGATTCATGATTCTAAGCTTTCTTATGTTGTATACAAATTGTGCTAAAATATAGCTCCACTGTATTTTCTGGAAGCTTCCTTTCTGATATTCTTTCCATCATATATGTGGAGCTTTTCCTTTCCTCACTTTTAGTTTTCCTGACATTAACATTGGCTTCCCCTTCTTTTTTTTTCTTCAATATGTGTCAATTTTTCTCTTATTCATTGCATTTCTTTTTTGTATTTTCAACTTTTATTTAATAAATATAAATTTCCAAAGTACAACTTTTGAATTATATATTTCCCCCCATAACTTCCCTAGGACCCACAATCATCCCATCTCTCACTCCCTCTCCCATCCCATTCTTCATCATGATTTATTTTCAATTATCTTTATATACAGAAGATCAACTTAGTATATACTAATAAAGATTTCAACAGACTACACCCACAAAGACAGAGTATAGAGCACTGTTTTAGTGGTAGTTTCACCATTAATTCTCATAGTACAACACATTGAGGGCAGAGGTCCTACATGGGGGCAGGTGCACAGTGACTCCCGCTGATTATTTAACAATTGGCACTCTTATTTATGATGTCTTATTATGATGTCATGAGCTGCCAAGTCCATGGAAGCCTCTTGAGTTCACCAACTCTGATCTTATTTAGACAAGGCCATATTCAAAGTGGAAGTTCTCTCCTCCCTTCAGAGAAAGGTACTGCCTTCTTTAATGGCCTTTTCTTTCCACTGGGATCTCACTCACAGAGATATTTCATTTAGGTTTTTTTTTTTTTTCTGCAAAGTGTTGGCTTTCCATGCCTGTGAAACTTTCATGGGGTTTTGAGCCAGATCTGAATGCCTTAAGGGCTGATTCTGATGCCAGAGTGCTGTTCAGGGCTTTTGCCATTCTATGATTCTGCTGTTTATCCTGCTTCCCATGTAGGATCGCTCTCTCCTTTTTAATTCTATCAATTATTTGCAGACACTGGTCTTATTTATGTAATCCCTTTGACACTTGATCCCATTTCCAATGGGCCTTCCTCATTGTAGATCTCTGCTCCAAAACAAAAGCATGTGCTGTTGACTTTTGTGAGCTTTGCTTCCTAGGCCACAGCAGCATCAATGAACCTTAAACTAAACTGGCAACCCTTAACCTATTCTCCCTGATTTCAGCTTTTCTTAAGTCATCCCACAAAATTTCTCTTCTGAATTAAGATTTCACTTTTGATAGGGAGTTTTTTGTTTCCCTGGATTTCAAGATGATCCATAATTTCAATCACTGCCGTTTTATCCCATGAAATAACTCATGCCATTTTGAGGTGGCTACAAGAATGTGCCAGCTTTTCAGATTTCCTTTTAAACATTTATTTTTATTTATTTGAAAAGCAGAGTTGAGAGAGAGAGAGAGGGAGAGAGAGAGAGAGAGAGAGAGAGAGAGAGAGAGAGAGAGAGAGAATATCTCCCATCCATTGGTTCAATTCCCAAGCAGCAGCAGGCCTGTCCAAACGTAGGAGCATTTTCTAGGTCTCCCACGTGGGCAGCAGGAACCCAAGCAACTGGAGAATCTTCTACTATTTTCCCAGGCCATTAGAGATCAAAAGAGGATCACCTGGGAACTGAACTGCTGCCCATATGCCTGCAATATTTTGAGGAATATTTCCAGATGCTTCCAATTATTGGCATAGTTATAATATTCTGAAACAGAGAAACTGAAAAATTTAATTAGTATATGGCATGTAACTAAAATGTTAATATCATTGAAATCAGCAGTATTAGTAATTATTTACTTTGAGTCATATTCCTCATTTTACTAGTGTTGGCTTTTGATATTTTGAAAATCTATACCATGAAACCATAAGAAACTGCAGATTGCTGCAGGTGAAGGTTTATATATTATTTATTTTACAATAAATTTCATGTCTGTAAGCAGTGCTGTCATTTCTTTTGCTTTGTTTTTAGGTAAGACTAAATTTCACAAGGAACAGACAGCTGGCAATGTATGAATCTCATTATAGGCCGCAATTCCAATAGTGAATTTGGACTTTCTGAGTTTAGTGGCATAAAGTGCCAAGTGTCTATGAGATAATGGAAGACCAATATCGTTAACCCCCAATAATTGTAACTTCTGATTTAAAAGGCCTAAATTTTGGAGCAAGCACTATGGCATTGCAGGTAAAGCTGCTGCCTGTAGTCCTGGCATCCCATATTGGTGCTGATCTGAGTTCCAGCTGTTCCACTTCTAATCCAGCTTTCTGCTAATGCAGCTGGGAAAGCAATGGCAAATGGCTCAAGTACTTGGGCCCCTACATCTGCATGGGAGACCCAGAAGAAGCTCCTGGCTCCTGGCTCTGGATTTGCCCATCTCTGGCCATTGTGGCCATTTGGGGAGTGAATTAGCAGATTGAATCTATCTATCTATCTATCTATCTATCTATCTATCTATCTATCTATCTAATCTATCTCTGCCTTTCAAATAAATAAATCTTTAAAAAAATTCAGAATTTAACAACCACATATGTGATGCATTGTTTCTTTTTAGTAATACTTTAAAACCTTAGAACAAGTAAGTTAAAACATACTGGGTTGTACAAAAACAACATGGGTTGTATGAGATTGTTTAGCATATATACACAAGGGCACACTGAGAAGATTTTGGAACATAGAGTTAAAAGTAAATATTTTGTGCAAAAATATTAAATCCATGCATAGATTTTTCATAGTGCATATTTTCCATCAATTTTAATACTTATATAATCCAAAATCTCATCATGAAAATACAGTATTACATTTTTCTTATATGCAAACATTCTATGTGTCACAGTTACCTGATTTCATGAATACTTCTTTTTCTTTTTTTTAAGATTTATTTATTTTATTTGAAAGCCAGAGTTACACAGAGAGAGGAGAGGCAGGGAGAGAGAGGTCTTCCATCAGATGGTTCACTCCCCAATTGGCCACAATGGCCGGAGCTGCGCCAATACGAAGCCAGGAGCCAGGAACTTCCTCCAAGTCTCTCATGCAGGTGCAAGGGCAAAGTTCTTGGGCCATCTGCTTTCCCAGGCCATAGCAGAGAGCTGGATTGGAAGTGGAGCAGCCAGGACTCAAACTCGCACCCATATGGGATGCCGGCACTTCAGGCCAGGGTGTTAACCCACTGCATCACAGCGCAGGCCCTGATGAATACTTATTTTTCATCAATGCATTTCTATCCAATTTAATTCATCCACATGTTAGACATGTCCAAGTAACAAAGCATTGCAAATGACTGGATATGTTCTTGGCCCATTTCTTTTAGTCTTACACTTTCCCTTTAAAATTTCATTGGCCTAATGGAAATAAAGGCCAGTTGCCTAACACCCTACCTCATCATCTTTTTGTCTAGGTTCTTTAAAATTGTCCTTAAATATTTTTATTCTATGCCCTGAAAATTTTTCAGGAATACAAATTTAAATCTAAATATTTATTTTATGTAACATGTTGACTGGAAGACAATATGTATATGCAATATTGTATTACACATTACATTGCTATAAGAGCGGGTCTGCCAGATGAAATACAGGACACTCTAATACTGCCTGGAACATGATCAAACTAAATTTATTTTTAAAGATTTATATATTTATTTGAAAGTCAGAGTTACAGAGGAGAGCCAGGGGAGGGAGGGGGGAAGGGAAAGGGAGGGAAGAGAAAGAAAAGGAGAGGGAGAGGGAGAGAAAAGGGGATAATCTTCCATGCACTGGTTCACACTACAGGTGGTGGCGTAACCTCCTCTGCCACAGTGGTGGCCTCTCAAACTAAAATTCATGCTGGTTAACTGAAACTCAAATTTAACCGAGGGTTCCCTCCTTCCTTCTAAAGCTTACCACTTTATTCAAGTGACATATAAAAGCTTCTCTAATTAACCAAAGTAATGATGACAAACTGCTGCCTATACCGTATCATGATAGCTATTCCTCCCTTGTAACCGAGTGTGTGATTGCTTTGATGCTGTGCAAAGTTTCACTTCCATAAACCAATTAACTATTTGAGCAATTAATTATTTTTACTATTGTGTAGTAAATATATGCTTAGGCTTTAAAGGTACTTTACTTATAACTCCATCTTAACTTTCACATTATCTTCGTAACATTCCATGGAAAAGAAAAACTTCCCTTGTCAGCTGTGGCTATTACTGATGCTCAAAAAGTGGTTTTTAAATGAAAGGAAAGTAAGATCAATGCTCCCAAAACAATTAATCACTAATTTACCTTTTCTCAAATCCCAGAGATGAAGAACCATGACTTTTTTTTTTTTGACAGGCAGAGTGGACAATGAGGGAGAAAGAAAGAGAGAAAGATCTTCCTTTGCCATTGGTTCACCCTCCAATGGCCGCTGCAACAGGGGCACTGTGGCTGGCGTACCACACTGATCCAAAGGCAGGAGCTAGGTGCTTATCCTGGTCTCACATGGGGTGCAGGGCCCAAGCACTTGGGCCATCCTCCACTGCACTCCCAGGCTACAGCAGAGAGCTGGCCTGGAAGAGGGGCAACTGGGACAGAATCTGGTGCCCCAACTGGGACTAGAACCTGGTGTGCCAGCACTGCAGGTGGAGGATTAGCCACAGCACCAGCCAAGAACCATGACTTTTAAGGAAATATTTCTTGTGTGATGAAGAATTAGACTGGTCACACCTTTTGACAAAGTAATTTCATTTCTAATAATTTATTCAAAGGAACCAAAAGCACCAACTACAAAGACAGCTACACATGATATTTGTCACAGTGTTGCTTATAATAGCAATTAGTCAACAAATAAATGGGAAAAATTGGAGGACAACCATGAAAATCTCATTAGAAAAGCATTAGGTAAGTCAACAATTGTTCATCCAGCAAGATTAGTCTTCCAACTGGATCTCACCATTTATTACTACACCTATACTATCCATTCTCAACAAGATGAATGAACTCTTTAAAATACCACAGACAAAATCTACCAATACTTCCTATTTTTATTTATTTAACTAAAAATGTTTTACTTAAAAATTAAAATGCAAACATTGTAAATGCAGTTATTATGTATAATGTGTATTTCAAAAAGTTTGAAAAGAATGGCTCAAAGGTAACTTTATTTTTGGTGCAAGAAAATTTGTGACCCATGCATATAAGAGTGTCTTTAAAAGCTCATTGAAAATGTATATTTTGAAAATGTGTATTATGAAATGTATATATGGATTTCAAGTTTTTTGAACCAATAATTATTTGTTTCATTTTATAAAAAATTTGGTGTGTCACTGTATATTTTGTTTTGAAATGTGTATGCATTGTAGGATGGCTCAAGTGCTTGGGCCCTGCACCCCATGGGGGACCAGGATAGGCACCTGGCTCCTGCCATCGGATCAGCGCGGTGCGCCGGCCACAGTGCACCAACCGTGGTGGCCATTGGAGGGTGAACCAATGGCAAGGGAGGACCTTTCTCTCTCTCTCTCTCTCTCACTGTCCACTCTGCCTGTCAAAAAAAAAAAAGTGAATTAACATACTTATCACCTTTTATATATTTTAAATTAGAATTCCTTAAATCTATTTCTCAACAATTTTTAATAATAGAATCCATTGTCATAAATTAAATATTTATTAATTTATTTGAAAGAGTTACACAAAAATAAGGAGAGGCAGAGAGAGAGAGAGAAAGAGAGAGAGAGAGAAATCTTGCATCCACTGGTTCATTCCCCAGTTGGTTGTAATGACTGAAGCTGCACCAACATGAAACCAGGAGCCAGGAGCTTCTTCTGTGTCTCCTACATGGGTGCAGGGGCCCAAGGATGTAGGCCTTCCTCTACTGCTTTACCAGGCCATAGCAGAGAGCTAGATCAGAAGTGGAGCACCAGGAATTGAACTGGTGCCCATGTGGGATGCTGGCACTGCAGGTGACCACTTTAACCACTAAACCACAAACACAATCCCCCTTCATTGTTATTAATTAAAGTCAATTAACTTTTTAAAACTACATTTGTTTAAATTTTAATAATATAAGAACAGATTTCTTGTATTTTCATGCACAATTCTAAGACCATAAGTCTACTTCCATCCCTCTTTTCCCCTGCTCAACTCCTCTCTTTTGTTTCCTTTATTTTTTAAATTGTTGCAAAAATGTAAGTTCAGTTCACTTTATAATCACAGGTTTAATGCATCACTAAACATAATGTCCAGAAAGTAAAAAACATCAACTTTTATCCTTTGATTATACACCCACATTGTTCTCTCTCTTCAGCAGTCTTTTATTTTGAAAGGTTAATGTAGAAGTGAACAAATTGCATGTAGTGAGCAGTACATAAGTAAATGTCTACCTTAGGATATCTGGGAAATTTTACTTGCTTCTCTATTGAAATCATTGGAGACACTGCTTTATTGTGGTGCTCTCTTCAGCACCACAGCCATTCTGCAGCCATGGAAAGGGTACTTGATGTACTGTGATTCCCCGGGCAGGTAAGCATTAACAATGGATCTCAGATAGTTAAAGTTAAAGCACTGATGTATCAACCAGAACATATCGGTTCAAGGTACAGAAATTAAGATACATATAGACTGCAATTGCTTCAGGTACATGGGATTGGAGACACTGGGAGAAACACAGGACTTGTACATACAGGGGTTGGAAAAACATGAGGGAATAAAGAGGATGCAGTAAACCATAGTAAAAAGATAATTTACAGCCTTCAATTATTATGGTAGGATGAAACAATGAAAATCAATCATTACAGCTTATTAAGAATTATAAAGAAAAACTGAGAGTATTTAATTAAAGCGAGAAGATAGCAGCAAACCTTATGAAGAGCTGAAAAAAACTACCTCAAGCAAATAAGCAAGGATATAATGATTAAAAAAAAACAGTATTAACAAGTTAAAAAACATCAGTAAAAGCTATTAAGGAAATAGATAAAAGTCAAACAAATAAGCAGTTTCAGGAATGAACACATGACCATTCTTTTGTAGCCTTTACCAAGATACTAAGAGAAATCTGTGGAATTCTTTGGAGCAAAATTCCGACTAGAGAGATCAAAATCCACCATATTTTGAAAATCAAATTCCCAAAACACATATATAACATGAAATACAAAAAGTCCTATATAAATCAAGTAAGTTGATTGACATTTTGAAAACTTCAACCAACCAAGGCAAAAGTTACATAATTGAAATTTCAGGTTTATCTATGTAGGCATACTCCAAACTTCTAAGGAAGAAAGAACAAACTTATGTTTCCCAGACCTATGTAAATTGGAAATAAGCAGAGAATATTTGTTAAATTTCTCTTGGAAAACCAATATCACATTGATGATGATGGAAGTGGATCAGGATTTGAAAAAATTTTTAAAAGCATCCCTTTTATAAACAGAGATATGAATATCCTAAGCAAAGTGTTATGATAATAAATTAAATCATGTATGAAAGCAATAGATCAATTACAAGCAAGAGAAAATAAAAAATGCAGGAGTTGGAAGATTCCCAAATAGGTGAAATACAAAAAGAAAATCACATGATCATTTTGAGTGAATGTTTAAACACATTTAATAGAATTAAGTTTCTATTAAAAAAAAAACTTGCTATCAGTCAAAACAAACAAAAAGTAACATCATCAATCAGATCAAGATCAAAAGGAATCTAAAACAAATAACACACTTAAGCTTTGAAAACTTTTCCTTGAAAGTAAGCCTAGAATAAGACGCCAACACTATTTTTTTTTCAACTTCATAGTGGAGCGTTAGTCATGTAAATAAGCAAAAAGAAAATATAAGGGGTAAAGATAAATTTTGAAGGAATATATTGTTTATATAGATCATAATATTATATATATATATGTAGGATGACACTTTAATACAGTGATAAGTCATAAAATCTAAAATACAACTGATAAGTTTAACAAGATTACTGGGAAGATTAATGTATAAAATCTGCTAATTACTCAGTACCAGCTAGAAACAAGTCTCCTACTTTGGTTCAGGGACCCAAGATTTTGGGTCATCTTGTGCTTCTTTCCCATGAAAAATTAACAGGGAGCTGAATTGGAATTGGAGCAAAAACTACTCAAACTGGTGCTCTATGGAATTACAGATATTGTCCTGACTTCTCTGATTCTCTATTATTTTGGTGGAGGTGTCTGAGACACTGGAGAGAAACAATCCCACAGGTGACTGTGGCAAGAGATTGTTGCACCAGCATGGGGATGTGAGCCTGATTCACATAGAAGTCTTTGCTCATAGTCTTTACCCTGGGCTTTGGGCCCACCTATAAATGTTTGCCAGAACTCTTGACCTCAGCTAGTACACACCTCTGGATTTGTTGGAAGATACAGGCATCCCACCATAACTAGGGGCAGGTTCCTAAGTACAGAGACTTTAGAGGAGATATCAGCAAGTGTTTTCTACATACACATGAAATTAAGCATAAAAATACAAGGAACATGAATGAGGGAGACAATATGACTGCAAAAGGAACACAATGATATTTCAGTGTTAGACTATGAAGATGAGATTGAAGAAATGCCTGAAAAGGAAGTTTAAAAATGTAAGCCTCCTCAGAAACACACAGAAGGAATCACAAGAGTTAAAGAAACCTGTGAATGATATGGGTAAGAAATTAGGCTAAGAAAAAAAATTAAAGAAAAATCAAACTGAAATATTATGAATAAAAATTTAATAAGTAAAAAGAAACAGTGGAAAACTTGAAAAACAGACTCAGTAAGGGAGAATAAACAATGTCTAAGCTGGAAGAAAAAGGTTTTGAAATTGATAAAAAAAAAGGAAATTTTAAAATTTAGAAAAATGCAAAAAAATGCCTCAGGATCTACAGGATACCATTAAAGACAAAATATACTGGTCCTATGCATTCCTGTAGGAGTAGAATAGCAGAAAGACTTTGAGAACTTATTTGGTGATAGAATAACAGGAAATTTTCCTAATTTTGTTAAATATATGAATATCCAAGTATAAGAACACATTGAACTGCAAAGAGTCACATTCAGAGAAGATCTTTACCATGACACATCACATTCAAAATTTCAAAGGTAAAACACAAAGAAAACATCCTAAAATGTACAAGGGAAGTATTAGCTATCTTGCAACAGATCTGCAATTAGATTGACAATAAGACTCTCATCAGAAAACCAACAGGTTAGGAGAGATGGGGAGATATAGTCTACATCTTACAAAAAATAAAAACTCACACGCCCAAAACACTGCATTGATTTCTTATTTATAAAAGAAGATAAAATAAGCATCTTCTTAAAAAACTAGAAATTTGCCACCATTTGTCCAGCCTCACAAGTGATATTTAAGTATTTACTACACAGAAAAACAAAGAAAGATGATCAGCATCCTGAAAGAATAGGAAGGCATAACTTTAATAGTCCAAAGGTGACACAAAAGAAACAATAGGGATATTTATGGAAAAATGTCAGGACTAAGACATTACTTACTAACAATGACAAAGCATGTAAGTAAACTAAACACTCCAATTTAATGTTACAGAGTGGCTGAATGGATTAGAAAGCAAGTCCAATCTATATGCTTTCTACATGAAAAACATCTCACAAAGAAAAAAAACTGATTGAAAGTGAAAGGATTGAAAAAGTTAGTACATGCAAATGAGAATTGAAAATGAGACATACCTATGTTTTTAAGAGTTATTTTATTAATTTGAAAGTTGGAGTTACAGAGAGAGGTAGAAAGAGATAGAGGGGTCTTCCATCCAATGGTTCACTCCCCAAATGGCCACGAGGACCAGAGCTGGGCCAGGAAATGCAAGGAGCCAAGAGCTTCTTCCAGATCTCCCATATGGGTGTAGGGCCCAAGGACTTGGGTCATATTCTGCTGTTTTCCCAGACACAGTATCAGGGAGCTGGATCAGAAATGGAGGAGCCAGGGCTCCAACTGGTACCTAAATGAGATACCAGCCTGCAGGTCAGGGCTTTAACTCTCAGTGCCACAGTGCTGGCCCCATATCTATCTTAATATTAGACAAAATATACTTTAAGACAAATCTGTTAAAATAGACAAAGAAGATTATTATGTAATGATTAAGGGATCCATTCAACTGGAAGCTTTGACTATAGTAAATGTACATGAACAAAATATTAGACCCCCCAGTTAGTTACAATAAAAATTAATGGATCTAAAGGGAGACATATATTCCAATGCAATCATAATTAGTGATTTCAAGACCCCACTTTCATCAATAGACACATCACCAGACAATAAAAGAAAGCAATTGAGGTCACATTGACCCAAATGGATCTAATTCATATCTACAGAAGAATCTATTTCTCAGAAGAAGAATACACAATCAGGGCTTGGGACATTATCTGGAATAGACCACATGTTTGGGAAAAATTTTCAACAGATTAAAAAATTATACTATATATATTTTCTTTTTTTATTTATTAAACTTTTATTTAATGAATATAAATTTCCAAAATACAGCTTATGGGTTACAATGGCTTCCCCCCTCCCATAACTTCCCTCCCACCTGCAACCCTCACCTTTCCCACTCCCACTCCACTTCCATTCACATCAAGATACATTTTCAATTCTCTTTATATACAGAAGATCAGTTTAGTATATATTAGGTAACGATTTCAAAAGTTTGCCACATATAGCAACACAAAATGAAAAAAAAACTGTTGGAGTACTAGTTATAGCATTAAATAACGGTGTACAGCACATTAAAGACAGAGATCCTACATAATATTTTTTTAAATTAATTAATTTTCTATGCCATTTCCAATTTAACACCAGATTTTTTTTCATTTCCAATTCTCTTTATATAGAGAAGATCACTTCAGTATATAATTAGTAAAGATCTCATCAGTTTGTACCCACACAGGAACACAAAGTGTAAAAATACTGTTTCAGTACTAGTTATAGCATCACTGCACATTAGACAACATATTATGGACAGATCCCACATGAGATGTAAGTACACAGCGACTCCTGTTGCTGACTTAACAATTTGACACTCCTGTTCATGGCGTCAGTAATCTCCCTAGGCTCTAGTCATGAGTTTCCAAGGCTATGGAAGCCTTTAGAGTTCGCTGACTTTGATCTTATTCCGATAGGGTCATAGTCAAAGTGGAAGTTCTGTCCTCCCTTCGGAGAAGGGTACCTCCTTCTTTGATGGCCCTGTTCTTTCCACTGGGATCTCACTCACAGAGATCTTTCATTTAGGTCTTCCTCTTTTTTTTCTTTTCCATGATGTCTTGGCTTTCCATGCCTACAATACTCTCATGGGCTCTTGAGCCATATCTGAATGCCTTAAGGGCTGATTCTGAGGCCAGAGTGTTGTTTAGAACATCTGCCATTCTATGAGTCTGCTGTGTCTCCTGCTTCCCATGTTGGATCTTTCTCTCCCTTTTTGATTCTATCAGTTAGTATTAGCAGTCTCTAGTCTTGTTTGTGTGATCCCTTTGACTCTTAAACCTATCAGAGCCATCAATTGTGAACTGAAATTGATCACTTGGACTAGTGAGATGGCATTGGTACAGCAGTAAGAAACAATGAAACCCGTTCATTTGCAACAAGATGGAGGAATCTGGAAAACATCTTGCTGAGTGAATTAAGCCAGTCCCATAGAGACAAATATCATTTGTTTTCCCTGATCGGTGACAACTGAGCACCAAAGGGGAAACCTGTTGAAATGAAATGGACACTATAAGAAACAATGACCTGATCAGCTCTTGTCCTGACTCTAGATGTACAATGTAATACTTTATCATTTTTAGTATTTGTTGTTGTTGTCCTAGTACTAGTGGTTGAACTCTGTAATTAACACACAATTATTCTGAGGTGTTTAAATTTTAACTGAAAAGTGATCCCTGTTAAATTTAAGAGTGGAAACAGAGAGGAAGGAGATATATAATTTGGGACATGCTCAGTTGGACTTGCCCCAAATGGTGGAGTTAGAAATGTGCCAGGGGATTCCAATACAATCCCATCAAGGTGGCATGTACCAAGGCTATCTCACTAGTCCAAGTGATCAATTTCAGTTCACAATTGATGGCTCTGTTATATATTTTTTCTGACCACTGTTGAAATATGCTGGTAATTAATTGTGGTGGAATGAGGTCAAAAGTTCATGCCAAGATGGCCACTGAGGTGAAAAGGTCATGCCAAGATGGTTACTGACAACAGAAACTGCCTGGCAACAGGCCGTGATTGGATGGCCTTGGAAATCACATGACAACCAAGGAAACCACATGATAACAGGGCCTGACTGATGGCAGACCATGATTACATGGTTTCAGAAACTGCCTGGCAACAAGAGCCTGACTGGCAACAGGTTGTGATTGGATGGCTTTGGAAGCTGTCTGGCAACAGGCTATGATTTGTTGAGGCATAGACCGCCCCTTGACTGAATTGGCTGGTCTTGGCTATATAAGCTGTTGTACTAACTCAAATAAACGAGTCTGCGGGCTGTTCACCTCAGGCCTGCTTTCCCCCAACTCCTGGAGTTTGTGTGGTGATTCCACACCTCTTGCCCCCACCAAGCTTCTCTCTGAAATGAATCCACTGCAACATTGTTGAGAAATCAACTGCAACAATTAATAACAGAAAAATTATAGAAAATATACAAAAACATGGAGTCTGAATAACATGGTCCTAACTGAACAGTGTATCATAGAACTCAAAAGAAAATAAAAAGAACTTCCATGAACTAAACAAAGACATCAGCACATCATATCAACATTTATGGGACATGGCAAAAACTATGTTATGAAGAAAGATTAAATAGCAATTAATGCCTACATCATGAAATTGGCAATACATCTCCAAGACCTAGATGAACAAGAATAAACCAAACCCAAATTAAGAAATAATAAAAATTAGAGAAGAAATATATAAAATTGAAGTCAAAAAAGATACAAAAGATAGTGAAATGAAGAGCTGACCTTTTTAAACAACAATAAAATTGATTAACAATTAGCTTAAAACATCCAAAAAAGAGAAGACCCAAATTAATAAAATGAGAGATGAAAAGGCAGATGTTACAACTGATGCCACTGAAGTGAAAAGAATCATTAGAAATTATTTTATTTAGATTTATGCCAACAAATTGGAAAATATATAAGAAATGGATAGATTTATGGACACATAAGCTATACCAAAATTGAGTATGATGACATTGAAATTCTAAATAGACCAATAGCCAAGATGGAAATTGAACCACTAATAAAGACATCCCCAACAAAAAAGTGAAAAATTTAATGGCTTAGTAGCTGAATTCTAATAAACCTTTAATTAAACAATTTCAATGCTTCTATAACTATTCAAAATAGTTGAAAGAGGGTGATTTATGTTTAACCCCCTTTACGAGGCCAGTATCACCTTTATACTAAATCCCTAGAAAAGATACAACAAAGAGAATTACAAACTGATATTCCTGAAGAACATTGATGCAAGGATCCTAAACAAGGTACTAGCTAAAGAAATCCAACAACACACCAAAAAGATTACACCAAGACCTGGTGGGATTTATCTCAGGAATGCAGAAATGGTGCACCATATGCAACTAATAAACATTATACACAACATTAACAAATTGATGAGTGAAATCCAAAAGATTATCTCAATAAATGCAGAGAAAACATTCTGTCATGATAAAAATATTAAGCAAAATCAGTATAGAAAGACTATACAAAACATAATCAAGTCAATATGTGAAAAACTCACAGCCAGCTTCATATTGAATAAGGAAAATGAGGAAGCATTTCCACTAAGATGTTGAAGAAGAAATAAGCACATGTTCATCATTGCTATTCAATACAGTCCTCAAAGATTTATCAAGAGTCATTCAGCAAGAAAAAAGAAATTTAAAATGGCACAAATTGGAAAGAAGAAACTCAAATTATCTGTTTGCAGATGATATCATGTTATATTTATTGGAACCGAAAGACTTCATTAAGAAAGTCTTGGAACTCACAAGAGAGTTTATCAAAATTGCAACTTATAAAAATCAACACAAACAAATAGTATTTGTATATACAAACAATACTGTGGCTTAGAAATAACACTAACCAAAACTCTTTCATTCCTTAAAATAAGTTTACGAAGGAAGTGAATGATATTTAAAATAAAATTCACAAAACATTATGTAAATAAATTGAGTAAAACACACAAAAAGTGGTACATTTTCGTGGTTTGGAAGAATCAATATAATCACAATGTCCATATTATGAAAAGCAATCAAAGTTATTCCAATCAAAATACCATCCTCCTCAGATCTAGATAAAAGCAATGTTAAAATTGATACGGAAACATGAATGATCCCAAATAGCAAAGAAAGGCCTCGTTTAATTATCGGTGTGAAAATATCCAATTTTCCCAACCCTTTTTGTTGAGAAGGATGTCCTTTCTACAGACAGTGATTTTAGCTCATTCATCAAAAATTCATTGTAGATGCATGTACTAATTTGGGGGATTTCTATTCTGTTTAATTAGTCTTCATGTATATTTTTGTGCTGTGCTAGTAGTAGACTGTGTTGACTATAACATCCATGTGGTGTGTCTTGAAATCTGATATGGTGATGCCTCCAGCTTTGTTTTTGTTGTTTAAGAATCCCTTAAAATCAAGACTCTTCTTTTACATCTTATACAAAAATTAATTCACAATAAATCAAGGATCTAAATCTGTAACCTGATACCATCACATTATAGTATACTTACATTATTTATGGTAAATTTTAATATCTGATATATGATATATCATGGTTTCTTGTATATTACAATTTTTATTTAATATTCCCTACATTGCCTATTTTGGTATTTGTTTTTATAAGTAATAACAATAAATACAGCCAATAAATCAAGTTAATTCAAATATTTCAATTTGTAGTTATTTATACCATTGATAAAGTACAGACTTTATTAAAACTAATACTGACAAAAATTACACACATATAGTTAAAAGGGTGCTCATTCCTTGTACACAATAAGGTAAAAATATAGAAGGAGAAAGTCTTGGAGATTTATATGGTTTGGTTCATGCCACCTTGATTCAGGGTTTCAGTTGGCCCTAGCCTGAAGCTGTTGTAGTAATCTGGGGAGAGACCCAAGGGATGTGAGGACTCTCTCTGTCTCATGGGATCTCATCAATTAATTAAATCATTATTTAAAATGAACAGCCTTACTATGAATAAAATTTTATAAATGCAATGTAAAATTAAAATTCACTGGGTAAGAGGTGGATTGCTCTGTATATTCAGTTGAGAAAATTGGTTGGGCATTTGACAATCATTCAACTCTGGTTCACATATAATATTATATTTGAATTATGATGTGAACAGTCATAATTGTTCCCAAGTGGCTGCTGCTAAGGATTATCTAACTGCTATAGTAACTGAGGATGGTTTTGCTTATACCTTTGGCCTGAATGTTTTTTATCAATTGAGTATTATTCTTCCACTTTTCAAGATTTATGTACCCAAATACATAAATTTCTCTTTTAAAACAATAAGATGATTATTTTATATAAAACCTATATGAACAAAAAGTTGCAGTGTTGACAAGTCAACTTATTTTAGCCATTTAACCTTACCTTCAATGTTGTGTGTAATTTCTCACAGGAGAAATTAAGCATAATGCAAATTACCAATAGGAGTAAAATGGAAGGCACATATGAAATTAGGCAGTTGAGAAATTAGCCACCAAACCACTCAACATCTAATCAATTAAAAGGAGAGAGAGAGCCAGATTTGGAAATTTTCAAATTGAAAGTTTTAAGGTAATCTTTAAGAAGAATAAAATGTATCAATATCAAATAGGCAGTGCAAAGGAAGAGCCAGAAACTGGGATGAGAAAAACTTTACACTGTGGTGATAAATGGCAGGCAACTGAGAAAGAAATCATTCATTACTATGTGTAAAAGATAAATTAGGTTCTTGAAAGAGATATTTATTTTTGTGTGTTGAAAGCTAATTTCTAGATCCTAACAGAGAAAAGTATGTAACTGCTCTTTATCTGGTCTTTGCTCTTTATCCTATGGACATTACTCTTTCACTGCTGCAAGTGATGGGGCCAATTAGCTGCGCTTTCATAGTAAGATTACTTGTGGTCTATCAGTGCAAAAGGTGGCCACTAGTAGGCAATTTTTTATGAAAAAATGATTTGAATAATGTTTCTCTTGTTCAGAAAATACCTGAATGTCACTTTTCTGCTGCACTCTGTACATGTTAAGTGGAAAAAGTTTAATGGGTGCAAATTTTGTCCTTTGGTGTTCATCTGTAAGTAAGGATTCACTAAATGTAGATTTACTCTATTTTTCATGTGGTTAAGTATGACCTATGTTTTTTGTTCTCTTTATATTTTATGCTTTCAATTCAAAGAATTGAACTAATCATAATTATTGGCTATAGCATAATCATCATTGATTTACATGTAGTTTTCTACATTATACACTTATATACTTTAAAAAATAATTTTAGACATGTACTCTCTGTATAGGCTTACTGTTTATGTATAACTGGCATATTTAAGCTTGCATTTGTGTAGTCTCTTATCTGATAGCAAATTATAGAACCATGCAGTAAACTAAACTAGAATTTGTTGACTCAACAAAATTTCAAATCAGATATAATATGGATTCATTTTGAAATATTTAAATAGAAAATACTTGAAAGTGATTAATGAGTAATTTGCAAATATATACTACATTTTATACTTTTTCAAAATATTTTATTTGAATAATACATATCTGGTTTGACAGTATTGACATTCATATCCATAGTTATTCCCAAATGTTCAACTTTTATAGAAAATATTTTCTTTACAGGCTAATATTTTATTAGTATAGATAATAGACTAATATTTTATTAGTATAGATAATAGACTAATATTTTATTAGTATAGATAATAGTTCCATATTTAATGATCAAAATATTCAGGTACAGATATAGTTCTTCACACAAATAAAACTGATACCTGGATGAATATAGCTTTTTTTACAAGTGGTCATGGACATTAATTCTAGAGATTGACTAACTTTTAAAGTGATTGAGGATTCAAAATTAACTACAACAAAAAGTTCTTTTGCCAATGTAAAAGAGAAGAAAGCCTCTTGAGTATATCCAACCTTAAAGTAGTTGAAAATGGCAGACATCAATTTGCCTCATTCTATCTTCCCTGTATAACTGTATAACAAGTGCTGTAGGTTATACTTGTATATATATATATATATATATATATATATATATATATATATATATATATACATACAGCACTTGTAGGTCATATTTCAGTATCCATAAAATTGTAAACATATATGTTATTTTAGAATTGATTTTTTTTCCTGAGCATGAGGTGATTTGTAACATAGTAGGTTGTAATTTTAGTTAACATTTAGTTTATTTGCCATTATAATACCAAATCTTATAAATTTGCTATAATTAAGATTTTGCTAACAATATTAAAAGTTATATAATGTTATAAATCTATCTGAAAGGGAGGTCAATCATTGGAGAAGCAGCAGGCCACTTTCTCACAATGCTATGCATATCAGATAAACACATGTAATGAAATGGAAGGCTAATGGATTAGTTACTAAATATTAGAATACTTAATTTCAATTGAAATTAAATAAAAAATAAAGTAAGCTATTTCTTTTTCTTGGGCTACAAGATTATTGAGGAACTATTATAGGAGATAATTTATGATAAGAAATACACTTATTTGTTGAATTTTTGATGTTGGTTTATTTTTAAACTTTTTTTAGTAAATATAAATTTCCAAAGTACAGTTTATGGATGACAATGGCTTCCCCCACATAACTTCCCTCCCACTCACACCCCTTCCATCTCCTGCTCCCTCTCCCATTCCATTCACATCAAGATTCATTTTCAATTATCTTTATATAGAGAAGATCGATTTCGTATATATTAAGTAAAGATTTCATCAGTTTGCACCCACACAGAAACACAAAGTGTAAAATACTGTTTCAGTACTAGTTATAGCATTACTTCACATTGGGCAACACATTAAGGACAGATCACACATCAGGAATAACTACACAGTGACTCCTGTTGCTGACTTAACAATTTGACACTCCTGTTCATGGCACCAGTAATCTCCCTAGGCTCTCGTCATGAGTTGCCAGGGCTATGGAAGGCTTTTGAGTTCGCCAACTTTGATCTTATTCTGACAGGGTCATAGTCAAAGTGGAAGTTCTCCTCCCTAAAGAAAAAGGTACCTCCATCTTTGAAGGCCCATTTGTTCCACTGGGATCTCACTCGCAGAGATCTATCATTTAGGTGTTTTGTTTTTGTTTTTGTTTTTGTTTTTGCCAGAGTGCCTTGGCTTTCCATGCCTAAAATACTCTCATGGGCTCTCATGGGCTCTTCAGCCAGATCTGAATGCCTTAAGGGCTAATTCTGAGGCCAGAGTATGGTTTAGGGAGTCAGCTGGGTATCCTGCTTCCCATGTTGGATCTTTCTCTCCCTTTTTTATTCTATCAGTATTAGCAGACACTAGTCTTATTTTTGTGATCCCTTTGACTCTTAGACCTATCAGTGTGATCAATTGTGAACAGAAATTGATCACTAGTGAGATGGCATTGGTACATGCCACCTTGATGGGATTGTATTGGGATCCCCTGGCACATTTCTAACTCCATCATTTGGGGGAAGTCCGATTGAGCATGTCCCAAATTGTACATCTCCTCCGTCTCTTACTCCCACTTTTATATTTAACAGGGATCACATTTCAGTTAAGCTTTAAACACCTCAGAATAATTGTGTGTTAATTACAGAGTTCAACCACTAGTACTAGAACAACAACAACAAAATACTAAAAGGATAAAGTATTGAATTGTACATCAACAGTAAGGACAAGGGCTGATAAAGTCACTGTTTCTCATAGTGTCCATTTCAATTCAACAGGTTTCCCCTTTGGTCCTCAGTTAGTTGTTGCTGATCAGGGAGAAAATATGATATTTGTCCCTTTGGGACTGGCTTGTTTCACTCAGCATAATGTTTTCCAGATTCCTCCATCTTGTTGCAAATGACTGGGATTCATTGTTTTTGACTGCTGTATAGTATTCTATAGAGTACATGTCCCATAATTTCTTTATCCAGTCTACTGTTGATGGGCCTTTGGGTTGGTTCCAGGTCTTAGCTATTGTGAATTGAGCTGCAATAAACATTAATGTGCAGACGGCTTTTTTTGTTTGTTTGTTTGCCAATTTAATTTCCTTTGGGTAAATTCCAAGGAGTGGGATGGCTGGGTTGAATGGTAGGGTTATATTCAGGTTTCTGAGGAATCTCCAGACTGACTTCCATAGAGGCGTAACCAGTTTGCATTCCCACCAACAGTGGGTTAGTGTCCCCTTTTCCCCACCTCCTCTCCTCATCTGTTGTGGGTAGATTTCTGAATGTGAGCCATTCTAACTGGGGTGAGGTAAAACCTCATTGTGGTTTTGATTTGCATTTCCCTAATTGCTAGTGATCTTGAACATTTCTTCATGTGTCTGTTGGCCATTTGGATTTCCTCTTTTGAAAAATGTCTATTGAGGCCCTTGGCCCATCTCTTAAGTGGGTTGTTTGTTTTGATGTTGTTGAGTTTCTTGAGTTCTTTATAGATTCTGGTTATTAACCCTTTATCTGTAGCAGAGTTTGCAAATATTTTTTACCATTCTGTTGGTTGCCTCTTCACTTTCCTGACTGTTTCTTTTGCAGCACAGAAACTTCTCAATTTGATGCAATCCCAATAGTTAATTTTGGCTTTGACTGCCTGAGTCTGCAGTCTTTTCTAGGAAGTCTCTGCTGGTGCCAATATCTTGCAGGGGTTCTCCAATGTTCTCTAATAATTTGAAGGTGTCGGGTCATAGATTTCAGTCTTTAATCCATGCTGAGTGGATTTTTGTGTAAGGTGAAAAGTAGGTGTCTTGCTTCATGATTCTGCACATGGTAATCCAATTTTCCCAGCACCATTTACTGAGTAGACTGTCCTTACTCCAGGGATTGGTTTTCTATCTTTGATCAAATATAAGTTGGCTATAGATATTTGGATTGATTTCTGGTGTTTCTATTCTGTTCCATTGGTCTATCCATCTGTTTCTGTACAAGTACCATGTTCTTTTGATAACAACTGCCCTGTAGTATGTCCTGAAATCTGGTATTGTGATGCCTCCAGCTTTGTTTTTGTTGTACAAGATTGCTTTGGCTATTCGAGGTCTTCTGTGTCTCCATATAAATTTCAGTATCATTTTTTCCAGATATTCACAAATTATTGATATTTATTTGTTCATGATAGGATAGATGGAGTTATATTTGAAAATGAAAAAAGTTAAAGTTACTGCCAAGAAAATTTCTAATACACTTAAGATATCAGAACAAGTCTCATCTCCAGATCTGGGCCCATATGTATCAAAATGTACTATTTTTCCCCACAAAGCAAAATGTATAGGTAACTGACCTCACTTTTCTTATTAATTCTGAAAATGTTTCACAGCTAAGTTGTTGAATTACTCAAAAAAATGTTAACTGCTCATAAGCCATTAGAAGGTTTTAATTCTTCTCAATTACTTTTTAATGAAGAGAATAATTTTAAATTTTTCTTCCTTCAATTCTTATGAGTGGAAAATAATATTAATCTCAATTAACAACTATGCATTTTAACATTATGATCATTTCAATTGTAAATTAAACATACTCTTTTAAATATATTGGTATTAAAATCTTATATTTAGATATTTTTACCTTGTAGATGAACAGTGATGGGAAAAAGAAATTGTGGAAGTTTGTAGAGTATGTGGCACAGAATAATTTACATCTAAAGACCTTTATTTGTGATGCTACACACTGTTATATTATTAACACCTCACCTGGGATAATAACTGAAAATGAAAAGAAATATGGTCACTTAGTTGTATTACATTACCTTCACAGATATTATCCTATTATTATACTCTTAAATCTTCCCCTGTGGTGGAAGGAGATGAAGTTCTTTATTTTATGTATACAAACAAATTTAATGAAGAAATTCAAGAAACTGACAGAAAGTCTAGTTAAGCCAAACAGTAGAACAAACTTTTCTACTTGTTAGTTATTTAAAGAAATTGCTCTTGGTTCACCTGAACATTTTTCTTGCCACTCATTTCTGTGTGATGTGACATGAAACCAGTGGATGGAAAGAAATTTTCTTTTAATAAATGTGTTCTTTGTGTTAGACTTTGTAAGGACATTTTATGTTATTTGATAATGGTTCCACTATTCTTATTTTACTGAACTTTTTTTTCTTTCAGAATATTTTTTTTTTGACAGGCAGAGTGGACAGTGAGAGAGAGAGAGACAGAGAGAAAGGTCTTCCTTTGCCGTTGGTTCACCCTCTAATGGCCGCCGCGGTAGCGCGCTGCGGCCGGCGCACCGCGCTGTTCCGATGGCAGGAGCCAGGTGCTTATCCTGGTCTCCCATGGGGTGCAGAGCCCAAGGACCTGGGCCATCCTCCACTGCACTCCCTGGCCACAGCAGAGAGCTGGCCTGGAAGAGGGGCAACCGGGACAGGATCGGTGCCCCGACCGGGACTAGAACCCGGTGTGCCGGCGCCGCAAGGCGGAGGATTAGCCTGTTGAGCCACGGCGCCGGCCAGAATATTTTTTTTGACAGGCAGAATGGACAGTGAAAGAGAGAGAGAAAAGACAGTGAAAGACAGAGAGAAAGGTCTTCCTTTGCCATTGGTTCACCCTCCAATGGCTGCCGTGGCCAGTGCACTGTGGCCAGCACACCATGCTGATCTGAAGGCAGGAGCCAGGTGCTTCTCCTGATCTCCCATGGGGTGCAGGGCCCAAGTACTTGGTCCATCCTCCACTGCAGTCCCTGGCCACAGCAGAGAGCTGGCCTGGAAGAGGGCAACAGGGACAGAATCTGGATCCCCGACCAGGACTAGAACCCAGTGTGCCATTGCCGCTAGGTGGCAGATTAGCCTATTGAGCCACGGTGCCAGCCTCAGAATATTTTTATAGTAGGCTGAGAATCTCATGGATAGAGTTACAGTTAATAGAAAATAATTGGGCTGTTGACTATATTTTATGTTTTTGAGAAATTAAAACTTGATGCTACACTCAGTTTTCCATGGATTGAAGTTTATGATTAAGGATACTGGAAAATACCAATATTTAGGAGTTAAAATTGTTGCTAAAATGGGATGGTAGTATTTTTCTTTGTTGCTCTTTCATGCAATATTTTAAAAGTATACCTGATCAGATTGTGTTTTATAAATTCTATTCCTCTATATTTCCTTTTCAATATTTCTCAGATCAGTAATGTAAATTAGGGCACAATAGTATTTTATTGTTTAACCATTTTATCCCATTAAGGCTTCCATTTATTTAGATTTCCACTGAAAATCTCAGTACATTCTGACATTTTAGGTTAATTCTGTACTGATGAAGATGATCTAATATATTAATAACAATACATAGCAAATTAATGTATATTTTGCTATTTCATATGCAATGGATTAATCATAAAGCTGCCATGAGTATTAACAATGACACTACTGAAAATGAGGTTTAAACAGAGTCTTGATTTAGAATAGATAATACAGATGATTACTAACAGTGAAGGTGCAGAAAAATGTTATCACTCATGTAAAAGTTAGATCTTTTAAGAATGACATTTAACAATTCAGATTAGATTTACCAGGTCCATTTCTCACTGCTTTTATAATTGAAGTGTGTGAATTGACAAGGAAGTTTAAGCAACTGCTCACCATAAGTTCTTTCTTGCCTATTTTCCCTCATTACAAAATAGCAGAAGTAAAAGAAATATAGTAATAATTGTACCAAAATTTATGGCAGATGAATTTATACACTTTGACAGGCAAAATCCCATTTTTTAATTTTTGGATATCTTTATTTGTTGATGTGTTATTGTGTATTGGGTCATATTCATTTAACCACTAGTTTTATTTTAGCCAAAACCATATATCAGGGATCAAAAAATAGAAATAAATAAATGCTTTTAAGAACTTTACAATGTAGTGGAAAAACAAACATATAAACACATGTAATTCAACATAGTAATCCTCGAAAAAGTAGAGCCACATTTATTATGGCATAATAGGCTAAGAAAAGCCTTTTCCTAGTTTTGGGTGCCCTTATCATGAAGAAGTGTGGGGTTTTATCAAATTTTTGTGTTTACTGAGATGATTATATCCTTTATTGTTATTTTTCTATTTTTGTGTATTATATTGAATGATTTTCATTGGTTTGATTTTCATTGGTTTAATTATCTTTTCATTCAAAAGATATTCCACTTTGTTATATATAAAGCATCTTTTTAGGTGTTACTGAATTGTTTGTTCACATTTTTTGCTGAGGGTTACTCATCTATAAAAATAGTGAATATTGTCTTGGTTTTCCTGAATGTATTTTTTTGATTTCAGTATGAGGATAATGCTGGCCTCACTGAATGAGTGGAGTGTTTCCCATCTATTTTTGAAAAGTTTGCAAATAATTGGAGTTGTTTCATTTTTCAACACAGACATGTTATCCTTTAGTAAGAGTTACAATGAAAATCATATTATTACAGTTTTTTTTACATTGCACTATTACTTGTGCATTTTATGTCTTTGTGTTAATATTTGCTATCATCAAGTACCCCTTCATTTTACCCTGAAGTACTTTTAGCAATTCTTGTAGGATAGATTTACTGATGACAAATTCCCTCAATCTTATTAAATCTATAAATTTCTTAATGTATGCATTAATTTCTTAAATATTTATTTATTTCTTTGAAGGGCAGAGTTACAGAGAGGCAGAGGCAGAGGGAGAGGGGAGAGATAAAGAGAGAGAGAGATCTTCTATCTGCTGGTTTGTTCCCCAAAAGGCTGCAATGGCTGAAGCTGGGCTGATCTGAGCCAGGAGCCAGCAGCTTCTTCTGAGTTTCCCATGTGAGCGCAGGGCCCCAAGGACTTGGGCCATCTTCTACTGCTTTCACAGGTCCTAGAAGAAAGCTAGATAAGAAATGGAGCAGCCAGGACTCAAACCAGCACCCACATGGGATGCCAGCATTGCAAGAAGCATCTTTGCTCACTACACCACAATGCTGGCTCCTCAAACATTCTGTTTCTGTCGCTTTTCCTTTCTGGGATATGCATGTGTATCTTGGTATACTTGATTAGTTTGCAAAGATACCCTTAGCTTTGTTCATTTTTATTTATTAATTTTTAATTTTTCCATAGATTGTGTAACCTGAAATGCCCTTTAGTTTCTGTCTTTTCATTGATATTCTGAGCAGCATGGAGACATTAACCTCATACTTTATTATTATCTTTAGATAATATTTATTTTGTTCCTTGTGAATGGTTTAAATAACTGATTTAAACTCTTTGTCTAGGAAGTCTATCTTGACTTCCTCAGAGATAGTTTCCATTGGCTGACATTTTCCTGTACAGGGGTCATACTTGCATCTTTCATTATTTTCTTCCATCTCTTCATCTTGTATAGTATTTCTGTTCAAAACTGGACATTTATATAATAAAATGAGGATTCAAAAATATCTATTGAGGTCCTTGGCCCATCTCTTAAGTGGGTTGTTTGTTTTGTTGTTGTGGATTTTCTTGATTTCTTTGTAGATTCTGGTTATCAATCCTTAATCTGTAGTATAGTTTGCGAATATTTTTTCCCATTCTGTTGGTTGCCTCTTCACTTTCCTGACTGTTTCTTTTGAAGTACAGAAACTTCTCAATTTGATGCAATCCCAAATGGTAATTTTGGTTTTGACTGCCTGTGCTGTTGGAGTATTTTCCAGGAAGTCTTTGCCTGTGCCTATATCTTGCAGGGTTTCTCCAATGCTCTCTAATAATTTGATGGTTTCGGTTCATAGATTTAAGTCTTTAATCCATGTTGAGTGAATTTTTGTGTAAGGTGAAAGGTATGGGTCTTGCTTCAAGCTTCTGCACATGGAAATCCAATTTTCCCAGCACCATTTGTTGAATAGACTGTCCTTATTCCAGGCATTAGATTTGGATCTTTGGTTAAATATAAGTTGGCTGTAGACATTTGGATTGATTTCTGGTGCTTCTATTCTGTTCCATTGGTCTATCCATCTGTTTCTGTACAAGTACCATGCTGTTTTGATAACAACTGCCCTGTAGTATGTCCTGAAATCAGGTATTGTGATGCCTCTGGCTTTGTTTTTGTTGTACAGGATTGCTTTGGCTATTCGAGGTCTTCTGTGTCTCCATATGAATTTCAGCATCATTTTTTCCAGATCTGAGAAGAAGGTCTTTGGTGTTTTGATTGGTATTGCATTGAATGTATAAATTGCTTTTGGGAGAATAGACATTTTGATGATATTGATTCTTCCAATCCATGAGCATGGAAGATTTCTCCATTTTATAGCAGGCATGGAAAGCCAAGATATCATGGGAAAAAAAAAGACCTAAATGAATGAACTCTGTGAGTGAGATCCCAGTGGAAAGAACGGGGCCATCAAAGAAGGAGGTACCCTTCTCTGAAGGGAGGAGAGAACTTCCATTTTGACTATGACCCTATCGGAATAAGATCAAAGTCAGCGAACTCTAAAGGCTTCCATAGCCCTGGCAACTCATGACTAGAGCCTAGGGAGATTACTGACGCCATGAACAGGAGTGTCAAATTGTTAAATCAGCAACAGGAGTCACTGTGTACTTACACCCCATGTGGGATCTGTCCCTAATGTGTCGTCTAAAGCCAAGTGATGCTATAACTAGTACTGAAACAGTATTTTTATACTTTGCATTTCTGTGTGGGCACAAACTGATGAGGTCTTTACTAATTATATACTGAATTGATCTGCTGTATATAAAGAGAATTGGAAATGAAAAAAAAAAAACCTGGTGTTAAAATGGAAATGGCATAGAAAATTAATTAATTTGAAAAAAAATTATGTAGGATCTCTGTCTTTAATGTGCTGTACATTGCTATTTAATGCTATAATTAGTAATCCAATGGTAGTTTTTTCACTTTATGTTGCTATATGGGCAAAATGTTGAAATCGTTACCTAATACATACTAAACTGATCTTCTGTATATAAAGAGAATTGAAAATGAATCTTTACATGAATGGAAGGGGAAAGGGAGCGGGAAAGGGGAGGGTTGCGGGCGGGAGGGAAGTTTTGGGAGGGGGGAAGCCATTGTAACCCATAAGCTATACTTTGGAAATTTATATTCATTAAATAAAAGTTTAATAAAAAATGAGGATTCAGATTATCTCTCATGCTAGTTTGTGTGTGTATATTAGGGGTTTACTCTTTGGTTAATGACTAATGACTTTTCAGATCTAATTCTATAGCCTGTTTTTATGTGTGACCCTTGAAGTTTCTGTTTGGTCAGCTTAGTGGTCAACTAAGTCCCTCACATATTTGGAACCAGTAAATTGACTAGGCTTTCACTATTGGATTGTAGAATCACTCTTATGTCTCATTCACCCTTGATATTAGAGCTTCAAAATATGAGTTTGGTGTGGCTACAAAAATGCACTCCCTACCAACTTCACATTCCTCAGCTTTTCTTTTTAAATTTATTTTTTGTCCATTGCACATTTTCTCCAAATATTATCATTTCTGGTAGCCTCAGTGTTGAAAGTATTGCTGCTTCTGAGGGCAGAGCCAAGACGGCAAATAGTGAGGTTGCACATTGATACTCTGGGAAAAGATAGGTTGATAAAAGAGGAATTACGGTAAATACAGGAAAGGCCCAGGGAAAAAATGCAGAGGAAACTCCTCTGGATCTAGTGGAGGAGACACAGACAACCTGCGGTGAGAGCAAGGACGCTTACAGCTCTGGCTCCGAGTCTTCACATCCGCACTGGAGGGGGAGGTGAGCTCAGTAATCCCAGACGTTGGCTGGAGAAGCCGCAGACCAAGAGGGAACTGGGCTGGAAGCTGCACAGGGAGAGCTCACCAAACTAACTTCAGGAGAGAAGAAAAAGAAATATGGGGGGGGGGGCAGTACAGATGAGTTTCTCTCTCCACCCACCTAGCAAAGGAATGCAAGAGACAAAGAGCAGGAGACATGAGCAGGCAGCATTCTCGATATACATAAAAGGTGCGCGCCCTCAGGGCTGTGAATGATGTCAGAGCTGTGTGCAACAGGGACATGTGCGTGAACTCAGAGCTGAGCTTGAACTAAGTCAAACAGAAAATCCTGACTCTGGGGGAGAGGGGGAGGTGAAATACCAGGAGGTTAGGATTTAATAAAAGGGTAGAGCTAATGAACTGAGGTGGTGGGGGGAAATAGAGAGACGGTAGGGTGAGAGAGCTCATGGAGGCCACATGACTATTCTCCAGAGACGCTACAATTCAGTAACCTTAGCAACCCGGTGGGAAACTGAAGGAGAAACCGAACCCACACTGAGCACAGCACAGATACTTTGGGTGATCTGTGGGAAAAAAAAAAAAAAGCAGATGATACCTATACCCACAGAAGCCAGAGATTGGAAACTAACTACCATCAATTCTGCTCAGCTGTGTGGTATTACTTCCCTCCTGAAAATAAATAAATAAATAAATAGATAAATAAATAAATAAATAGAGAGAGATAGATCTACCACACCTAACCCTGAAGAACTAAGCAGAGCTCTCTGCCCTCACACATCTCAGGCCACCAAGGCTACTCCAATAGCAGACAGCCCACTTAACACAGTCTTAATATAATAAGAAAAAAAAAACACTCTAGGAAATAATTCAAAGAATTCCTCCAAAATGCCAAGCAATAAACACAGAAACCATAGGAACAAGATCAATGAACATATTATGATGCCCCCAAATGAACAAAATACCCCAGGCCAAGATTATGAAGATGGTGAGATAGAAGAAATGCAAGATATGGATTTCAGGCCGGCGCTGCGGCTCACTAGACTAATCCTCCACCTTGCAGCACCGGCACACCGGGTTCTAGTCCCGGTTGGGGCACCAATCCTGTCCCGGTTTCCCCTCTTCCAGACCAGCTCTCTGCTGTGGCCAGGGAGTGCAATGGAGGATGGCCCAAGTGCTTGGGCCCTGCACCCAAGGGGAGACCAGCATAAGCATCTGGCTCCTGCTATCGGATCAGCGCGGTGCACCGGCTGCAGCGCACTACCGTGGCGGCCATTGGAGGGTGAACCAACGGCAAAAAGGAAGACCTTTCTCTCTGTCTCTCTCTCACTGTCCACTCTGCCTATGAAAAAAAAAAAAGATATGGATTTCAAAAAATTTATGATAAAAACATTTAGAAGTTTTCAAAAGGAAATTCTTGAACTACAGAAATCCTTACTGGAGAGGATAGAAAATCTCTCTCATGAAAATGAAATCTTAAGGAGGAACCAAAATGAAATTCAGAAACTAGTAGAACAGGAAAGTGTGATAGTGAAGAGAAATCAAAATGAAGAACTCTAGACCAAATGACAAGCACATTAGAAACAGAGTCAGTGAAACAGAAAAGAGAATATCGGACTTAGAAGACACAGCTCAGGAAAGCATACAGTCAAACCAAAGAAAAAAAGAGGAAATTAGAAATCTAAAAAAATATTGTTGGGAATCTACAGCATACTATTAAGAAAAATAGGAGTTCTAGGAATTCCTGAAGGCATGAAGAGAGAGAAAGGATTAGACGGCCTTTTTAGCAAGATACTAGCAGAGAACTTTCTGGGTTTGGAGAAGAACAGAGACATCCAAGTACAGGAAGCCCACAGAACCACTCATAAACATGACCAAAAGAGATCCTCACCACGACATGTTGTAATTAAACTCACCACAATGAAATATAAAGAAAAGATTCTAAAATGTGCAAGAGAGAAATGTCAGATTGCTCTCAGAGGATCTCCAATTAGACTCAAGCTGACTTCTCATCAGAAACCCTACAGGATAAGAGGGAATGGCAAGACATAGCCCAGGTGCTAAGAGAGAAAAACTGCCAGCCCAGAATATTATATCCTGCAAAGCTCTCATTTGTGAATGAAGGTGAAATTAAGACTTTTCATAGCAAACAGAAACTGAAAGAATTTGTTGCCACTCATCCTGCCCTGCAAAAGATGCTTAAAGATGTGTTACACTCAGAAACACAGAAACATGGTCATCAATATGAAAGAAGGCAAAGGAAGAAAACCTACCAGTAAAAGATCATAGAAAACTCAAAGCATATACTAGAAAATATCTTTGGGAAAATGGCTGGGCAAAGTTACTACCTATCCATAATCACATTGAATGTTAATGGATTGAAATCTAAACTTAAAAGGCAAAGATTGGCTGAGTGGATTAAGGAACAAAACCCATCTTTTTGCTGCCTATAAGAAACACATCTTTCCAACATAGAAGCATGCAGACTGAAAGTGAAAGGTTGGAAAAAGATATTCCACAACAACAGAAACCAAAGAAAATCAGGTGTAGCCATATTAATATCAGACAAAATAAACTTTAACACAAAATCTGTTAAGAGAGACAAAGAGGGGCACTATATAATGATTAAGGGTTCAATTCAACAGGAAGATGTAACTATTATAAATGTATATGTGCCTAATTACAGCGCACCAGTTTATTTAAAAGATATGTGAAGGGACTTAAAGGGAGACTTAGATCCCAATACAATAGTACTGGGAGACTTCAATACTCCACTCTCAGAAATAGACAGATCATCCAGACAGAAGATCAACAAAGAAATAGCAGATTTAATCAATAGTATTGCCCAAATGGATCTGACAGATATCTACAGAACTTTTCATCCTACACATACAGAATTTACATTCTTCTCAGCAGTGCATGGAACCTTCTCTAGGATTCACCACATACTAAGCCATAAAGCAAATCTCAGCAAATTTAAAGGACTTAGAATCATACCATGCAGCTTCTCAGACAACAGCAGAATTAAGGTGGAAATTAGCAACTCAGGAATCCCTAGAAAGTATGCAAAAACATGGAGACTGAACAACATGCTCCTGAATGAACAATGGGTCATAGAAGAAATCAAAAGAGAAATCAAAAATTTTATGGAAGTAAATGAGGATAACAACACAACATATCAAACTTATGGGATACGGCAAAAGCAGTGTTGAGAGGAAAGTTTATATCAATAGGTGCCTACATCAAGAAATTGGAAAGGCACCAAATAAATGAGCTTTCAGAGCATCTCAAGTATCTAGAAAAACTGCAGCAAACCAAACCCAAAGCTAGTAGGAGAAGAGAAATAATTAAAATCAGAGAAGAAATCAATAGGATTGAATAAAAAAATGCAAAAAATCAGCCAAGCGAAGAGCTGGTTTTTAAAAAAAAATAAAATAAAATTGATACACCATTGGCTTAACTAAAAAAAGAAGAGAAAAGACCCAAATCAATAAAATCAGAGATGAAGAAGGAAATGTAACAACAGACACCACAGAAATAAAAAGAATCATCAGAAATTATTACAAAGAGTTGTATGCCAACAAACAGGGAAATCTATCAGAAATGGACAGATTCCTAGACACATGCAATCTACCTAAATTGAACCAGGAAGACATAGAAAACCCAAAGAGGCCCAAAAATGAGACAGAAATTGAAACAGTAATAAAGGCCCTCCCAACAAAGAAAAGCCCTGGAGCAAATGGATTCACTGCTGAATTCTACCAGACATTTAAAGAAGAACTGACTCCATTCTTCTCAAACTATTCAAAGCAATTGAAAAAGAGGGAATACTCCCAAATTCTTTCTATGAAGCCAGCATCACCTTAATTCCTAAGCCAGAGAAAGATGGAGCATTGAAAGAGAATTACAGACCAATATCCCTGATGAACATAGATGCAAAATTCCTCAATAAATTCTGGCCAATAGGATACAAGAACACATCAAAAAGATCATCCACCCAGACCAAGTGGGATTTATCCCTGGTATGCAGGGATGGTTCAATGTTCACAAAAAAATCAATGTGATACACCACATTAACAGACTGTAGAAGAAAACCATCTGATTCTCTCAATAGACTCAGAGAAAGCATTTGATAAAATACAACACCCTTTCATGATGAAAACCCTAAGCAAACTGGGTATAGAAGGAACATTCCTCAATACAATCAAAGCAATTTATGAAAAACTCATAGCCAACATCCTATTGAATGGGGAAAAGTTGGAAGCATTTCCACTGAGATCTGGTACCAGACAGGGATGCCCACTCTCACCACTGCTCTTCAATATAGTTCTGGAAGTTTTAGCCAGAGCTATTAGGCAAGAAAAAGAAATTAAAGTGATACAAATTGGGAAGGAAGAACTCAAACTATCCCTCTTTGCAGATGATATGATTCTTTACTGAGGGGACCCAAAGAACTCTACTAAGAGACTACTGGAACTCATCGAAGAGTTTGGCAAAGTAGCAGGATATAAAATCAATGCACAAAAATCAACAGCCTTTGTATACACAGGCAATGCCACAGCTGAGGAAGAACTGCTAATATCAATTCCATTCACAATAGCTACAAAAACAAATACCTGCAATAAACTTAACCAAGGGCATTAAAGAACTCTACGATGAAAATTACAAAACCTTAAAGAAAGAAATAGAAGAGGATACCAAAAAATGAAGCAATCAGCCGGCGCCGTGGCTCAGTAGGCTAATCCTCCGCCTTGCGGTGCCAGAACACTGGGTTCTAGTCCCGGTCGGGGCACCGATCCTGTCCAGGTTGCCCCTCTTCCAGGCCAGCTCTCTGCTGTGGCCAGGGAGTGCAGTGGAGGATGGCCCAAGTGCTTGGGCCCTGCACCCCATGGGAGACCAGGATAAGCACCTGGCTCCTGCCATCGGATCAGTGCAGTGCGCTGGCCGCAGCACGCTACCGTGGTGGCCATTAAAGGGTGAACCAACGGCAAAAGGAAGACCTTTCTCTCTGTCTCTCTCTCACTGTCCACTCTGCCTGTCAAAAAAAAATGAAGCAATCTTCCATGCTCATGGATTGGAAGAATCAATATCATCAAAATGTCCATTCTCCCAAAAGCAATTTATACATTCAATGCAATACCAATCAAAACACCAAAGACCTTCTTCTCAGATCTGGAAAAAATGATGCTGAAATTTATATGGAGACACAGAAGACCTCGAATAGCCAAAGCAATCTTGTACAACAAAACCAAAGCTGGAGGCATCACAATACAAGATTTCAGGACATACTACAGGGCAGTTGTTATCAAAAGAACATGGTACTTGTACAGAAACAGATGGATAGACCAATGGAACAGAATAGAAGCACCAGAAATCAATCCAAATGTCTACAGCCAACTTATATTTGATCAAAGATAGAAAACCAATCCCTGGAGTAAGGACAGTCTATTCAATAAATGGTGCTGGAAAAATTGGATTACTATGTGCAGAATCATAAAGCAAGACACCTACTTTTCACCTTACACAAAAATCCACTCAGCATGGATTAAAGACTGAAATCTATGACCCGACACCTTCAAATTATTAGAGAAAATTGGAGAACCCCTGCAAGATATTGGCACCAGCAGAGACTTCCTAGAAAAGACTCTGCAGACTCAGGCAGTCAAAGTCAAAATTAACTATTGCGATTGCATCAAATTGAGAAGTTTCTGTGCTGCAAAAGAAACAGTCAGGAGAGTGAAGAGGCAACCGACAGAATGGGAAAAAATATTTGCAAACTATGCTACAGATAAAGGGTAAATAACCAGAATCTAGCAGAACTGTAAATTTCTTGTTAGAGATGCCCCCTGCCTTTACATGACAAGCTCTCCTCCCTGGCCAGCCAAGTAATGAAAGTCAACAGAATGCCTTCCCCTAGGAGGTTCACACCTCCCTTAGGATATACCCCATGTGAAGAGATAGATAGGTCTGGGCCTCTGAATTTACAAGGCCTAAAGCCCAACAGATTATTATCAAGCCCCTTCTATCAGGTTCTATTTGCCTCTCAATCAGAAAAATTACTTGTAGCTTAGACAGCACCTTTCTTTGCTCCTCTAATAATGACTCTGTCCTTTGTTCTAGACCCTGTCTAGCACACTTGGGCCTCATTCCTTTGTAATCATAACCTCTACTCTACCACCAATGGCTCCATTCCAACCTGTGTGTGCTGATGGTCCTCTTCCCCACTTAATGCTGTATAATTGTTCAAACCTGGTAAATGCCACTCTTAGGATCATTGGTTACTATCCTCACCCTGTCTTTTATGACCTTGTCTAAACATGATCAGAGTCGGTAAACTTGGAAGACTTCCATAGCCTTGGCAACTCATGACGACAGCCTAGGATGGTTACTGGTGCCATAAACTAGAGTGTCAATTTGTTGGGTCAACAACATGAGCCACTGTGCACTTGCTCCTCATGTGCGATCTCTGTCTTTAATGTGCTGTACATTGTGATTTAATGCTATAACTAGTACTCAAACAGTATGTTTCACTTTGTGTTTCTATGTGGGTGCAAACTGTTGAAATTTTTATACTAAATTGATCTTCTGTATATAAACAGAATTGAAAATGAAGCTTGATGTGAATGGAAGGGGAGAGGGAGCGGGAGAGGGGAGGGTTGTGAGTGGGAAGGAAGTAATGGGAGGGGGAAGCCATTGTAATCCATAAGCTGTACCCTGGAAATTTATATTCATTAAATAAATGTTAAAAAAAATAACCAGAATCTATAAAGAACTCAAGAAACTCAACAACATCAAAACAAACAACCCACTTAAGAGATGGGCCAAGGGCCTCAATAGACATTTTTCAAAAGAGGAAATCCAAATGGCCAACAGACACATGAAGAAATGTTCAAGATCACTAGCAATTAGGGAAATGCAAATCAAAACCACAATGAGGTTTTACCTCACCCCAGTTAGAATGGCTCACATTCAGAAATCTACCCACAACAGATGAGGAGAGGAGGTGGGGAAAAGGGGACACTAACCCACTGTTGGTGGGAATGCAAACTGGTTACGCCTCTATGGAAGTCAGTCTGGAGATTCCTCAGAAACCTGAATATAACCCTACCATTCAACCCAGCCATCCCACTCCTTGGAATTTACCCAAAGGAAATTAAATTGGCAAACAAACAAACAAAAAAAGCCGTCTGCACATTAATGTTTATTGCAGCTCAATTCACAATAGCTAAGACCTGGAACCAACCCAAAGGCCCATCAATAGTAGACTGGATAAAGAAATTATGGGACATGTACTCTATAGAATACTATACAGCAGTCAAAAACAATGAATCCCAGTCATTTGCAACAAGATGGAGGAATCTGGAAAACATTATGCTGAGTGAAACAAGCCAGTCCCAAAGGGACAAATATCATATTTTCTCCCTGATCAGCAACAACTAACTGAGGACCAAAAGGGAAACCTGTTGAATTGAAATGGACACTATGAGAAACAGTGACTTTATCAGCTCTTGTGCAGACTGCTGATGTAAAACATAATACTTCATCCATTTTAGTATTTTTTTTCTGTTTTGGTCTAGTACTATTGGTTGAACTCTATAATTATTTTTTTTTCAAAAGGTCTCACATATTTATTACTGAACGAGCCCACTGGTCACAGCCCTAATCAAACATGTCCAGCTGTGCAGATGGTGACATCTTCATCTTGATGTGGTAATAGTGACATTGAGACAGAAGAAATGTGCGTGCCATTCAAGTGCAATTCCTTACAGACCCAGCTTGGTTCTCCTCCAATGTCTCCTCTTGGAGTTATACCTGATTTTATTACCAGTTTTCAACCGAATCCATGGCGGAATGGGGCGGTTTTGCTTTTGCTTTTTGGCCAGGAACCTCTTTATTCCGAAGGTCTTGTGAGAAGACATGGTGAGGGAGAATCAGGGACACCTGAACTCTGTAATTAACACACCATTATTCTGAGGTGTTTAAAGCTTAACTGAAAAGTGATCCCTGTTAAATATAAGAGTGGGAATAAGAGATGGAGGAGATGTACAATTCGGGACATGCTCAATCGAACTTGCTCTACATCATTGCTACATCAGGAAGTATGAACGGAGTCCATATAAAATTTTTCTAATTTGCATTTTCTGGGATTTTGTGTGAACTCTGATGAATAATTTACTCAATTTCCTTGACTCAATTCCACAGACATGTTCCTGTATTTGCTGAGAATCAGGGTAAGTAAGAAAAAGAGTAGAGTAGTTCAGGAAGCTAAAGTTACATTTTAAACATGTAAAATATTCTTACTGTGTAAAATTATTTCACATGTAAATTGAATTGGGATTGTAAGTAAATCCAGGATCTTGTGTACAGTACACTAGATTCTGTACTATCATGACTTTTATAAGATTTAAATGTATTTATTTTCTGTGTCTCTGTGTGTACAAATAACATTACTATATTTTATAAAATTACTTCATCAGTTTATTTAGTTTTTAGATATTTCCTTTACACTTTTATGGAAGATGGAATAACTACTCTGCTATATAAGTGAAAAAAATCATTAATCAATTATAGTTAAAATATTCCTAGATTGGTGGAATACTGTCATTTCTTATGTATTTTAGATGACACTAATTCACCTTTTATACTTTGTTTTTCTTAAAATTTCTGCATGTGTGAACTTCTCTTTCCTTATAACCTCAAATCCTTTGTTGTATTGGGATGGAAAATGAGCTCTATTTTGGCCAGAATATGGGTTATCCTGGCAATAGGATGCTTAGTTTTCCTGTTCTAAATATTCAGAATCTACAACTTTAGAAATAAGTGTTTTTGTTTTTCCCACCATTTTGCAAATTTTTTCTTCCTTTATTAAAGCTTTTTTTTTTTGACAGGCAGAGTTGGACAGTGAGAAAGAGAGACAGAAAGGTCTTCCTTCCGTTGATTTACACCCTAAATGGCTGCTACAGCTTGCGTGCTGTGCTGATTTGAAGCCAGGAGCCAGGTGCCTCCTCCTGGTCTCCCATGCGGTAGCAGGGCCCAAGCACATGGGCCATCCTCCAGTGCCTTTCCGGGCCACAGCAGAGAGCTGGACTGAAAGAGGAGCAACCAGGATAGAATCTGGCACCCCGACTGAGACTAGAACTCGGTGTGCTGGTGCTACAGGCAGAGGATTAGCCTAGTGAGCGAATGCCCTGACCTGTTAAAGCTTTATTAAAGCTACTGTTACGCTACTGGAATTTACAGTTGTGCATAATGCTGAACAATTAAAACTTTTTATTGGTTATGGCAGCTTTACTTATAGGTAGTATGCATATATCATGTGATTATTGGAGCATATATTATATATAACAACAGATATGCTAGTCTTTTTAGAAAAGATAATTACTTATTTGAAAGGTAGAGTTATAGAGAGGGGGTGAGAGAGAGAGAGACGGAGAGAGGGAGAGAGAGAAAGAGGTCTTCCATCTGCTGGTTCACTCTCCAGGTGGCCATAATGGCCAGAACTGCACAAATTCAAGCTAGGATCCACGAGCCACTTCCATGTTTCAACTTGTGTGTAGTGGCCCAAGGATTAAGGCCATCTTCTGCTGTTTTCCAGGATCAGAGGTGGATCAGCCAGGATTTGAACCAGTGCTCATATGGGATGCTAGCACTGCAGGCAGCAGATTTACCTATTAAGCCACAGGACCAGCCCCATGTAAGTCATTAAGAATGCATTGTTTACTTAGAAATAAAGAATAAATACAAATAATTTAGTAGTCATAGATATTCAAACCTAGACCTTTCCAAAAAAATCTATTTGTTTATTTGAAAGTCAGAGTTACACAAAGAGAGAAGGACAGGCAGAGAGAAAAAGGCCTTCCATCCATTGGTTCACTCCCCAATTGGCTGCAATAGCTGGAGCTCTGCCAATCAAAAGCCAAGAGCCAAGATCTTCTTCCAGGTCTTCTGCATGGGTCCGGGGTTCCAAAGACTTGAGACATCTTCTATTGCTTTCCCAGGCCATAGCAGAGAGCTGGATTGGAAGTGGAGCACCCAGGATTTGAACTGGTGCCCATATGGGATGCTGGCATTGTAGGCTGCAGCTTTACCTGCTACACCACAACTCCAGCACCCATAATTATATCTTAGATGGTTTTCAATAGAGCCATGATTTTTACAAAAATTGATATTCATTTTAACATAATTTAAAAATTATAAAGAGGGAAAGGAGAGAGAGAGGAGAGATATCTTCCATCCATTGATACACAATTGAAATGGATGCAATAGCCAGGGTTTGGCCTGGTTGAAGCCAGGAGGCAAAAACTCAAGCTTGGTTTCCTACTCACAGGTGGCATGGGCTCAAATACTTTGGTCATCTTCGTGTTCCCAGACGAATTTGCAAGAAACATGATTAGAAGTGGAGCAACCAGCACTCAAACAGGCACTCTGATATGGGGTGCTTGCATGGCAAGTAGTAGATTAACTAGCTGGACCACAACACCATCCCAAATAACATATTCTTTTTAACATGAATCACTTTATGTATTGAAAAGTAGTATGGCAAAGATGGAGAGAGAATGAGGGGGGATTTATCTTCCAACCATTGGTTTACTCCCAAATGGTTGTAACACTGGTGTTTTTTAGGTGGAATTCAAGAGTCAAGAACTGGATAATATGAGTCACCCACAGGGTGGCAGTTGCCCAAGTACTTAAATCATCTTCCACTGCTTTTCAAGGTACCTTAAATAGAAGCTGGAATGAAAGTGGAGCAGCTGGAATTGCAAGTGAGAGCTCATCCCACTGTGATAAATAAATTTTAGATTTATTTATTTGAAAGGCAGAGTGGCAGACAAGAATAGGCAGTAGGAATAGATTCTTAATAATTTCCGGAGTTTAATTTTGAAATACATTACTTGTGGTTTGGGGCCAATGCTTTGGCTCAGCAGATAAAGCCAAGGCATCTGATGTTGACATCCCATGAGTGCCAGTTTGAGGCCAGTGGCTCCACTTCTGATCCAGCTTCCTGAAAATGTGGCTGTGGAAACAATGTGATATGACCTATGTGCTTGGATCCCTGCCACTCATATGTGAGACCTGGATGAAGCTCCATGCATTTTGTGTTGGCCTGGCTTAGTTCAGGCCAATAATCCATTTGGGCAGTAGACCAATGTATAGAGGACCTCTTTTTCTCTCCCTATCTGTTTCTCTCTCTCTCTCTCTCTCTTACTCCGCTTTCAAATAAATTCAATCTATTTTTTTATCTAAAATGCTTTAAATGTAAATTAATATTATCAGATTTTAGAAATGTCATTTTAAATATCTGATATCTTGGAATCAAACTGCTAAACTAAAATTAATTTTATAGTTCATATGATTTTGGTAATTCTGTCCAAATCAGTTTTGTTCATCTGTTGCCAAATGGAACTCATTCAATTTGTCAGAAAAGACTGAATCACAAATTAAAGGAAGCACCAACCCTATCTAAAATATAACATTAAAAAATATGCCACAGTACCATAGCTTATTTATTATGTTTTGACAAGTTTGTCAGTTGAATAATTTGGATAGCACCTGCTCCCATGATGTCTCTGTTCTTAGTTTTCCATCAACACACATGCATAGCTTGCATTAAGACGAATATTTGTACAAACATAACCATTGTTTTTGTCATTACATCACCAGTTTTTTTTTTAACTTTTATTTAACAAGTATAAATTTCCAAAGTACAGCTTATGGATTACAGTGGCTTCTCCCCCTATAACTTCCCTCCCACCTGCAACTATCCCATCTCCTGCTACCTCTCCCATCCCATTCACATCAAGATTCATTTTCAGTTATCTTTATATACAGAAGATCAATTTAGTATAAATTTAAAAAGATTTCAACAGTTTGCACCCACACAGAAACAAAAAGTGAAAAATACTGTTGGAGTACTAGTTATAGCATTAAATCATGATGTACAGCATTTTAAGGACAGAGATTCTACATGAGGATTAAGTGCACAGTGACTCCTGTTGTTGACTTAACAAATTGACACTCTTGTTTATGGCATCAGTAATCTCCCTAGGTTCTTGTCATGAGTTGCCAAGGCTATAGAAGCCTTTTGAGCTCACCAAAGCTTAACCATTTGTAATCAGATATTTATTTGCTAGAAGTATTAATGCCTAGATCTACTAAGAAAAGAGGACTGATGGCCAGTGCCATCAGTCTAATCCTCCTCATGCAGTGGTGGCACACCAGGTTCCAGTCCCAGTCAGGGAGCCGGATTCTTTCCCGATTGCTGCTCTTCTTCTTTTTTTTTTATTTTTATTTTTTAACAGGCAGAGTGGATAGTGAGAGAGAGAGGGACAGAGAGAAAGGTCTTCCTTTTTGCCGTTGGTTCACCCTCCAATGGCCACTGCGGCCAGCACATCTCACTGATCCGAAGCCAGGAGCCAGGTGCTTCTCCTGGTTTCTCATGCGGGTGCAGGGCTCAAGGACTTGGGCCATCCTCTACTGCCTTCCCGGGCTATAGCAGAGAGCTGGCCTGGAAGAGGGGCAACCGGGATAGAATCCGGCACCCCAACCGGGACTAGAACCCGGTGTGCCGGCGCCTCAAGGCGGAGGATTAGCCTGTTAAGCCACGGCGCCGGCTGATTGCTCCTCTTCTAGTCCAGCTCTATGCTGTGGCCCAGGAGCACAGTGGAGGATGGCACAAGTGCTTGGGCCCTGCGCCCGCATGGGAGATCAGGAGGAGGACCGGGCTCCTGGCTTTGCATCAGTTAAGTGCACCGGCTGCAGTGCGCTGGCCGCTGGGGCCACTGGGGGTTGAACCAATGGAAAAGGAAGACCTTTTTCCCTGTCTCTCTCACTGTCCACTCTGCCTGTCAAAAAAAAATCCACTTAGCGTGCCACAGTCAAATTTAAGAATGGGGAAAATTCTATATGTATACTGGCAGAACATCAAATAATCATTACCTTCAAAGGAATTAAAATAACACTTACCTTCTCATATTGGTCATATTCAGTAATGAATTCTAAAAGTAACAATTTTTAAAATCTTTTGAGTCTATTATTATTTAGTATTTGAAAAGGAGAGAGAGCTAGAGCAAGAGAGAGAGAGAGAGAGAGAGATGAACCCCCATGAGCTGGTTCCCTCCCCAAATGCTCACAACAACCAAATCTGGGTCAAATATAAGCCAGGAGTGAGGAACTCCTTTAAGATTTTCCTGGTGGGTGAAATGGACCCAAGCACTTAGACCATAATCACTGCCTCTAAGGTGCATCAGGAGAAATCTTTGTGGGCAACAGATCCCCGGAAATCCAATATCTCTATGGGCAGCAGATCCAAGGCAATCCAGTATCTATATTGGCAGCACATCAAAATCTATTTGAGCAGCACAGTCCAAAATCTATATGGGCAGCAGACCCCATGCAATCCAATATAGGATGTGAACATCACAAGAGGAAGGTTAACCTGCTGAGGGACAAGAACACCCAAGTATTTTCTAATAAATGTATAAAACATGGGTGCTATGTGAAATCAAAGTTATCATTTATGTTGAAAAACAACAAATTTCACAAATCCAAAGATTTGTGAAAATCTTCCATTCAATTATAATATTTTAATGATATGTCATAAATATTCTTCTGAAAAAATGCATAGCCATAAATAAATAATTACATCAGGAAAGGGTTGATAATGATTTTTTACTCTTTTTATTGTTTATACTGAAGAGAGACAAAGAGTTTACCATCAATGAGAAAGTTATAATTATTAAATATATTTAATTTCTAAATATACCAATCTATACCCAAGAAAGAATGCAAGAACACTAACTGTAATGAAATAATAAACAATATTGCCTTTTTTTCTTTTCTTTATTTTTTACAAGCAGAGTTAGACAGTGAGAGAGACAGAGAGTTATAGACAGTGAGAGAGAGAAAGGTCTTCCTTCCATTGGTCCAGTCCCCTAATGGCTGCTAAGGCTGGTGCTGTGCCGATTTGAAGCCAGGAGCTGGATACTTCCTCCCGGTCTCCTATGTGAGTGCAGGGACACAAGCACTTGGGCTATGCTCCGCTGCTCTCCCAGGCCACAGCAGAGAGCTGGACTGGAAGAGGAGCAACTGGGACTAGTACCTGGAGCCCCAACCAAGACTAGAACCTGGGGTGCCAGCACTGCAGGTGGAGGATTAGCCAAGTGAGCCATGGTGCTGGCCTGCTTTTTTTCAGATTTGTCTTCCCACCATAAGCAGTAATAATACAGAAAAATGAGACCAATGCATACAGATATTGGGCAACAGCAGTGTTGGGCCATAATCATTAAGCAAGAAAACAAGAGACCCCTATAAAAGAGGACCCATATCTGTTACCTTCTGAAGAAGGTAGCCCAGGAGGATGGAAACTTAGTTGGTTCTTCTGGGCTGAGTAGACCTTGTGTTGTCGGAGGCTGAAGCAGGAGTGATTTGGAAGACGTGGATCAGGAAGAAGGAAGCTATCCAGAGAAAGATCTACATAAATCTGCATAAGCGTCTCTGTATTGATGGATATTAAGGTGTGTGTGCATCATGTGAAACTAGGAAGCCCAAGATAAAACCATCCCCCAAACTGGGAGGTTTCCAAGTTCCAACAATGAGAGTAAAAGACTCATATAACATCTATATTTAGTTTAAAAGTAGAAACATATGTATGAAACATATATATGTATTTTACACACATATATTTATATATTTGTGTACACACACACATATATATGTTTCTCTCATTTATATGATGAAATGCTTTTTCAGGTATACAAATATGAAAAAATTATTTGCTACAAATTGTACAAAATTTGAACAAATTTTATTGTACAAATATTTATTGTAAATTGAAGGAAATTTGTGCAAATGGAAATCCAGATCCACAAAAAAGAAGTAAAGAGCCCAGTAATGGTAAATACATAGGTAAATATAAAATGTGTTTCTCTTATTTATAAAATTCTTTCAATACACATTTATCCATTTAATGTAACAATAGTAACAATGTGTTTTGGAATTAATAAAATACATATGGGGCAGACATTTGTCACAGCAATTAAGATACCACTTGAGACAGCTGCATCCCTTATTGGAGGGCCTGGATTGGAGTCCCAGCTCCACTCCTGATTCCAGTTTCCTGCTGGTGCAAACTCTGGGAGGCAACAGGTGATGGCTCAAATAGTTGAATCTCTGTCACCCACAGAGGTGGCTTGGATTGATGTGCCATCTTCTGGTCTGGACCAGTTCTGGGTATTGTCATCATCCAGCATCTGGGGAGTGAGCTAACCTATAGAATGTCTGTCTGTTTGTATCCATTCTGTTCTCTCCCCTCCCCTCCCCTTTCTTTCCCCTCCCACTCCATCCACTCCCTCCTCCCTCCCTCCCTTTAACATAATGGTTTGAATCCTACTTTGAGTTCTGATTCCGGTTTCCAACTGGTGTACACCCTTGGGCAGCAACAGGTGATGATTCAAATTGATGGGCCCTTGCTACCAATGTGGGAGCTCTGGATTTCAGTTGAGTTACCACTTTGAAATTAGCCCAACCATGAGCATTTTTGGTATTTGAGAGAGAAGCCTGATGATCAGAGATGCATCTCTCTCTCTCTCTCCCTCTCTCTCACATACACACATTCTTCCTCATTCTCTTGCTCTCACTCTAGAACTTACTCTCATCTCCAGCCCTGCATGCCCATAAATAAACAAAAATGTTTAACAAATAGACTGAGATAAGGTAAATATGGTTGTATTAATACATAGAAAATCATATTTTAAAAAGAATAAAGGGCTAAAGCATATAAACAAATAGCTAGGACAAAATATATCCTAAATGAATAAATAAACCTAATTAGCTAGAGCAAGAAAGAAAGCTTTATGAGAATAAAATCAACAACAAATATGCAGTACAGTGAAACACTGAAAGTCTTACTGATGATTACATTAACTGTAAAGCTGTAAGCATTCCAATTAAATCAGTTTTCATACTGAAGAAAAAAAATGCCACTCCAACTATATGCTAAAGAAGCTAAATTTCTGAAAGAAATTAAAATTTAATTAAATATCAGTACACAGACAAGTTAAAAGAAAAAGAATACCTTGCAAACACTAATCTTAGAAGCTAGACTGACTATATTGATAAGAAGCAACATAGTTTTAGGGACTTGGCATATTGCTAGGGATAAAAAATAACATTTCATAATGACAAAAAGACCAATTGACAAGGAATATATAATTATTTTATATATCTACAAAATATCAGAGATTCAAAATTTGTACATATAAAAATGGCTGACTGAGGTAAGAAACAATTGTGTACATAAATGATAGCTGGCTGTTTCAGTATGCATTTACAGTGTTACAGAAAATGAAATACTACCTACTGACGGGGTGCAAATCACATGTATCAAAAAGTACATGTATCTAGTATGTATGTGTGTGTATAGATACACACTATATATACATATGCACACTATCTATATACACTTTATATATATGAGTATATATACATACTCTAAACTCATTTGTAGGGAAATAGGAAGTCCAATCAGAAATGAAGAAAGACATGAACATACATTTCACACAGGGGTAGGAATATACATATAGGAAGTACATGAAAAATAAATAAGTTCATTAGCCTTTGTGGAAATACAAATTAAGGACAGAATGAATACCACAGTCTATTATACTGACTAAAGTTTATGCTGATGATATAAAGTGGTAGCAAGGATTTGGAGTGACTAGACCTCTCAAATTACAGGAGGGAATGTAAGCTGGAATATTAGCTCTGGAAAAAATCATGGCAGCATTTTATAAACACACATCACCATATGATTATAATTTAAAAGTTGCATTCCCAGCTATTTATCTCAGGGGAATGAAAACCTAACATTCACACAAAGAATCTGTATCTGAATATACATAACAGCTTTATTAATACTCAAATAAAACTGAAACAACCTAAATGTTTTCAATGAGCAAATAGATAAACTATGGTGCATCTGTTCAGTGAAATTATTATTCAAACAAAATGTACAACATAAATGGATTTTAGGAACATTATGCTAGGTGAAAGAAGCTAGAAACAGAATCTATGCATCCTTTTCAAAAATATATATTCTATAGATGCAGAAAGCTTACTTGTAGTTCCCTAGTGTTGAAGTTGGAAATGGAATGAACTGCAAATGGGCATGAAAGGAATTTGTGAGTGGAAGAAATGGATCATGGTGGGGCTGGCACTGTGGCTTAGTGGATAAAGCCATTGCCTGCAGTGCTGGCATCCCATATGGGTACTGGTTCGTGTCCTGGCTGCTCCACTTCAGATCCAGCTCTCTGCTATGTCATGGGAAAGCAGTAGAAGATTGCCCAAGTCTTTGTGCCACTACATCCACATGGGTGACTTGGAAGAAGTTCTTGGCTCCTGGCTTCAGTTTGGCGCAGCTCCAGCCATTGAAGCCATCTGGTGAATGAACCAGCAGATGGAACCTCTCTCTCTCTCTCTCTCTCTCTCTCTCTCTCTCTCTCTCTCTCTCTCCATCTCTCTCTCTCCCTCTGCCTCTGCCTCTCTGTAACTCTGCCTTTCAAATAAATTATCTTATTAAAATGGATTATGATGTTAGTTATATAAACTTTAGATACCATAACTTTACTAGGAATCATTAAATTGCATTCAAACAATGTGTTCATTAAATTAAATCCTGCTGTTCTATAAAAAGTATAATTTAGTATGTAAAATATGATGGAGTAGCATGTGGTTTATGAACTAAAGTTAGGTATACAAGAAAATATGATAAAGGTGAAGAGGAGAAAAGCCAAAAGCATGGTATTATAAAATTCTCATATGTAAAGCAGTATAATATCATTTGAATGCCATTTTTTATCATTTAAACCCTGTATCCTAAACCCTAAAGCAATAACTAAAATAATAAAATCAATAGTGTTGTATAACTCCCATCTAGGGAGTGAACCAGTGGCTAGAAGTACTTTCTCTCTCTCTCTCTCTCTCTCTCTCTCTCTCTCTCTCTCTCTCTCTCTGTCTTGCTCTCTTTCTCTCTAAATCATTCAAATAAATAAATAAATCCTTATAACATTTTTAAATATTCATAAAATGGAACTAACACATGAGTTTGTGTTGGTGCAATGCTAATTTTGAAATCCATGTGCTTTTCACTATTATCTATTCTCTATATATTATGAGAATGTCTTTTTGCAAAAAAGTACCAAAATAAACTCATACTTTCAACTCCAATTTTCATGAACTTTTTGAAGTTCCCTCCTCTATGTTTCACTTACCACACTGCACATTGTAGGATAGCCAGAACTGTTGCTCCTACTCAGACAATTGATCCAACATCTGGGTTCCATTTACTGCATAAGCACCTACAGCTGTACTTCTATGTAGCTTCCTTGATTACACAAAAGGGAAGAGAGGATTATAAATTTTTTTTAAATAATCAAATTTGGAAGATTACATATCTGACTAAATCCAGGACTGCTACTTTGTTTAAATGAAAGTATACTGGATAATTGGAAATACACTTCTCCCTTAATCTTCAATAGGGCACCCTAAGCATGGTGAACAAATAAAATCTGCATGCAAACAGTAAGTACTTTTTGCTATAATATTCTGGAACCCATAGTTTTTATCACTCAGAGCACAGTAAATAGTCTCTGTTGCCTATCTTTGCAGTTTCAATAAATTTCCCCTGAATAAGCTTAAAATTGCAACACATTTTTAATTTTTTTAAAATTTTATTTAATGAATATAAATTTCCAATGTACAGCTTATGGATTACAATGGCATTCCCCTCCCATAACTTCCCTCTCACCCGCAACCCTCTCCTCTCCCGCTCCCTCTCCCCTTCCATTCACATCAAGCTTCATTTTCAATTCTCTTTATATACAGAAGATCAATTTAGTATACATTAAGTAAAGATTTCAACAGTTTGCACCCACATAGAAACACAAAGTGAAACATACTGTTTGAGTACTAGTTCTAGCATTAAATCACAATGTACAGTACATTAAGGACAGAGATCCCACATGAGGAGCAAGTGCACAGTGACTCCTGTTGTTGACCCAACTAGTTGACACTCTAGTTTATGGCTCCAATAACCACCCTAGGCTCCCATCGTGAGTTGCCAAGGTTATGGGAGCCTTCCAAGTTCACCGACTCTGATCATATTTAGACAAGGTCATAAAAGACAGGGTGAGGATAGTAACCAATGATCCTAAGAGTGGCGTTAACCAGGTCTGAACAATTATACAGCATTAAGTGGGGAAGAGAAACATCAGTACACAGAGGTTGGGAGTAGAGCCATTGGAGGTAGAGTAGAGGTTATAATTATGAAGGAATGAGGCCCACGTGTGCTAGACAGGGTCTAGAACAAAGGACAGAGTCATTATTAGAGGAGCTAAGAAAGGTGCTGTCTAAGCTACAATTAAGTTTTCTGATTGAGAGGCAAATAGAACTTGAACAGAGGGGCCTGGTAATAATCTGTTGGGCTTTAGGCCTTGTAAGTTAAGAGGCCCAGACCTATCTGTCTCTTCCCATGGGATACATCCTAAGGGAGGTGTGAACCACCAGGAGGAAAGCACCCTGTTGACTTTCATTACTTAGCTGGCCTGGGAGGAGAGCTGGCCAAGTAAAGGCAGGTGGCATCTCTAACAAGAAATTTACAGTTCTGCCTGCAATGTTGCTGATCCTACTTGGCCGTCCCCTCAGCTGCAGTGGTCACTTTGGAAGTTGGGCTGAGTGAAGGGCTTTTCAGCTTAGAGCCAATAAGATCTGTGGCTCTGACGTGGGCATCCTGCGACTCCAGGGCAGGTCCATTTCCAGTGATGCAACTCTTGGCAGAGCTGCCAGGGCTCTTCACAAGCTGACTTCTGCTGAAGCCCAGGCTTACCACATTGAAAGCCACTGCAGTGGACTGGCCTGTTGGGTCCCCTTGAGGGCAGATCACTGTACAGAACAGCCATTAATAGGCCTGCCACCCATTGCTTCTGATGCCTAGCTTTCTTTTCCTCCTGGTTTGTGTTAAAGCAGAGCAGAGGATGCAAGTCAAGGGAGTGCCCATGTCCCATCTCTAATCTTAGGTGGCCTGAACCACAAGTCTATGGTCACAGGCTTTGCAACACATTTTTTTAAAAGGACTTTGGTCAGATGATTGACACAGCAGTTGAAATGCCAATTTGGATATCTGCATTCCATATTGGAGTGCCTGATTTGAGTCCCAGCTTCTTTGCTTCTTTGCGTTCTATTTCTGTGACTGTGCAACCTGGGAGGCTGAAGGTGATAACTCAAATACCCGGATCTTTACCAACAATGTGGAAGACCAAGAGAGAGTTTAAGGTTCCTGACTTCACTCTGTGCCAGCCCTGCCTGTTTGAGGGTATTTGGGGAGTTAATTAGCTGATAAAAGAACTCTGTCTCTCTTCTATTTCTCTGTCTCTGCCATTTAAAACAAGTGAAAATAAATAAAAATTAAAGCAAAATAATAATTCTATATGCTATAATAGAATTTATTTTTTAAATCAACAAAACCCTTGAGACCATAAACCATAAATGAAGGGAAAAAAACTAAAAGTGGATCTTACTATTATCAATGAATTCACTTTGACAGTTTAGGTTCTTTGTGTGTGGATATCTTAATGAGTGTGGCCTCACCATTGCTCAACTACACTACTGCAGGTGTCTTCTTAGGGTGATCCATCCAGCCAGACCAAGCACAACAGCTTACAGAAGTCCTCAAGAAGGATCCATCAGTAAGGGGCAATTCATGACGTTAAAGCCACAGATCTGCGATTAAGTAACATAAGATTTAAGGCAGAAGTAGATTTTAATGGATGAGTTGTTACAAGATCTGATTTGGAAAAACAAAATTTTGATCAACTACTGTAATAAATTTAAAAAGTGAAAACTCCAGAAGCACCAGAGACATCTATGAGACATATTAAATGTTCAATCAACTGACAATCATGCATTTGGGCTTCAGTAGGGATTATTCTGGTCCTTAAATTGTTCATAATTTCTCTGTTAACCTTTCAATATGTGTTGTACTTTGAAAGCATGTTTCCTTTCTTTACCTTGGTAAAAATAAGCAGCAACATCAGGATTATGGTTTTTAGTTGTTTTTTCCACTGAAGATTAAATTCCATCAAACTCTTCCCAAATTGAATACGCCCGCTGTAAATCAGTATGTGATTTTTAAAGTCACTCTATTTCAGAGTTATCCTTTCTCATAAAATATGTAAATTATTTCTACATAACTTGTGACATTGACCTGAATGCCAACAGAAACACTATCCTAACCTAATTATCCACAGCTATCCAAATAGTAAAGTAGGATTCTCTGAGTTTATTGGTAAACACTGCCAAGCCAATTATTTAAATGAGAGTATAGGATTAACATCTTTAACTTCCAATTGTTGAAATGTCTGATTTAAAAGTCCAAAGTTTTAACAACTGCACATATTAAATTTTATATTTTTAGTCATATTGCACAGGCTTAGGAAAAGGTAAATAAGTATCACTTTGAATAATGAAGCGATGGGGCAGGCACTTTTGTGTACTGGGTAAAGTTGCCACCTGCAGTCCTGGCATTCCATATGGGCACCAGTTCAGGTTTCAGCTACTATACTTCAAATCCAGCTCTCTGCAATGCCATGGGAAAGCAGTAGAAGAATGCTTAAGTGTTGGGACCCTGCACCCTCATGAGAGATCCAGAAGAAGATTCAGTCTCTTGGATTCACATCGACCCAGCTCAGTCTGTTGCAGCCATTTGGGAAGTGAACCAGTTAATGGAGAACCTTTCTATCTTTCCCTCTTTCTGTAACTCCATTTCTCAAATAAATAAATAAACAAACAAATAAATAAATAAATTTATCTTTATAAAAAGAATGAAGTGGTAAAATAGAACATGGGGTTAAAAGAAGGTTTATTAGTAAGTATACAGAAAGGAACATAAATTTTCCAAAAATGAAGTTAAAGGGCAAGTTCATTTTTGTGTGAAAATGCATGAAGCTCTTTCATAATACATATTCTCTTTGCATTTTAGACTCATCATGTCATCCCAGATCTCATCATGAAGAAATATTTTTGTTTATGTCCAATATGACAACATTCTATGTGTACAATAGTTACCTGATTCCATGAATTCATAATATGTATTTTTGTTCAGCAAGTATTGCTATCCCATTTTAGGAGCAATAATTAGTTTATTTTTCCATATATTAGATATGTCCCAGGAACAAAGGAGGACAACTGGCTGGATTCATTCTTTGCCCATTTCTGTCATTTAGTCTTGCACCTTTCCATTAAAATCTCACTGATGTGCTGGAAACAAAGTCTAGCTGTCCCAAAGCATGTCACGTTTTCTTCTTCTCATCTGAATTCTCTTAGTTTGTCTTTTAATATTTTATTCTATCCTCTAAATATCCTTGAAACAAGGAGACAAATCATGTTAGGTTCAAGTTAAACATGTTTGACAGGAAGAGAATATGTATATGAAATCCATGTATCACACATTGTATTGCTAAAAGAACAGTTCTGCCAGATAAAATACAGGATACTCTAATACTGTGAAGAACATAATTATACTAAAATTTATGCTGTTTAACTGACATTCAAATTTAAACAAGAGCTTCATCTTTCTTTATATGTGACCATCTTAATAAAAAAAAAACATATAAAAGCTTCTCAAATTAAATAATGAGGTGATGACACATTGTTCATTGTGGTTTTTCCCTCTTTGTAACAAAGGATGTGAGGTTACTCTGATACTATATAAATTTCCACTTCCATCAAACATTTAACTGCCCAGTTAATTACACTTCTTGTTGTCTAGCTCATATATCTTTAGGCTTCAGAGAATATTTATTGCTGGGTCTTAGTCCACCCGAACAAGGATGGACTGGATCTGAAGAAGAAAGGTAAGTGCGCTGCTCGCCCATTCCCCAGCCTCCCCATCCCAGAGACAATTAGACACAGTGGGGAGTCAAGTCAAGCAAGCAAGAACTTGGTTTATTGCACACGTAGCAGAACATTTTAAAGCACAAGACCACAGGATTACTGAGGCAGGACATAAGGACCAACCAATTACTTAAAAGGTCATTTTACAGGGCAACTTTTTACAGGACCAGCCATATGTCTGTACACTCATCAGTTGACACCTCCCCTGATGCTGCATGGCCAATCAGCTTTGGTGGTAAATGACTTTGGGTACCGCCCACCTTACTTCCTTTGGGTGCCATCTTTGAATTGCCACATGTGCCTAATTTCCCTGCAGGTGCCATCTTTGAATTGCCTCCTGTGCCTAATTTCTCCACAGATTCCCTTTTTTTGTTTTATATAAAAGAGAGAAAAAGAGGAACTGAGCGGAGAGTGTGCCTGTCTTAGGTTGTCCCCTCTGAGTGGGATCAGCCCTTTAGGGAACATGTCTGTCTTAGGTTGTCCCCCTCTGGGGATCTTACCTGTCTTTGACTACTATTCCAGCTGTTAAGGGCTGTCCCAGGGATCTTACCCGTCATTGGCTACCACCACAGCAACTCAGTGTATGATGTATTATATCTCTACATCTTGGCAGTGGCCATGGGCGGATGTATAGAGTTCCCAATCTGGCACTTAAAAAGTGTCATATTGTTGTTGGACCACCATTAAGTGGACTACAGCAATGCAATCTTAGACAAATTTACAAGGAAAATGGAGACCAAGGGTCCACAAGGGGGAAGAGATAAGGAAGCCATCCCCCAAGGCCAGATCACAGGTAACTAGAGCTTCAAGTTCTTGGAGTGTCTTGATCTTGTCCTTGATGATGCTGGAGCAATTAGCATAAAAGCAGCACTCCTGATATACCATGATGATCCAGTCACAATGAGGCAAGGAGTTCAATATGGTCTTTTTATCCCTGTAAGAGAAAAGAAAAATCACTCCTCAGGAGGGGGTCCTCCTGGGTGACATTCTTTGGCAAAGGGGGGATATTTAAGGTTTCTCACAGGTACCCATAAGGGATTGGAATTGCCCTGAGGGAAGACACATCAAAATCCTCTACCAGCGCTTATCAGTGGGTCGGATCCTTGCCAGCATCCCTTTAGTGGGTTTTTCCATTTTACCCTACCCAAAAGGTAGGGTACTTGGAGGGACCAATGTTTGTGAAAGGCTGACAAGGGCTGATATTTTGGAATATTCAAAATATTTAAGGTGAGCATGGCCATTTGTAGCTGGTCTTATGGGTGTATGATTCCCCCTTTTTGTTTTATAAATTGATTTAAAATTTTTTGATGATTATTTGTGCTTGTGCGTTGCAAGGAATTTTAGTAGAGTGTTGAATTATTTTATATATTGGCAGCACTTTTAATTTAAACATTCTGATTGGTTATTATCTCTGCAAGATGAGAGATATATCTTTTGATATCTCCAGGGGCCCTTCTGGAGATATCAAAAGTTTAGAGAATTTAGAACTTTGATTTTTACAAAGTTTGCTAAAAGTGCCAAGAAAACTTAGAGTATCTGGTTAAAATAGAATTTTTAACACCCTGAAATGACAGCTATTTACTTAATTAGGGCAATTTTAAAACTTTTAGACCAGATTTAATTATAATGATATTTAACATACCCTTTTAAGACTTAATGTTTTTTTATCAATCTAAACTGAACAAAGACAGTAAATAATAAATTACCTTGGCAGAACATGAATTTTATGTCTCTTGTTGTCAAATAAACCAGAAATAAAAACCTTGCATAAGAGTTAGCACATGAAATCAAAACATAACTCAGAACTATTTAACAGAGTCAAAAAGAGGCCGGTGCTGTGGCTCAATAGGCTAATCCTCTGCCTTGCGGCGCCAGCACACCGGGTTTTAGTCCCAGTCAGGGAGCTGGATTCTGTCCCGGTTGCCCCTCTTCCAGGCCAGCTCTCTGCTGTGGCCTGGGAGTGCAGTGGAGGATGGCCCAAGTACTTGGGCCCTGCACCTGCATGGGAGACCAGGATAAGCACCTGGCTCCTGCCATTGGATCAGAGTGGTGTGCCAGCCACAGTGCGCTGGCCACGGTGGCCATTGGAGGATGAACCAATGGCCAAGAGAAGACCTTTCTCTCTCTCTCTCTCTCTCTCTCTCACTGTCCACTCTGCCTGTCAGAAAAAAAATTAAAAAAAAAAAAAACAGAGTCAAAAAGAGCTTACCGGACCTAACTAGAAATGGCAGAGTAACCAATTAAGCACACACTGTTAAAAAGAGATGTTACAGTTTTTGCAAAAACAGATCTATAAAAGAAACAAGTTTAAAGCATATCAAAGACATGTAAAGGCTTGTATACACAGAATTTACTCTCATTTACATAAGACCACTTTATCCGGAAAGCAAAAAACATGAGTACAACATAGGTCTGACATCATTAATGACATTTTAATACACTTTGCATAATCTGAATTGACTCAAACGGTTGTACTTTAACACATTTAGAGTCTCATCCTTTGAGAATTCCAGGGATCCTACTGGAAGCCCCAAAGTTGGAAGACTCATTTTAGAAATTAAAACTGTTAGAGAGTTAAACTGCTTAGCCAAAAATTTAATCAAGGCTGTGGACTAGATCTGATTAGATTTAAGGTAATCACTTAAATGTTAAAAACAGGCAAATAGACATAATATAGGCTAAGCTTGATCATTGTTACAAGGTGATTATTTAAATGTTTGAAAATAAGCACATATTTAAATAACTCATACCTCTTAATAAAAACTCAGCTGTTTTCAAACAATTAGAATTTAACAGATATCCAGAGAACATAATATATTACTTTAACTCATTGCTTTAACAGAGAACCAGATTTTAATTCTATGTCAAAGAGGAATAGAGATAACATAATAGGTTATTTTAACACATTACTTTAACAGAAGATCAGATTTAAGATTATGTCAAAGAGAAATAGATTAGTATACTTGTGATGTTTTCCATCTGCCAATGTCCTTGATTTACATTTTGAAATAACCTGTTAAGAATCTCCAAATTAACATAACATTTTTAAATAAGGTAACACAAATTTTAACCTGAGTCATTTTAAACAGTGCTGAACTGTTATGGCCATGCTGGAGCAGAGAACACTCCAAGAAACAGGCTCTTATGCAAAAAGCAAGTAGAGTATTTTATTCACCAGCATGCTGGGGTCCCAGCATCACCAAAGTGAGCTAGGGACCCTAAGTACAATTTACATCAGCTTTTTATATGGCCTTTCAAGCTAATCCATTAGGTTCACAAAGGAGATAAAGGCATTTTACAAGCACAAGGTGAGAAGGTATACATATGCAAAGTACAGATAACATCAGGCAAAGACAAGATTTACAATAGGGTAGGGCAGGGGTTGCTCTCACTATACATTTCCCAAGGCTGAATAAATTCTAAATTAAACATTTTAGGAACAGACACGAAGAACAGAGAGGAGGCTGCTCCTGTGTTTCACCAACCAGGCGCTTGTAGAGGTAAACAGGTTTTGGTGGGCCATTTCCCACATTCTGATGTTATATCTTCCTGCCTTGGCTCCATTATGCCTGGTCAGTAGAAGCAGGCCTCAACCCCCTTTGGGCCAGAAATTAGAAAACAGGTTAAAGGTTGCTCTAAAAATGAAGGGTAAAATCAAAAAGTAAAACTTACAAAATAGGGAGAGGGGGTCTACTATCTTTAATATTTCTTCAGAACTATTTTCATAACATGTTGAGTATATAAAAGTTTACATTTGGATTCATTTATCTCATCTGCCTTTACTCAATTTAAATTAGCAGTTACACCTAAATGACTTAGGGTGCTGATATTATATCATATGTATCTGAATTTGATTAAAATTAAAATTGCATTTATCTAAAACAAGTACTAATTACCCATTGCTGTTTCATTGAGCACTGATTACCCAGAAACCTGTTAAAATAAATTGCAAAATAAGTTCAGCAAGTCACAAAGCAATATTTTTAAGGCTAATGAATGTCTTAGATTCAAAGAAAAGTTAGTTGCCCCCCCCCCCCTTTTTTAAAAGAATCTCTCAGGCCCCATGACATCATAGTCTATCAGCCATGTGGGGCTGCTTTTGAAACACAGGTTTAGGCAGCTGTCACAGTTCCCACTCCTGATTTTACTGTCTGCCTTGCTCAAGATAAAACAAAAGAGCCATCAGAAGGGTGGGATACCTAATTTGTTTCTCAATAAGCAGGGAGCCCAAGGATGTGATTATCACTCCCTTGTTATTCTTATGGTAAAACTGAAACAATAGAGGGACAAAAGACCAATTGGAAATCATGGAGACAGCCATTAATACAAGGAGAATAGACTTTGGACCAGGCCTTGTTCTAAGATAAAGTCCGCCAGTAGTAGCCAGAGACACTTTCCCTCCCTGTGAGGAGAGGTGTTGAATTGTCAATGGAGAGAGAAAAAAAAGCAGCCCTAGGGAGTACTCTCCCTAGAGATATCTGGCCACACCTGCATGGGTGCGGCAGGCCACGATGACTGGAAGAGAGTGCAGAGAAAGGCCATGGTCACCCATTGACAGGGAAGACTGAGCACACCAGGGCCTAGCAGGACTGGCCACAGGGTTGGGTAGGCGTGCTGTTTACAAGATGGCGCCAGGCAATCCATGAGAGGGGAATAACCATAAAGGGGTGGCCACATGGGTGGAATTGGAGGCTCAGTGGGTTGAGGCAGTGCTAGGCCTTTAGGGGTTGCTGCTGCACCTGAAGGCTCCACCTTCATTTTAACTCCCTCTGGGGATTTATGAGCCTCTCTCAGGCCAGCACACACTGTCTGATGATCAACATTCATTTCTTCACAAACAAGTATCTTAATAAACTGATCCAGAAGGTCCCCAGTTGGCAACTTGTGATGGAGACTGTGTTGGACCCTGGCTATAAAATCTGGCAATGACTCTCCTGGTTTTGGTTGCACCTCCACTATGGGAGATTCAGTGGGCCCCTCATCCAGCTTGTACTAAGCATTAAGTCCTGCCTGCCTCACTTGTTCACAGTATGGAGTGGGTAGCACAGCTTGCTGGATCCCGGTAGAGAATCCCTCCCCTGTCCCAGCCTGCATAACGTATGTGATAGTGTAAGACCCCAGAAAGGTGTCTCACGATCCGACCGACCCCAGATGCACGAATTCCACTCCAATCGATGCAAAGAGCATGAGGAAGTTTATTACATCTGCGCAGATGGGCCGTCTCAAAGCACAACAGCACCCTCTGGTGCAGTGCAAGAAGAGAGGCCCCGATCATCAACCACACAGAGTATTTAAGGCTTAAAACCACAACATTAGCATATCTCCACAGCATTACAAAAGATCACAAGATAAACCACAGCATGACAAAACAAATCACAAGGTAAAGGGTTTTTCCAGGGTAAAGGAACAAAGTACTTGAGCAAGCACAAATACGGGGTCATCATGACCAAAAACTTAACATAGCTCCTAAAATAATTATCACATGCTACAGGTTCAACTAAAGTTCAATTAGCTCATAAAAGCATTTTGCAAGCCCAGCTATTTTGCACAGAAGCAAAACAGTATGCAGTTAGCTCAAGCAACTCCATTTTAAACCTGCCCAATTTCTTTTATTCCCCTAATTCTTTCAATAGGAATAGCTGGCTGGGCTGCTTGGTTAGCTTCAGCCCTCATCTGGCACTCCTTAAAGAAGGTGCACCACTTTATGAACTGGGGACTCATGAGGACTGCCTTGGCCACGTTCAACCAGTCCTTGTGGACACATGGGTGATAAGCTATGTCTTGCAGCAGAGTTTGAGCCCAGGAGGAGTTTGGCCCATCTTCTGCCACTGCCTTGCAAAGCTCCTTTAAGTCCTTTGCTTCCCAGGGATATGACTCCAGAGGTCTGTTGCTGCCCGGAGGTAAATTAACCTGAGGCAGCAGGTTCCCAGGCCCAGAGTTCATTTCCCTACACTGTTTTATGTCCATCGGATAAGCTTCCACAAAGGTCACATCATTTCTCCTCTCCCCTCCTGGGCAATCATAAGGGCCCAGATCACATAGCTCCCTCTGTGGCTCTACATAGGGGGAGGACACCTCTGCCTCCAGAAGGTATGGGGGGATCCCGGCCCTTCTGGGGCAGATGGGCTAGGTGGGATGACTTTCACTTTCATATTTACCTCAACAGTTTGTGCCTCCATGGAGTCTGCATTCCTGATCAAACTTAGCCCATTCTCTCTCCCCACCATCTTCCTCTGAGTCTTTAGGCTCTCCCAAGTCCTGTGTTTCCTCTTTCTCCCTCTTGCCCTCGGAAGTTGGGGGTATCGCATCTGGGTGGAAGGATGCTTTAACGGTGGTATCAAAGTGTCTCTCTCTCTCAAGGGTGAGTTTTTCCACCTGTGACCTTAACCTAACAGCCTTTAAATTGTTACTGATCTGAAGCAGGTTACTGTGAGCCCAGGTAGAATCCTCATAGAAATGACCTTGGATGCAGGAGTGGGCCCAGCAGGTGGTGGACCAGGGAGGTGAAAACCCCCATGGCAGGACACAATTTCAGAACAGAACACAGGACTCACCTCTTATTTTTCCTTCCAGCAAGATCTGAAGTTATTTGCAGCACTATGGAGGATGCTGATTGATGCGAATTTGGTAATGTTGTGCATGCTCATGGATATCCATGCTGTCCAATCAGGCATTGGGCATGAATGCTACGTAATCATGTGAGATATTAATGCCATAATAGTCTTCCAGTGTCACAGTGGAGAGAGGTCCAAGGCAGGGCCTCTGGTGTTTACTGAATTCCTGTGTAACTCAGCCTCAGGACAGCGCTCACCTCGTGAGAGTCCTGGCATGCAGATAAGGGGAAGGAGGAGTTGGGGAAAGTTGTGGAGAAGGCTGGTCTGAGGTGGGCCTCCCCAGGGGTCCTCTCTGGGAATCTGTGGGCCACATCTCCCTGCAGACACAGCCCTTCCCTCAGCCCATTCTGGTCCACAGTGTCGGGGCTAGGCAGCTGGGACTCCTGGAGTTTTGTTTCCTCACAGCCAGTTGTCGGCTGGGACCAGTTTCTGAAAACCAGTGTTGGTGGCATCCCCTGGCCTCCCAGAATGTGCAGTGAGCACGTGATGGATAGTAGGGAGAATCCAGACCCTATGTGTGGGATTCATGCAGGGGAGGAGTTGTTCTTCATGGAGTCCTCGCTTACTTTTTCCAGGGCTGACCTCATTCTTCTTGTTTTCTGATTATGTCAGAAGCAGGGTCTCAGCATAGCTCTTTCTGAGTCTTTCTGTTGACAATAACAGTGTCCTAGACTAGATAAATTAAAAACAAAGCAGTTTTGTTTGACTCAGGTTTTTGTCCAGGTTATGGGAGGGCAGGAGGACACTGTACATTGATATTTGGATGTCATCTTAGCCCTGCTCATTACATGGACAGGCTGTCATTTGAACTTTCAAAATACAAATTTTAGCTGGTCACATTTCTGACTGTTTTAAAAACTATTTATGTTCTGTGATTATCTTTCCACCTTGAAGATATAAGCCCAGATTCCTAAGTTAATGTTTTAAATTTATAGTTTGACAGAGGGTGATTTTTTAAAGTTTATTTAAGTATAATTGACAAACAAAATTTGCATACATTCAAGGCCTGCAACTTGTTTCGCAATGTGGGGGACTTTTACAAGCTTATGGAATATTCAAATTATATTTTAAGCCCTTTATCACATACATATATATGTATATATATGTCTATATATATATATATATATTATGTAGTGATTAGAACAATTAACTAACATATCTATGATCTTACATGTTTTTAAAAGATATTTCAGATGTTAACCTGTTGTATCTAATACTGTATTCATATCATTACTTTGCTCTATTATATATCTCAACGTTAATTTACCTCCTAACTGCAAATGTGTCATTCAACTAGCATGTTCCAGTTTCTTTCACCCTTAGCCCCTGGCATCCCTCATTATAATTTGTGCTTATGATTGACTCTTAGATTTCACTAATAAGTAGCATTTATTTTTCTCTGTGTTATGTCAAGCAGCCTAATTTCCACATTCTAACTTTGGGATCCATGTTGTGACAAAACGTCAGAATTTATTTTTTAAGGTTGAATGTGGTTCCATTGTGTGAGTATCATGCTCTATCTTTTGATCTGTTGACAGACAATATGGCTATTTTAATATCTTATTCTGTAAATAATGTTTCCATGGACATGGATGTACAGGTTTACCTTTGAGATAGTGATTTTATTTCTTATGGATGCACATAAATTAATGAGATTGTTTTGTCATTTGCTCCATTTTTAGAGGCATCTCCATAGTGTTTTTCATGGTGGATGTACCAATTTACATTCCTATAACCAATTTATATGTTCCCATTTCTCCACATCTGGTTCAATACTTGTTATATTTTTCTGTACTTTTTGATAATATCCATTTTTACATATATGAGATGATTACCATTTTAGTCTTGGTGATCCATACTGAGCCCTTTTTCAAATACCTGTTAGCTGTTTGCATATTTTCACTGGAAAAACAGATCAGATCATTTGTCCAAACTGATTAAGTCATTTATCAGTTTTTATTATATTTACTTTTGATTTCTGTGTCTTATGTATTATTTCCTTAGTCATACTATTTGCCAATATTTTCTCCCCTTCTTTGCTTTCTGTTTTTAACTTTTCCTTTAGCATGTAGTTTTTTTTTTGTTTTTTTTTACAGTCCTATTTCCTTATTTTCATTTTTGTCACCTGTGTTTGGTGTTATATCTAAATCATTGTTGGATTTTTAAGCATTTGTGAAGTGACATGTTAAAGAGAGTATTTTTTTCTGTCTTTTCATGTGTCTCTCTTTTTAAAACTAATTAATTTCACCCCCCTCAATGAAACTTTTTATTTGAGGAATGTAAACTTAAGGCATTTCATAAGTACAGGTTTAGGATCATAGTTATTCTTCCCAACATTCCTGCCCTAACATCTACTCTCTAACTCCTCCTCCTCCTCCCTTTCCCATCATCAGTTCCATTCACCATTAAGACCTATTATTGACTAATGTTATACACAGAAAACCAACTCTATACTAATTAAAGAGTTCAACAATTTGGACATCAATTAAAAAAAAAAAACTCTTCCTCAATAGTAGAGACAAAAGCTGTTCAAAATCATTGCATCTACAAGTTAATTTCACTTTTTTGTTAGAACCTTAATTTTTAAGAAGCACCCAAGAATGCTACACCTTTTGTGAGCACTTTGACATGGTTATAATAGAACTCTTTGAAGACAGAGGTCCTGCATGGGAAATTAATGCACAATGAATCTTTTGGTTAATTTAACAATTAACACTCTTATGTATGATATCAATGATCACCCGAAGTTCTTGGCGTGAGCTGTCTAGGATATGGAAGCATTTTGAACCCACAAACTCCATCAGTATTTAGACAAAGCCAAAAACAAAGTGGAAGTTCTCTCCTCCCTCATTCTTTGATGACCACTTCTTTCCTCTGATGTTTCACCCACCAAGTTCCTTCATTTAAAACATTTATTTCCATAATATCTTGGCTGTCCATTCCTGAAATGCTCTCATGGGTATTTCAGCCAGACTAGAATACCTTAAGGGCTGATTCTGAGGTCATAGTGCTATTTAAAGTGATTGTTATTTTGTGAGTCTGCTGTGTGTAATGCTTCCCATGTTGGGGCATTCACTTCTTTTAATTTCTATTATTATTACCAGAACCTCAATCCTATCCATATGATAACTTTAGCACTTAAGATGGTATTTTTACCCACAGTTTAAGGGATTTGGGACCTCATGGAAAGTTTTTAACCTGAACCCTTAGAAGTAAGACTGTAGCAATGTATGCAGAGGTATAAAGCTTTACAGCCACACACTTCATACACTTTAAGTACATGGTGATTCTTCCCATCATGCCCATCCTCTCACCCATACTTCCAAACTACTTTTCCTCCTGCCTCTCTTATTCCCACTCTTTTTACTGAGATCTATTTACAGTTGACTTTATATACAAGAGTTCAAAAAATAGTATAAAAAAATGCTCTTCCACTATCAAGACAAGAGCTGTTCAAGTCACTGCTTCTCAAAGTGTCAATTTCACTTCTACAGATCAGCTTTTAGGTGCTCTGCTAGTTATCACAGGTCAGGGAGAATTTGTGGTATTTGTCTTTTGGGTACTGGCTCATTACACTAAGTATAATGTTTTCCAGATTCTTCCATTTTGTTGGAAATGACTAGATTTCATTTTTAGCACTATGTAGTATTCCATAGTGCACATACCCCAGAATTTATTTTCCCAGTCTTCAGTTGATGGGCATTTGGGATGATTCAATTTCTCAGTTATTGTGAATTGAGCTGCAGTGAACATGGGTGTGCAGATAACTCTTTCATATGATGGTTTCATTTTCCTCGGGTACCTTCCAAGATGTAGAATAGCTGGGTCATATTGTAGGCCTATATTTAGATTTCTGAGGTATCTTCATTCTGTTTTTCATAGTGGCTGTGCCAGTTTACATTCTCAGCAACAGCAGATTAGGGTACCTTTTCCCACATCCTTACCAGCATTTATTGTTTGTTGATTTCTGTATGAAAGGCATTGTAACAGGGGTGAGGTGAAACCTCCTGGTGGTTTTGATTTGCATTTCTCTAATGACTAGTGATTGAGCATTTTTGTGTGTGTGTCTGTTGGCCATTTGCATTTCCGCTTTAGAAAATGTCTGAGTAAGTCTTTTGCTCATTTCTTCACTGGATTGTTTTGTTGTTGTTGAGTTTCTTGATCTCTTTATATATTCTAGTAATTGATCCTTTTTCCATTGCAAAACTTGAAAATAATCTCTCCCATTCTGTTAGCTGTCTCATCAGTTTCCAGAGTGTTTCTTTTACAGTACAGGAACTTTTCAACTTGATGAAATCCTATTTATGAATTTTGCTTTGATTGCTTGTGCCTCTGGGTTTTTTTTTTTTCAAGAAGTCTTTGCCTATGCCAATGTCTTGCAGCATTTCCCCAATATTCTCTAATAAATTGATGTTGTCAGGTCATAGATTTAGGTTTGAATCCATTTTGAGTGGATTTTTGTATAAGGTGCAGGATGAGGGTCCTGTTTCATACTTTTGCATGAAGAAATCCACTTTTCTAAGCACCATTTGTTGAAGAAGGTATATTTGATCCAGGGATTGATTTTAGTTTCTTTGTCAAATTTAAGTTGGTTGTAGATGCTTGGATTGACTTCTGGCATGTCTATTGTGTTCCCTTAGTCTATCCATCTGTTTTTGTATGAGTACCAGAATTTTTTTTATTATAACCGCCCTGTAGTGTGTCTTGAAATGTGGGATGTAAAAAGTATTTAGACAATTGACACCAAATCTGAGTTAGATTATGGCTGTTCGTTCCTAGTCTTACATAGAATGCTGGGGTGACTGTAGTACACCATAAAGTATTCTATATTTTATAAGCAAACAGAACAAAAGTTTTCCAAGGCTTGATCAAGAAGTGCAATTCCAGAGAAGGGAGAATGTTGTTTACTCTGATTTGATCAGTAGCCACTGTTTTCAGAGATTAAAATTTCACATTGTAGTTCATATATATGTATAACTATAGACAAAAAAAACATCAAAAAGCATCTCACTCAGTGTTTAAAATTAAGTAGTGTTAAAATATTTAAATTAGTATCATAGCTAAAATTATGATCTTTGGAAGCAGTTTATTAAGAGAAACAATCTGTAAATAACTGAATTGATATTTTGTCATGGTAAATGGTTTTGTTAGGAATCAAAAATTTCCTTAAATTGGTGATTAATACATCTTTTACATTGTTTTCACATAAAGAAAGTGAGATATTTCTCAAGCATAAGTGGAATTAATTTGAATTAGAGCAATTGAGCAATCTCAAGCAATAAATGAGGAATTAATGGTGCAAGAATTTCTAGAATCATATGCATAGTTCTTTCACACAAAAACGTTGTCCATGAATTGTAAGTTCCCTCATATTATAGTTTTATATATTTTTAACCAAATTGAGGGTGTTTTAATTTTATGTTCTACAAAGCGTGTGAAACGCTCTCATATTTTTTTTCTTTTTTTTAAATTTTTTAAAAATTTTTTTGACAGGCAGAGTGGACAGTGAGAGAGAGAGAGAGAGAGAGAGAGAGAGAGAGAGAGAGAGAGAGAGAAAGGTTTTACTTTGGCTGTTGGCTCACCCTCCAATGGCCGCTGTGGCTGCTGCACTGCGGCCAGCGCACCACACTGATCCGTTGAGAGGAGCCAGGTGCTTCTCCTGGTCTCCCATGGGGTGCAGGGCCCAAGGACTTGGGCCATCCTTCACTGCATTTCCTGGCCACAGCACAGAGCTGGCCTGGAAGAGGGGCAACCTGGACAGAATCTTGTGCCCTGACCAGGACTAGAACCCGGTGTGCCGGCGCTGCAAGGTGGAGGATTAGCCTGTTGAGCTGCAGCGCTGGCATTTTTTTTTAAGATTTATTTTATTTATTTGAGAGACAAAGCTACATAGAGAGGCAGAGAGAGAGAGTCTTAAGTGAGTTTTCCATGCTTTATAAAATTTTGGGAATTACATAATGATTACCACAGTCTAATATAAGCACATTTTGTTAATTCCAAGTAATCAATATTATTCACAATAAATCTCATTCACCATCAGCAACAGACAGGCACTAATTTAAAATCTGTTTTCAGAGATTGAACTTTTTTGGATATGTCCTAAAATTGTAATCATAGAGTCTTACAGTATTTGGGGTTTTACTTTTGATTTCTTTTTTCTTGTGAATTTCACTAGATCTGTAGTCTGTCATTTCATAATTAATTTTGATTGCCAAATAGCATACCATTATAAAAGATGCACTACATAACATTTTTTCTTATAATTCAGTATTTGCATTGCTTTTACATTTGGCTTTCACGAATATTGCTGCTGTGAGCCTTTGTGTGCATGTGGATTTTGAATATTTTAGTGGCATGGCTGGGAGAGAAACTGCTGAGGCAATAAATTGTCCCTTGTAGAGTTTTCTTTTCTTTCTTTATGTGATTTCTTTGGCAGAATCCTCTACTCAATTGATGAATGGAAGTGTTAACAGTATCTGTGCCTTATTCCCATTTACTGAAGTCTGCTGTAGATTTCCTATATGTGCCTTTCTTGTGGAATGCTCTTCAATTCATAGTTTGTTTATGGTTTTAATGATAAGGTGAATTCAGTCAAATTTTTCTTGATTAATGAGATTAATGAACCTTTACTTTCATTTATTAACATAGCTTATTATAAATTAATGCTTCAATGAAGCCACCAATTTCTGAGCTTAGTTTTGTAGGAAGGCTTTACATTTCAGTCTCAACCTTGCTTATTGGTCTACCCAAATTTTCTATGTCTTCATGCATAAATTTTGGTGTATGTTTTATAATGAACTGAAGGAGAGGACTAAGGTACTAAATGAAAGTGGTGGGGAGGTAGAGAGGTTAATTGCTTTCTTCAATCAGTTTTCACTGTGTTTATGCATTGAAATATTGCATTGTGACCTATAAAAGTGTAAAATTTGGCTGGTGCTATAGCTCAATAGGCTAATCCTCCACCTGCGGTGCCGGCACACCAGGTTCTAGTCCTGGTTGGGGCTCTGGATTCTGTCCCGGTTGCCCCTTTTCCAGGCCAGCTCTCTGCTATGGCCCAGGAGTGCAGTGGATGATGGCCCAAGTCATTGGGCCCTGCACCCACATGGGAGACCAGGAGAAGCACCTGGCTCCTGGCTTCAGATCAATGTGATGCGCTGGCCGCAGTGGCCATTGGATGGTGAACCATTGGCAAAAAGGAAGACCTTTCTCTCTGTCTCTCACTCTCACTATCCACTCTGCCTGTCAAAAAAAAGTGTATAATTCAACAAAATTTTAAAAGAAATCATTTTTGTTGTGCTTTTAATGAGAATCAATGAGAATGCCAAGGGTAAAGAAGCTTAGGATTAGCTTCTTTGTAAGTCTAGAGTATATTAGCTAGGTATCTCTGGTTTTCTGTCACTTGGCTTTGGAGTGATTTAGCAGAGGAATGCCAGACTAAAATGTGAAAACCTTACACAGAAGGCAGTTGGTGCTGTGTGATGAATTGTGGAGTTTGCCTAGAAAGCTACATTCACAAGCCAGTCTTTTACCATCTCAAAGAATCAACTAACCCTGAGAACAGTTTGTCCCTGGGCAGCCTTCAGTTTATCTATCTCATGTAAATTCTCATTTTTGCAGAAATGTGTTATCATATTATGTTATATTATTCATCTACCCATTGTATGGATGTTATCTCTTTCATTTCCTGATATTGTTAAATTATGTCAATTATTTATTCTCCTCATAAGTGTTGCTGTACTGTGACACAATTAATTGATCATCTTTAAAGCATATTTTCATATCATTCATTTTCCTATATCATGCTTCTGTTTTCTGTTTCATTGGTTTATATGATTCATATTATTTCCTTCTATTTACATTGTGCTTCATTCATTTTCCTCTGTATAGTTTAAGATTGAAGGACACAATTCCATTTTTAAAGACATTTATTTCTTTGAAAGGCAGAGTTACAGAAAGGCAAAGGCAGAGAGAGAGAGTGAAGGGGGAAAATGGAGGGGGAAGAGAGAGAGAGAGAAAGAGAGAGAGAGAGAGAGAGAGAGAGAGAGAGAGAGAGAGAGAGAGAGAGAGAGAGAGAGAGAGAGATGGAGAGGTGTTTTCCACTTTCAGGTTCACATTCAAATGGTCACAGTGGTTGGAGCTGGGCAAATCTAAAACAAGAGCCTGGAGCTTCTTCCAGGTTTCCCACATGGCTGCAGTGGCCCAAATACTTGGGCTATCTGCAGCTGGTTTCCCAGGCACACCATCAGTGAGCCATGAAGTAGAACAGCTGAGGTTCAAATTGGTACCCCCATGGGATGCCAGCACTGCAGGCCATGGCTTTAACTGCTGTGCCACAGAGCCAGCACCATATTTTAAATTTTAAAACATTCATTTTTTGCAGATGATTGAATTGAAAATTTTATCTTCAATAAAAATCCTTTCATTGATAATAAAGTATCACATGCTCAGAGATTTAATTTTACAATACGAATTCCTCAGAATTAAGTTTAGTTATTTTTTATAGTATTCTTATTGTTAATGGAAAAGATCCAATTATGTCAGTCTGGTAATTTAATTATGGCAGTATTTTTCTTTATCTCTTTCAGATTTTTAAGGAATCTTTATCACAGCCACCAAATGGTCACATTTTACTTAAGGAAGTAAATACAATATTTTTGAAATCATCATTCTCTTCTTTGCATGTTAAAAGTTGCATCAATTTTTTATTATGGAAATGTTCTTGTGCTTTAGGAAATATAATGTGCCTTATAGTAAGGCTGTTTCAATACATTTGTTTTTGGTTCTGAAGACTACATGTCATTTTAGGTGAGTATAGATATCTCTAATTTCTGTTTATATTGTGCTTTCATTCCCTTCATTCCCAGTACCATTTTGTGAGGTACTCTCTACATTTTTCAGCATGGCACCTGACCTCAAAGAAATCAACTTGTGATACTTTAGATACAAGTATGAACAGCAAATATTTTTAGGAGGATGTACATTTACATTTGAAAAATGTGATTACTATCAAATAGTCTTTAAAGAAAAAGCATCAAATTATTTTTTTCTTTTACTTGTTTATATAATAAACTTGACTTCTATAGCATGTCCATAATCATTTATTATTCCAAGGGCTTTTTGGTTCATTCTTTGAAGTTTTCTAAATAGAAATTTGCATCTTCTGTGTACATATTCTTATCTCTGTGCAGCAACTTCAGTAGCAATCACAGTGCTGTCTTGTGCTTCATGGGTTTCTGATGTTATTAGATAGTTTAGGATATCTTGGTCAGGATCTTGGATGAGGATGGATGAGTATAATACCTTCATTAGGAGGCTAGAGGGAGTCCTTACGTTGTTATTCCAGATTGCAAGTCATGTCAAAAAATAAATGAGAAGAAACTCAGGACAAGAAGCCCAAGGATAAGCCTGATATGATGATGTGAGTGCACTGAGCAGTTATGGGGCAATGGGAGCTGTGAGATATAGGGACACAGTAAGGCCAAGATAAGTTATGTGTGCTGTTAATAGACTCTCTCCTGGACCTTTGCATGCACTCATCCAAGTTTGTTTCTCTTGACAATCAGGCCAGCGTCACCTTTACCTGCTTTAGAAAATATCTACGTTTGCCAACTACCATGATTTTTGACCTCTCAGGCATAGTTTCTAATTCCTTAATTGGCATCATCTTTTTCTTTTTGGGCTGTTAACTTCATTTGTGAGGAATCAGATAGTCCTACCCTTCATTGGGTAAATGACCTGTTCCTGCCCTGTTAAAGTGGGAATCTTCATCCCCAAGCTGTGGGGAGACTGAAGCTCCCAGTAACCCCTCTTCATTTCAGCCCATCTCCAGCCCCCAGATGCCTGATCTGGAGGATCTAATGTTTCCCACGAGCATGTGTCTTGTCTTGTGAGCAGTGAACTCACAAAACAATGTGACAACGAGCCATATTTCTGCTTTTCATGCAGTTTTGTGTTTTGCCTGGAGTCAATAATTATGTTAGCATAATTTTCTGTGTACTTATTAGGTAACTGTGCACATACCACAGCTACTGTGCTGTATGATACACTCAGTTTATGAGCTGTCTATAAGTATTGCTAAAATTTTCTGAATCTAGGTACTCACATGTTGAATAACATATTAGTACACTAGGCAGCATAACATTTTATTGCTTTAAAACCCCAAAATTTTCATTATCAATTTCAATGCAACTTTAAGAATTTTATATCTATATCCTTTATATAGAATTGTTACTCCATTACTGATTTTATCAAGTTAGTTACTACATCTATAATCAAAATCAAATATCCTCTATAAATGAGACATTTTCTCATTTTTATCTTAGAATTTATTATTCCTACCTGAATAGACAGCTAAGAAAACCCTACTTTATGACCATCCTAACAGAGATACCATGAGTTGCTTTATCATTATATGATCTTGCTCTAAGTGCTGCAAGTTGTCCTAACTCAGGTTAACAGGATTTAAGCATTCAAAGGCCAGCAGAATCATTATCAGTAGTGGACATTTGTTTCAGTTTTTTTTTTTATATATTCTTGGATCTGTTAACTAACTTCTGTTTTTTTTTAATTTTCCAAAATGTATCATACCACATTTTTGCATTTCAGCAAATATGCATGCGTATGTTTGTCTTTTAATTATGGTTCACCCTAAAATATTCATTATTGGTAAGGGGGATCAAAGCAGAAAATTACTTTGTCATATCCATCAGATTGTTTTAATTTTTCTTTTGTTATTTTTATCCCATATTATCAAAATTAATAAGCTCACCAATCTTTTCACTACAAACAAGATACGATTGTTCTTTTGGGCATTTACATTTTAATGTGACAAATTCACTGAAAATTTTTCAACTTGTCCTAGCAATTTCCATCTTCATGGTCTATTAAATCATTTTAGGATGATATATGCTTTTACACATTTGATAAAATACCTTTTTCACATGTTTATTTTTTAGTCTCACTGTGGGGAGCTACCCCCACATATAGCACTGTCATATGGAATTTTCCATACCTAGCCCTAACCTTGGGTTAAGGTGACCTCTTTATGCCAAGACTTGCCTGAGATATGCAGGTGTTCTAGACCTCTAAGTGTATAACAGGATGTTATTGATGTTATCAGTTGTTTGAATTTTATGTAACCTTTTGTTTGTTATGCTATACTGACTCTGCGTAACCATCTTTGAGCTTGTGGGGCTGTGAGTATATATACTCATTTCTTGCTGTGCTTGGGGCCTGTGGTTGAAGAGCCTCTCAAGAAGGCAGCCTCCAGTCCCTTGTCACCAAGCTCCCTACCTTGGCTTGAAGGCTTCAAGGCATTAAACGCTGATGAACGGACCGAGTACTGTGTCTTCGCTTAGTTTGTTGAGTGGCTGCCAACATCTCACTATTTGTCATTCACTTTAAAATGCTCATGCATTAGATTGAGACACTATTTCCACAGTTTCAAGATTATATGTGGGAATATGAGGGGAAGGAGGAAGAAGAGTTGGAGGGTGGGAGGGAGGAGAGGGTCATATCACCATGTTCCTAAATCAGTATGTATGAAACACAGGAAACCCGTATACCTTAAATAAAATTTCAAAAAGAAAAACAAAATATTATTGAAATAAACTGGAGCTGGAAATGTTGCTTAGCAGGTAAAGCTGCCACCTGCAGTGCTAACATCCCATATGGGCACCAGCTCATGTCCAGGCTGCAATACTTATGATCCAGCTCTTTGCTATAGTCTGGGAAAGCAGTAGACATTGACCCAAGTCCTTGATCCCCTGCACCTGTGTGGGAGACCTAGAAAAACCCCTGGCTCATGGCTTCAGATAGGTGCAGCTGGGGAGTGAACTAGCAGGTGGAAGACCTCTCTCTTTATCACCTTCTTTCTCTGTGTAACTCAAATAAATAAATCTTTAAACAACAACAAAATAAGAAATAAACTGCTTATGATTCCCTTGATTTAAATGCCTACAACATTTCTGTATTTTAAATTAATTTTGAATATTTTATTTATAGCCATTATATCTCCTGTGAACCCATTCTGTTCCTATAAAATTCCCCACTGGTATACTCAGTAGTCAAAATATAATATACATAGAAATATGCACATTTATCTGTTGTATTTGAATTTATGTCTACCACCTGACTAGATACTCAACCTAATTTATGTCAAATCTAGCACAAGAAATTTCAGGGTACATTATTGTACTTTGTCACTGGTAAGACATCATCTGTCTAAATTCTAGAAGTTGCCTGAGCAAACTTCATGTTCATACTATTTGATAACAATCTAATGCCACTTCCATAACTCTTATTTAGCAGTCTTTTACAGCCTTTGCATATTATCATGAAGCTTTAACATATCATGAAGGGCATTTAGGCTATTTACTTGTTTGGTCTTTGAATTCATGGAGCTCACTCTTTTTAAATGTTGAAGCAACTCAGCATAACAAGGATAAATATCATTTGGTCCAGATGGATGATCTTTCCAATACATTTTGGAGTTGATTAGCTAGTATCTTGTTGAAGGGTTTTGCGTCTATGTTCAGTCTTGTTTTATTTTTTTCAAGGTTAATTATTTCTTTCATCCTACTAATTTGGAGTTAGGGATTTTTTTTCTTTTTTTCTAGGTCCTTGTAATGTATTGTTAGATCATTTTTGATGCCTTTCTAACTTCTTGATATAGATGCTAATTGCTGTAACATTTCCTTTTAACATTCCTTATGCTGCATCCCATAAATTTGGATATATTGTGTTGTTATCTTAATTTATTCCTCAGATATTATTATTTCCATTTTTTATCCACTGTTCAAAAGGGACACGTTATTCAATCTCCTTGTGCTTGTGAACTCCACAGTTGTGGGGTGAACTGTACTATAGGTGTCAATTAGGTTCCTTTGGTCTGTTAGGAGATTAGTCATATTCCCTCATTTAATTTTGAATATTTCATACATTGACAAAAGGTAGGTATTGAAGTCCACCATTATTATTTTTAAGACATTTATTTATTTATTTGAAAGGCAGCATTACAGAGAGGCAGAGGTAGAGAGAGAGAGAGAGAAGTCAGCCATCTGATGGTTCACTCCCGAGATGGCCACAATAGCAGGAGCTATACTGATCCAAAGTCAGGAACCTGGAGTCTCTTCCAGGTCTCCCATATATATATGACCATATATGACCAAAACTTACAGAGTCAAATCACTTCTCAGTAATTAACCAGATAACCAAGCCATCAAAGTAACTGGAGACCTTTGAAGGAGAACAGATCAACACATATGAGATGTTTAGAATGTAGTCATTGGGCATACAGACACAGGAGAAAACCCTGAGATGTAGTAATATTGGTTCCAGAAACATAAGGAGGACATTGGCTATAGGTAAATGGCATTGAGACATCTGATAAAGACAATTGCTTCAAGCATTGGCATGGAGATATCTAAAGTCTTGCATGATATGGAAGCTCAGGAAATAAAATCAGTCCATGGTAGGCTCAAAGCCATTCTGAACAAGGAATGTAGATAACTGAGAGAAGATCAAGACTACAGGCAGAGAGGCTGGAGGGCATAAAGATCATCATTGAGTGCAGACTGGAGACAAGCAAAGAAAGTTCTGCTATAGACACAGTGGTGGAAACTCATATGACTGGCACATGGTGTAGGCACAAGCGATGGTAGGAACTTTTGAGAGCTGATATAGATGATAGATTTTAAAAACAACACAATAGCAGCTCTTTCTCCTGAGCATACCTGTGTTGCTTGTCAGTGTGCCTTATGCTTTAAATAAGTCTTGCCTCTATTCATTTTCTTTAAATCTCTTCCTTGAGTCCTTCTGGATAGGGGCAGTAAAAATGTTAAGAGACCATAGATTTTGAAATAGATGATGAATGGTGACTAATATTCTGATAAGGCAAATCCCAAGTAGCAATAAACCATGCAGTTATCTGAGAAAAGAGCCTTCCAGGAAGGAAGGAAGACCACATGCTGTTGAAAAGAAGGGGGTGAAGGGTCTTGGGAGGATAGGGGAGACAGGCGGGGGTAGTGTTGAGGTCTGGGAAGGTGCCAAAGGTTGTGTAGAGCTTGCAGGCCCTAGAAATGCTTCAGATTATTACTCCCAAATAAAGAAGGCACTGAAGGAATTTGACCTCACTTCAATTTCACAGAAATGTCTCTGGTTGCCTGCTCTGGGAAGCATGAGGGAGGCAGCTGTGTCCAACCATAACCTGAAGGATTAGTCTAGATGAGAGGTGCAGGAGCTTGAGAGCAACTGTGGAAAGGGAGAGGAACTCCTGCATGTCCACCATGATGCCTCCATTCCTCAGACTTCCATCAGTAGCCCCAGTTCACTGCAGGATTGACATCTCTGATGTCTTCCTCCTTTCCTGTCCAAAATCTTCTTCATGTGTTATTTCCCACCCTCTTCATAAAAGCACTTGCTGCCTAAATCCAACACCTCATCTGTGAAGCTTTCTAAGAGGCAGTCATAACTTGTGCCTGACCCAGCTTCTCTAAGGAAGCTTCTAACTTATGCTTGGGGAGAACATACAGCCCAGATCCAGACTTTTCCAGGGCTCTAAAAATAAAAAAAAATTTAAATTAAAATAGGACCACAGACAACCCGAGTCATAGTTAAACAGAACTGTAGGTTTAGGACAACAAAATTGATTAGGATGGTAACTATGACAGCACAGTGGTTTCTATGTTGTCAAAATTTATGTTGCTATCAAAAGTGTTTTATGACATCATGATGATATGTTTATGTTTTTGCTAATCATACGTCACACTTTATGGCATATACTTGATTATGAAATCACAATGGATTTTAGGACATCGCACTTATGACATAGCAATTGTTTATGACATCCAAACAGTGGTTTATGACATCACAATTATTACACAATTATTACACAAACACTGTTGGTTTATGATATCACCATTGATTTTGACATAAAAATTCTTTATTAGAGCATGATGGCTTATAGCATCATAATTGATTATGCCAACAAAAAGGTCAATTTATTATGTCACAGTGGTTTTATCTCTTCAAAATCAATTGTGATTTCATACCATTGGCTTATGATGTAACAATAGTGGTTTATCATATACAAATTGATTATAATCAGAAACATTATTATAAAATTATGATTATGAAATAACAGTGATTGCTTTATAATACCACAACATTTTTATGATGTCACATTTGATTTTGACAGGCCAATTATTTTTAAATTTTTACAGTGTTAGATGTATGGATATGAAATTGTTTAGGACAGCAGAATGTTTTTTATAACATCACAATTAAATGTTATATCCTACTGAAGTTTATAACATCACAATTGATTATGAAAAGAAATTGGTTGATTCACAAAACTGCCATGGTGGACTTATGGTGTAATGATATTGGAATGTAAGGGTTGTGGAATGTCTACTGCCAAGGAACAACTCCAAGAGACACTCTCATGCAGTCAGCAAAGGGTTTATTTTCTCCAGCATGCTGGGGCTGTCTGAACACTAAGGAACAGAGCAGCCCCAAGAGAAAGAAGTCTAGGGTTTTTATAGAGTGCAACAAACAAACAGGAGGGCAAATGTCACTAAGCTACAGAAACTTATTGCAGCTCTTTCCAGGCACCTGCAAGCGTTATCACGTGAGACAGTTACACAAAGCAGTTTCCCAAGGCTATTTCTCAAGCAGACGGGGACAGTTTCACAGGCAAGTGGGGACACATATTTCAACAGAGATAGTTTGGTTCCTTATCACTATGGCTACACTTGGATTTTTGCAGTTTCAGTTTTATGGCCTTACTTTTAAGCTTTTAAACATTCAATATTTGTTTATGGTATCACAATTTATTTTGACATGACAACCATGACTTATAGCATTACAATTGCATTCATTACATCACAAAAACTGGAATTTAACCTCCCGATGGTAGGGTTACTATATAACAATATTGGTTTATGACCTCACATTGATTTCCTGACATCATAACTGATTTCTCACACAATTGTTTTATGACATTAGAATTTTGGATTTGTGACTGCACAATTGTAGCTTATATATCACAATTATTTTATGGGATCAGAACAGATTATGGCATCAAAATGATTTTTAGAACATCATAATTGATTATTATATAATATTGGTGGCTTATGACATCAAAAAGATGACATAGCAATGGTATTATAACATCACACTAAATGTCGATATCATATTGTATTTATGAAATCACAATGGCAATTTTATGACTTCAAAGGTTTATTATAGTACAATGATTTTATGACATCACAGTTATGGCATTAAAGTATTAGTTTATGAAATCAACTTATATTTTGATATCATCATTGTTTATGATGTGATATTGTGTTTTATGACCTTACAATTGCCTATATCACAATGGTAGTTCTTAAATTTGAGAATTTATTTATGCTTGTAGTATGATAAAAATATGTTTAATATCTGGCTCCAACTTCTTGTATGAATATATTAAGGGTTCAAACAAATTACATCCTAATACTGTGACTTTCATTTACTGAGAAGACAGAATTTGCATTTCTGTTTATGGATCCAATGAATTTTATATTCAATTATTTACATTTGTTGAGAAATTTGATATTGATAGTATTACTCTGTGTATCTAATATTAGTTCTTTCTTTCCTCCTATAAATTTTAATTTTCATGGTTATATAATCTGAATTTTGTCATTAGTTCTTTCTTATAGACAGAGAATGCCAGATGATACACAAATAGCTTTCTTTTTTTTAACTTTTACTTAATAAATATAAATTTCCAAAGTACAGCTTATGGATTACAATGGCTTCCCTCCCCCGTAACTTCCCTCCCACCTGCAACCCTTCCCTTTCCCATTCCCTCTCCTCTTCCATTCACATCAAGATTCATTTTCAATTCTCTTAATATACAGAAGATTAGTTTAGTATATATTAAGCAAAGATTTCAACAGTTTGCCCCCACATAACAACACAAAGTGAAAAAATACTGTTGGAGTACTAGTTATAGCATTAAATAACAGTGTACAGCACACTAAGGACAGAGATCCTACATGATTTTTTTAAAAAATTAATTAATTTTCTATGCAATTCCAAATTTAACACCAAGTGTTTCTATTTTTTTTCATTTTCAATTCTCTTTATATACAGAAGATCGATTCTGTATATACTTAGTAAAAATTTCATCAGTTTGCCCCCACACAAAAACACAAAGAGTAAAAATACTGTTTCAGTACTAGTGATAGCATTACTTCATGTTGGAAAACATATTAAGGACAGATCCCACAAAGATGTAAGTACACAGTGACTCCTGTTGCTGATTTAACAATTTAACACTCTTGTTTATGGCTTCAATAATCCCCCTAGGCTCTAGTCATGAGTTGCCAAGGCTATGGAAGCATTTAGGGTTCACTGCCTTAAATCTTATTCTGATAGGGTCATAGTCAAAGTGGAAGTTCTCTCCTCCCTTCCGAGAAAGGTACCTCCATTTTTGATGGCCCAATTCTTCCCACTGGGATCTCACTTGCAGAGATCTTTCATTTAGGCCTTTTTTTTCCATGGTGTCTTGGCTTGCCATGCCTACAGTACTCTCATGGGCTCTTCAGCCAAATCGCAATGCCTTAAGGGCTGATTCTGAGGCCAGAGTGCTATTTAGGACATCTGCCACTCTATGTGTCTGCTGTGTGTCCTGCTTCCCATGTTGGAACATTCTTTCCCTTTTCGATTCTATCAGTTAGTATTAGCAAACACTAGTCTTCTTTGTGTGATCCCTTTAACTCTTAGACTTATCAGTGTGATCACTTGTGAGCTGAAATTGATCACTTGGACTAGTGAGATGGCATTGGTACATGCCACCTTGATGGGATTGTATTGGAATCCCCTGGCACATTTCTAACTCCACCATTTGGGGCAAGTCCAATTGAGCATGTCCCAAATTGTACATCTCATCTCTCTCTTTTGTCCACTCTTATATTTAACAGGGATCACTTTTCAGTTAAAATTTAAACACCTAAGAATAATAGTGTGTTACTTACAGAGTTCAACTACTAGTACTAGAACAACAACAAAAATACTAAAAGGATAAAGTATTACATTTTACATCAGCAGTCAGAGCAAGAGCTGATCAAGTCACTGTTTCTGATAGTGTCCATTTCACTTCAAAAGGTTACCCCTTTGGTGCTCAGTTAGTTGTCGCCGATCAGGGAAAACAAATGATATATGTCTCTTTGGGACTGGCTTAATTCACTCAGCAAGATGTTTTCCAAATTCCTCCATCTTGTTGCAAATGACTGGGATTCATTGTTTTTGACTGCTGTATAGTATTCTATAGAGTACATGTCCCATAATTTCTTTATCCAGTCTACTGTTGATGGGCCTTAGGGTTGCTTCCAGATCTTAGCTATTGTGAATTGAGCAGCAACAAATATTAAAGTGCAGAGAGCTTTTTGTTTGCCAATTTAATTTCCTTTGGGTAAATTCCCAGGAGTGGGATGGCTGGGTTGAATGGTAGGGTTATATTCAGGTTTCTGAGGAATCTCCAGACTGACTTCCATAGTGGCTTAACCAGTTTGCATTCCCACCAACAGTGGGTTAGTGTCCCCTTTTCCCCACCTCCTCTCCAGCATCTATTGTTGGTAGATTTCTGAATGTGAGCCATTCTAACTGGGGTGAGGTAAAACCTCATTGTGGTTTTGATTTGCATTTCCCTAATTGCTAGTGATCTTGAACATTTCTTCATGTGTCTGTTGGCCATTCGGATTTCCTCTTTTGAAAAATATCTATTGAGGCCCTTGGCCCATCTCTTAATTGGGTTGTTTGTTTTGATGTTGTTGAGTTTCTTGAGTTCTTTATAGATTCTGGTTATTAACCCTTTATCTGCAGCATAGTTTGCAAATATTTTTTCCCATTCTATTGGTTGCCTCTTCACTTTCCTGACTGTTTCTTTTGAAGTACAGAAACTTCTCAATTTGATGCAATCCCAAATGGCAATTTTGGCTTTGACTGCCTGTGCTACTAGGGAATTTTCCAAGAAGTCTTTGCCTGTGCCTATATCTTACAGGGTTTCTCCAATGATCTCTAATAATTTGACGGTGTCAGAACATAGATTTAAGTCTTTAATCCACATTGAGTGAATTTTTGTGTAAGGTGAAAGGTAGGGGTCTTGATTCATGCTTCTGCATGTGGAAATCCAATTTTCCCAGCACCATTTGTTGAATAGACTGTCCTTATTCCAGGGATTGTTTTGGTTATTTGATCAAATATAAGTTGGCTGTAGATGTTTGGATTGATTTCTGGTGTTTCTATTCTGTTCCATTGGTCTATCCATCTGTTTCTGTACCAGTACCATACTGTTTTGATAACAACTGCCCTGTAGTATATTCTGAAATCTTGTATTGTGATGCCTCCAGCTTTGTTTTTGTTGTACAAGATTGCTTTAGCTATTTGAGGTCTCCTGTGTCTGCATATGAATTTCAGCATCATTTTTTCCAGATCTGAGAAGAATGTCTTCAGTATCTTGATTGGTATTGCATTGAATGTATAAATTGCTTTTGGGAGAATAGACATTTTGATGATATTGATTCTTCCAATCCATGAGCATGGAAGATTTCTCCATTTTTTGGTACCCTCTTCTATTTCTTTCTTTTAGGTTTTGTAATTTTCATCGTAGAAATATTTAACATCCTTGGTTAAGTTTATTCCCAAGGTATTTGATTGTTTTTGTAGCTATTGTGAATGGGATGAATCTTAGAAGTTCTTCCTCAGCTGTGGCCTTGCCTGCATATACAAAGGCTGTTGATTTTTGTGCATCGATTTTATATCCTGCTACTTTGCCAAACTCTTTGATTTGTTCCAATAGCTCTTAGTAGAGTTCTTTGGGTCCCCTCAATAAAGAATCATATCATCTGCAAAGAGGGATAGTTTGGGTTCTTCCTTCCCAGTTTGTATCCCTTTAATTTCTTTTTCTTGCCTAATAGCTCTGTCTAAAACTTCCAGAACTATATTAAATAGCACTGGTGAGAGTAGGCATCCCTGTCTGGTATCAGATCTCAGTGGAAATGCTTCCAACTTTTCCCCATTCAATAGGATGTTGGCCATGAGTTTTTCATAAATTGTTTTGAGTGTATTGAGGAATGTTCCTTCCATACCCAGCTTGCTTAGAGTTTTCATCATGAAAGGGTGTTGTATTTTATCAAATGCTTTCTCTGCGTCTATTGAGAGAATCATATGGTTTTTCTTCTGCAGTCTGGTAATGTGGTGTATCACATTGATTGTTTTGTGAACAGTGAACCATCCCTGCATACCAGGGAGAAATCCCACTTGGTCTGGGTGGATGATCTTTCTGATGTGTTGTTGCATTCTATTGGCCAGAATTTTATTGAGTATTTTTGCATGTATGTTCATCAGGGATATTGGTCTGTAATTCTCTTTCAATGCTGCATCTTTTTCCGTCTTAGGAATTAAATTGATGTTGACTCATATAAAGAATTTGTGAGGGTTCCCTCTTTTTTGATTACTTTGAATATTTTGTGGAGAATTGGAGTTAATTCTTCTTTATATGTCTGGTAGAATTCAGTGGTTACTTCATCTTGTCCTGGGCTTTTATTGTTGGGAGTGCCTTTATTACTGTTTCACTTTCTGTCTCAGTTATGGTTCTGTTTAGGTTTTCTATGTCTTCCTGGCTCAATTTAGGTAGGTTGTATGTGTCCAGGAATCTGTCCATTTCTGATAGATTTCCCTGTTTGCTGGCAAACAAGTACTTGTAGTGATTTCTGATGATTCTTTTTATTTCTGTGGTGTCTGTTACATTTCCTTTTTCATCTCTGTTTTTATTGATTCAGGTCTTTTCTCTTCCTTTTTAGTTAGTTGGGCCAATGGGGTGTCAATTTTGTATATTTTTTCAAAAAACCAGCTCCTCTTTGGCTGATTTGTTGTAATTTTTTTTGGATTGAATCCTGTTGATTTCTTCTTTGATTTTAATTATTTCTCTTCTCCTCCTGGGTTTGGGTTTGGTTTGCTGCAGATTTTCTAGATCTTGAGATGACTTGAAAGCTCATCTATTTTGTGCCTTTCCAATTTCTTGATGTAGGCACCTATTGATATAAACTTTCCTCTTAACACTGCTTTTGTTGTATCCCATAGGTTTTGGTATGTTGTGCTCTTATCCTCATTTACTTCCAGAAAATTTTTGGTTTCTCTTTAATTTCTTCTATGACCCATTGTTCATTCAGGATCATGTTGTTCAATCTCCATGTGTTTGCATATGCTTAAGGGATTCCCAAGTAGCTAATTTGCAACTTCATTCCTTTATGATCTGAGAAGCTGTTTGGTATGATTCTAATTCTTTTAAATTTGCTCAGACTTGCTTTATGGCCTAGTATGTGGTCAATCCTATAGAAGGTTCCATGTACTGCTGAGAAGAATGTAAATTCTGTATGTGTAGGATGAAAAGTTCTGTAGATATCTGTTAGATCTATTTGGGCTTTAGTGTCATTTAAATCTACTGTCTCCTTGTTGATCTTCTGTCCTGTTGATCTGTCTATCTCTGAGAGTGGAATATTGAAGTCCCCCAATACTATTGTATTGGGGTCTAAGTCTCCCTTTAAGTCCCTTAACAAATCTTTTAAATAAAGCAGTGCCCTGGCCGGCGCCGCGGCTCAATAGGCTAATCCTCCGCCTAGCGGCGCCGGCACACCGGGTTCTAGTCCCGGTCGGGGCACCGATCCTGTCCCGGTTGCCCCTCTTCCAGGCCAGCTCTCTGCTGTGGCCAGGGAGTGCAGTGGAGGATGGCCCAAGCCCTTGGGCCCTGCACCCCATGGGAGACCAGGATAAACACCTGGCTCCTGCCATCGGATCAGCGCGGTGCGCCGGCCGCAGTGCGCTACCCGCGGCGGCCATTGGAGGGTGAACCAACGGCAAAAGGAAGACCTTTCTCTCTGTCTCTGTCTCTCTGTCCACTCTGCCTGTCAAAAATAAAAATAAAAAAAAAAAAAAAAAAAAGCAGTGCCCTGTAATTAGGTACATATACATTGTTAATTGTTATATCTTCCTGTTGAATGGATCCCTTAATCATTATATAGTGCCCCCATTTGTCTCTCCTAACAGTGTTTGTAGTAAAGTTTATGTTGCCGATATTAAGATGGCTACGCCCACACACTTTTTTCATTTCTGTTGTCATGGTATGTCTTTTTCCAGCCTTTCACTTTCAGTCTGTATGCATCATTGTTGGAAAGATGTGTTTCTTGAAAGCAGCAAAAAGATGGGTTTTGTTCCTTAACACAATCAGCCTGTCAGAGTCTTTTAATTGGACAGTTCAGGCCATTAATGTTCAATGTGACTATTGAGAAGGAGTAACTTTGCCCTGCCATTTGCCAAAGATATTTTCTAATATATGGTTTGAGATTCCTGTGATCCTTTGCTGTGAGGTTTCCTTCCTTTACCTTCTTTCATATTGGTGACCGTGTTTCTGTGTTTCTGTGTGTAACACATTTTTAAGCATCTTTTGCAGGGCAGCACGAGTGGCGACAAATTCTTTCAATTTCTGTTTGCTAGGATAGGTCTTTCTTTCACCTTCATTCACAAATGAGAGCTTTACATGATATAATATTCTGGGCTGGCAGTTTTTCTCTCTCAGTACCTGGGCTATATCTCACCATTCTGTCGTAGCTTGTAGGGTTTCTGATGAGAAGTCAGCTGTGATTCTAATTGGAGATCCTCTGAGAGTAATCTGGCATTTCTCTCTTGCACATTTTAGGATCTTTTCTTTATGTTTCACTGTGGTGAGTTTAATTATGACGTGTTGTGGTGAGGATCTCTTTTGGTCATGTTTATTAGGTGTTCTATGAGCTTCCTGTACTAGGATGTCTCTGTCCTTCTCCAAACCTGGGAAATGTTCTGCTAGTATCTCATTAAAAAGGCCTTCTGATCCTTTCTCCCTCTTCATGCCTTCAGGAAATCCTAGAATGTGAATCAAAATGTCTATTCTCCCAAAAGCAATTTATACATTCAATGCAATACTAATCAAGATACCGAAGACATTCTATCAGATCTGGAAAAAAATGATGCTGAAATTCATATGGAGACACAGAAGACCTCGAATAGACAAAGCAATCTTGTACAACAAAAACAAATCCGGAGGCATCACAATACCAGATTTCAGGACATACTACAGGGCAGTTGTTAGGAAAACAGCATGGTACTGGTACAGAAACAGATGGATAGACCAATGTTGAAGTGAAATGGACACTATAATAAACAATGACCTGATAAGCTCTTGTCCTGACTCTTGATGTACAATGTAATACTTTATCCTTTTTAGTATTTTGTTGTTGTTGTTGTTGTTCTAGTACTAGTGATTGAACTCTGTAATTAACACACAATTATTCTTAAGTGTTTAAATTTTAACTGAAAAGTGATCCCTGTTAAATATAAGAGTGGACAAAAGAGAGAGATGAGATGTACAATTTGGGACATGCTCAATTGGACTTGCCCCAAATGGTGGAGTTAGAAATGTGCCAGGGGATTCCAATACAATCCCATCAAGGTGGCATGTACCAATGCCATCTCACTAGTCCAAGTGATCAATTTCAGTTCACAAGTGATGACTCCGATAGGTCTAAGAGTCAAAGGGATCACACAAACAAGACTAGCGTTTGCTAATACTAACTGATAGAATCAAAAAGGGAAAGAATGTTCCAACATGGGAAGCGGGACACACAGCAGACTCATAGAGTGACAGATGTCCTAAACAGCACTCTGGCCTCAGAATCAGCCCTTAAGGCATTGGGATTTGGCTGAAGAGCCCATGAGAGTATTGTAGGCATGGAAAGCCAAGACACCATGGGAAAGAAAAAAAAAAGAGGAAGACCTAAAAAAGATCTCTGCAAGTGAGATCCCAGTGGAAAGAATGGGGCCATCAAAGATGGAGGTACCTTTCTCAGAAGGGAGAACTTCCACTTTGACTATGACCCTATCAGAATAAGATCAAAGTCAGAGAACTCTTAAGGCTTCCATAGCCTTGGCAACTCATGACTAGAGCCTAGGGGGATTACTGAAGCCATAAACAAAAGTGTCAAATTGTTAAATCAGCAACAGGAGTCGCTGTATACTTGCATCTCATGTGGGATCTGTCCTTAATGTGTTGTGTAATGTGAAGTGATGCTATCACTAGTACTGAAACAGTATTTTTACACTTTGTGTTTTTCTGTGGGTGCAAACTGATGAAATCTTTACTAAGTATATGCAGTATCAAACTTCTGTATATAAAGATAATTGGAAATGAAAAAAAAAACTGGTGTTAAATTGGAAATGGCATAGAAAATTAATTTTTAATGGATAAATATTTATTTATTCATTTTATTTTTTATTAAACTTTTATTTAATGAATATAAATTTCCAAAGTACAGCTTTTGAGTTACAATGGCTTCCCCCTCCCAAAACTTCCCTCCCACCCACAACCCTCCCCTTTCCTGTTCCTCTCCACTTCCAATCACATCATTATTCATTTTCAATTCTCTTTATATACAGAAGATCAGTTTAGTATATATTAGGTAATGATAGAAAATTAATTTTTAAAAAAATATCATGTAGGATCTCCATCTTTAATGTGCTGTACACTGTTATTTAATGCTATAACTAGTATTCCAACAGTATTTTTTCACTTTGTGTTGCTATGTGGGGGCAAACTGTTGAAATCTTTACTTAATATATACTAAACTGATCTATATATAAAGAGAATTGAAAATGAATCTTGATGTGAATGGAAAGGGAGAGGGAGTGGGAAAGGGGAGGGTTGCTGGTGGGAGGGAAGTTATTGGATGGGGGAAGCCAATGTAATTCATAAGCTGTACTTTGGAAATTTATATTCATTAAATAAAACTTTTAATAATAAAAAAACTTCCCATCTCCCCCTTAAAAAAAAGAAATCATCATAAATAATCTAGGAACTAAAGGCATTGGATATAATTACACAAAATAAAATCTTAAAATTCAGTGCATCTATTTTTGGAAAAAATAAGGGTAGGCAATAAATAGTAATCATTGTTTAATAAGTGGAATAAAAAACACTTTAATGAAATAAGTGATGCCACCTGAGCTTTTCAGGAACCCAGGGTGTGGAGAGGGATGTCAGAGATGATGTCATCATTTGCTGTGTACTTCTAATACATATTAAGCATAGTTTTAAAAATGTCTCAGGTGTGGATTGTATGTGGTTGAAAATAGTCTTTCTTTCTTGATTCTCCATAATAAAAAGATATATTCATGGTTCATATTCATATTTACAAGCATTAATTACTCCAATACTGCTTGTTCTTAATTTGTTTGATGGACTTCTGCTTCTCTTTAATGTCACTTGATTGATTTCAAAAGTGTCTTTTACTTCCTTGGTTAAGTTTATTCCAAGGTATTTGATTGTTTTCATAGCTGTTATTAATGGGATTGATCTTAGAAGTTCTTTCTCAGCCATGGCATTGCCTGCATATACAAAGGCTGTTGATTTCTGTGCATGTATTTTATATCCTGCTACTTTGCCAAACTCTTCTATGAGTTCTAACTGTCTCTTAGTAGAGTTCTTTGGGTCCCCTAAATAAAGAATCATATCATCTGCAAAGAGGGATAGTTTGAATTCTTCCTTCCCAATTTGTATCACTTTAATTTCTTTTTCTTGCCTAATAGCTCTGGCTAAAACTTCCAGAACTATATTGAAGAGCAGTGGTGAGAGTGGGCATCCCTGTCTGGTACCAGATCTCAGTGGAAATGTTTCCAACTTTTCCCCATTCAATCGGATGTTGGCCATGGGTTTTTCATAAACTGCTTTAATCGTATAGAGGAATTTTCCTTCTATACCCAGTTTGCTTAGAATTTCATCAAATGCTTTCTCTGCCTCTATTGAGATAATCGTATTTTCTTTCTTCTGCATTTTGTTAATGTAGTGTATCACATTGACTGACTTGCGAACATTCACCCATCCATGCATACTAGGGATAAATCCCACTTGGTCCAGGTGGATGATCTTTCTGATGTGTTGTTGCATTCTATTGGCCAGAATTTTATTGAGGATTTTTGCATCTATGTTCATCAGGATTATTGGTCTGTATACCTGTGCTACTAGCATTTGCCCCTATACACAGTGAATGATACAATTAGGTAAAGCATGTAAATCCTTCAAGATTAAGAAATCATTTTGGCCATCTACACAGCGCTTTTCCATGACAGGTGTTTCCTGTGACTAGAATGATATCAATGTCAAATTACTATAATTGTCTCATTTAAAAAATAAAGGGAGGCTGGTGCCATGGCTCAATAGGTGAGTCCTCTGCCTGCAGCACCAGTACTCCAGGTTCTAGTGCCAGTCAGGGTGCTGGATTCTGTTCTGGTTGCTCATCTTCCAGTCCAGCTCTCTGCTGTGGCCTGGGAGTGCAGTGGAGGATGGCTCAGATTCTTGGGCCATGCACCCACATGGAGACAAGGAGGAAGCACCTGGCTCCTGGCTTTGGAATAGCACAGTGCTCTGGCTGCAATGTGCTGGCCATAGCAGCCACTTGGGGGGTGAACCAACAGAAAAGGAAGACCTTTCTCTCTGTCTCTCTCTCTCTCTCTCTTTTACTGTCAAACTCTGCATTCCCCCAAAAAAAAGATTAAAGGGAGATTTTGATATATTTTTTAACTTTTATTTAGTAAATATAATTTTCCAAAGTGCAGTTTATGGATTACAATGGCTTCCCCCACCCCGTAACTTCCCTCCCACCTGCACCCATCCCATCTCCTGCTCCCTCTCCCATTCCATTCACATCAAGATTTATTTTCTTTTTTTTTTGACAGGCAGAGTGGATAGTGAGAGAGAGAGATAGAGAGAAAGGTCTTCCTTTGTGCCGTTGATTCACCCTCCATTGGCTGCTGTGGCTGGCACATTGTGCTGATCTGAAGCCAGGAGCTAGGTGCTTCTCCTGGTCTCCCATGTGGGTGCAGGGCCCAAGCACTTGGGCCATCCTCCACTGCCTTCCTGGGCCATAGCAGAGAGCTGGCCTGGAAGAGGGGCAACTGGGATAGAATCTGGTGCCCCAACCGGGACTAGAACCCGGTGTGCCAGCACCGCAAGGTGGAGGATTAGCCTGTTAAACCACAGCACTGGCCAAGATTCATTTCAATTCTCTTTATATACAGAAGATCGATTTAGTATATATTAAGTAAAGATTTCATCAGTTTGCGCCCACACAGAACATAAAGTGTAAAATACTGTTTGAGTACTAGTTATAGCATTAATTCACATTGGACAACACATTAAGGACAGAGAGATTTTGATATTTTGAATTCAGTTATCCCAAGAATCATTGAGATTAACAGCACACAGAGTTTTTGACCTTGAATATGTTTCTAATTTAGTGGAGGCAAAGGTACAGTTGAGATTCTAAACATGGGAAATTTAAATACCTTGCTTTAAGAGGAGAAGAGTGACTGGAATATTTGTGCTTTGCCTACTTGTAGAATGACCATAGTCATTTTGTTTCCCAAGCACATTCTACATAAGGTTAGTGATCTAGTCCAGGCTGTGGCAGAAGGGGATACAGTAACAACTTTTTGGAGCCAGCATTGTGCAACAAGCTATGCAATTGCCAACGATGCTGGCATTGGATATGGGTGCTGGTTAAAGTCCCAGCTTCCTCATTTATGATCAAAATTCCTGATCATGTGCTTTGGAAAGCACCAGGTAATGGTCCATATCATTGGGTCCTTGTGTCCTAGTGGAAGACCCAGATCATGTTCCATTTTTTTGGATTCAGGCTACCCTAGATTGGCCATGGTTACCATTTGGGGAGTGAACAAGTTTAATAAATATTTATCTCTTTCTTATCCTTGTCTCTGTAACTATGCATTTCAAATATAAACAAATCATTGAAAAGTAAATAACAGCTTTTTATATTAGAAGGAAGAAAATCCATTTGTTGTCTATTTTTACATTTGTTAATGTTTGCACAGCTAGAGAATAGACAATTTCATGATTATTTCTATATCAATATATCCATTTTATTTCATCCAACTTGTACTGCTAAAATGAAATATCTCTGGCTAGATAATTCACAATATGCAGGAATTCATTCCCTCATATTTAGGGACTATGCATTTTAAAATTGATTCTTCACTATAACAAGAACCCAGTCACTGGTTCCAGATGACACTTATTTTATGTAGTGTAAGACTATGTCTTCACTTAGAAGAAGACTCAGGTAGCTTAAATGAATGAGTCCCCTTAGTTATGTTTACCCAAATAACAGCCCATTTATACATAAGTGTGTACTCCATGACTAATCACTTGACAATGGCCTTCCTTCTTAACTCTACTGTCTTGCTGATTGCATCTCCACATGAATTTTGGAGGTAGACATCCAACTCATAGCATTCCCTTCAGTGTGAATCCTTCCTTTAATCTTAGAAAAGAAGAAAATTAAGAACAAACCCATAGACCTAAAATGAAATGATTCTTTAAGTGGAAATTCCCAGTGCTGACTGAGAGGAGGACCATATATCCTGCTCACTGTTAGAATAACAAACCTAGGAGAACACTCATAAATTTTAAATAATTATCTGTTTAGTAAGTTTTATAATAAACATATAACAAGACTTAAGGCAGGACCAGAAATGTTTGGACTTTAATTTTTTTTTCAATTCTGTAACATGTACATGCACTTTTCTCCCATGGCTTTTCAATGGATACATATACATATGGGAGATAGACTGCTTGGATTGTTTCAAGGATTTGGTCCCTTGGAAATGCTGAATGAACCTTGCATTGTACCCTATGTTTTGAATATAATCCATCACATTAGGTTATATATGAAATTTCCAGTAATTACATCATGTCAGCACATAAAATGTCTCAGAATTTAAAGCTTTTGGGATTTTGTGCTTAGGAATATGCAATCTAGAATGTTGAAGCATTTACATTGAACTATTTCATTTATGTCCAGAATTACCAAACATGTTCCCTCTTTCAGTGGCAAAGGCCTTAGTCCCTAAATTTCTTCCCAGAAGCTTGAATCACAACTCTATATTGAGTCTTTCATATTTATTCCTGGTCTCCATGTCTTGGTTCCTGAATCCAAGCATTTGTTCTTAGATTCAAATTGTTTCCTGGGCTCTGGGTACATCCCTTCAATCCCCAGTCCTAGTATCCAGGAATGACTCTACAACTTAAATTCATGATTCTGTCCCTGAGAGTATCCTCTGGATAGACAAGGCCCACAGTTATAACTTGGATGTGACTCCACACCGTCAGCTTCCACTTTGAGGCTTAGAACACTGTCTCCTGCACTAAAGTTCCTACATGCAGAATAGCCCTTGGCATTCACAGACTTCCATCATGCATTTCATGCATTGCAGTCTGGATTGACAGAACTGCAGCAGTTTAGCACTCAGTGTTAACTCTTACAGGCAAATGATGGGGAAGGTGGACTGATCCTCTGTGCATCAAATGGGTTCAGCTGGGTAAAGGAAAAGGGTGCTTTCTCTGTGCTCATATTTGGTGCTTCTTCCTTTCTCCTTGGAATTGCTCTCATGCACAAGTTCAAGGTTACATATCAGCTCAAATTGCAGTCAAACTTCCTGTCCCATGGAGAAAGGGTCTCCCAAGAGAGTGTCGATGCCCTGGCACCAGTGGCCCAACTGAGCAGATTAATATAGCATAAGTCTCTCCAGGTGCTGCTGTGGGAACATCAGAAAAAGTTATGAAATGGGACTCATCCCTTGGGGATCTGATAGGTGACTGAGCTGAGAAGGAACAGTACGTGCGGAGGTGGATTGAATGAGCCAGAAGGGACAGAGGGCCTTTTCAGAGAAATGAACTTGAACTCATTTCCTCCCACCCACAGGAAAAATCCGCTATTGCTACAGCACTTGCCATATGAACTGCTCACATTATTTATGGCATCACATGAATGGTTTATGATATATGTTTAGAATACAACAACAAAATTGTGAATAATATCACAATGGTTTAGGACTTCATAATGGGCGATTTATGACAACACAAATATTGTTACATGCCATGGGTTGATTTATGATGTCACCATATTTTATGACATTAAGATGATTATTTTATGATATCACAATGGAGAATAATATCCCAATGTTTTGTGGTACCACGATGGTTAGCTTATTATATCTCTGCCTGGTTTATGAAATCCCAACTGTGAATGGCATCATGATGTTTTATGACACAAGTTTTGATTTATTACACATGGTTTGTGACATTATGATGTGATTGACATCACTGTAGTTCACAATATCACAATGCTTATTCTAGTGCAGCACAATTCTGAATGTTTATGACACCACAATATTTGGTATATGGCGTCAAGAAATTGAATGACATCACAGTGTTTTGATTATGTCTCCATGGTGAATGACAAAAAAACTATTGTTCAGTTTTATCATTCCAATGTTTGTTTCATAACATCACATTGGTGAATGACACAATTTTAAATTCATGATGGTTTATGATATCAGAATGTGATTGACCTAATTTTACTTCATCAAATGGTTGGTTTATTACATCACAGAGTTGAAAGGGATCACAAATCTTCATGACATTGCAGTGTTTATTTTATGACCTCACAATGGTACAAAATATTACAAATGTTTATGATATAACTGTCTTAGGGACGAAAATTGGTAAGTTTATGGAATTATAGTTCTAAATTATATCAAACTTTATTATCACACCACAATGTGTTAAGACAACAATATAATTCATTTATGATATCACAGTAGACTAACCACAAATATTATGGTATCACAACATTCAGCCTAGGACATATCAAGTGATGGGAATATACATAAAAATTATGAATGACATCATAATATTCCGTGACAACAAAATGATTGTCATATGGCATGTCAGTGATTGACATCACAAAATTTACTACATCATGCAATTATAATAACTCACTAGTTTAGTATGCCAATATGCTTTTTATGACTCATAATTTATTGTATCAGTGATAAGTATATTAAAACAGAATGGAAGTATACAACATCCCAATTGATCGATGCATTGCAATTGTAGCTTTAGAATTCACAATTATTTTTATGAAATTCCAATGGTTGGTTTATGACATCAAGATGAACTTACATCACAATAAGTTTATGATATCACAATGAATTTTATGACACATTTTATTATGATGTTACAACCTTTTTGATGCCACAGTTGATTAAAACATCATAAATGCAGTTTGTGACATCACAATTGTCTGGTTGTGACATCACAATGCCTTCATAGCACCTCAATAGTGGTTTATAACATCAAAATATGTTATGATATCAGGATTTTTTTTATGACAACACAACTGGTTATGACTCAGCAATGCTAAGTTTATTACAACACAATTAGTTTTTTTTTTTGACAGGCAGAGTGGACAGTGAGAGAGAGACAGAGAGAAAGGTCTTCCTTTTGCCATTGGTTCACCCTCCAATGGCCGCCATGGTAGGCGCGCTGCGGCCGGCGCACCGCGCTGATCCGATGGCAGGAGCCAGGTGCTTCTCCTGGTCTCCCATGGGGTGCAGGGCCCAAGCACTTGGGCCATCCTCCACTGCACTCCCTGGCCACAGCAGAGAGCTGGCCTGGAAGAGGGGCAACCGGGACAGGATCGGTGCCCCCACCAGGACTAGAACCTGGTGTGCCGGTGCCACAAGGTGGAGGATTAGCCTAGTGAGCCTCAGCACCAGCCACAATTAGTTTTTTGATGTCACATTTGAATAGGTATCACAGTGGTTTCTGTTGCATCATAATTGTAGATAACATCACAACACTCATTTTATAATATAAAAATTGTGCTTTAATGTATCACAATTCAATACAACAGTATTTCAGTGATGATATTACAACAGTTTTTATACAATCATAATTTCTAAATGGTTTCTATGACTTCACAATTATAATGTAACAATCATAGCATCATGATATCACAGTGGTGGGTTATCACATACCAAGTGATTATTATTTAAAATGCAATTTTATGTCATAACAAATGATTGTTTCATCACTGTTAGCTCTATGATATCACTATGATGTTTCGACTTCAGTGTAAATTTTGACATTGCAAATATTTTTCATGAAATCACAATGCCATTCTCATGACATTGCAAATATTTCTAGCAACATAATTATGTTTGTCTTCACAGTGGATTATGGCACAACAATTGTAGATTTATGACTATTTTTATTTAATCACAATTGATAATGACATCATAATGTATTTTATAACACAATTTTTATGATATCATAATTGGTTCTGACATTTCTGAAATCTTTTATGGTATTATAATGGCTTACAATATCACAAATGTGGTTTATGACACCAAATTGTGGCTTATGACATCATAAGTGTTTATAACATCACAATTGTTTTGATGACATCTCAATGGTAGTTGTATGGAATAACAATGTTAGTTTCTAACATTACAATTATATTTATGACATCAGAATTGATTAGAACAACAATGTTAGTTTTATGATTTCATGAATGAAGTTTTTATGACTTCACAGTTTATTATAAAATCACATTGTTAGCATTATAACATTACAATATTTTATGACATTGCAGCAGACTTTCACATCACTGCTATTGATGACATCAGAATGCTGTTTAGGGCATCGTGATAGAATATGACATTGCAAATGAGGGTTATAAGATCATAATTGTGGCTTGTGACATCACAACAGTGACTCAGGACATCGTAATTATAATATCACCAGGGTAGGTGTTGACATCACATTATGATTTTATAGTATTAGATTAAGACACCATAATTGATTATGATATTGCAATAGTATATTTATGCTTTCACAAAAGTTTTATCACATTGAAATCCATTACAACACCACAATGGTTCATCTATATAAAGAGAATTGAAAATGAATCTTGATGTGAATGGAAGGGGAGAGTGAGTGGGAAAAGGGAGGGTTGCAGGTGGGAGGGAAGTTATGGTGGGGGAAGCCATTGAAATCCATAAGCTGTACTTTGGAAATTTATATTCATTAAATAAAAGTTAGAAAACAAAACAAAACAAAACAAAATCACAATGTTAAGTTTATGACCAAAATTTATTGTGAACTCACAATGTAGTATATTATGCAATTAGAGCTTATGATTTGACAATTGACTTTGATGTCATGGGTCGCTTTATAGCATCACAATCATGACCTAATCATGGTACTTTTATAACATCAAAATTTATTATGACTGTGCAATGATTGGTTTATCACATCACAATTGAATGTTTAGTACATCACATTAGTTGTTTATAACATTGTAACTTTATTACATAATGATTATGTTGTCACACTATATTTCATGGCAACAAAATTGCTTATAATCACAAAGTTTGTGACATCACAATTGATTACAACATATAATTATTTTATAACATCAAAATTGTTTATATCAACAATACATTTTATAGTACCATAGGTTTAGGTAAATGAAATTAGAATTGATTATAATATCACAATTTTGGGTTTGATATCACAATTATGATGTCACAATGGCAAGTTTCTGATATCACATCACACTTGTGCCATCATGATTATTTTATAACATCATAATTGATTATGAAATCATGCTAGTTGCTTTATAACTTCACAATGGTAGTTTGATGGCAATCTAATGTTAGTTTATCACATCACAATGATTTTATGATATCAAAATTGGTCATGACATTACAAAGAAGATCTATAATATATAATTATGACAAGTGTTCTATGATGTAAAAATTATGTAAAACAATGGTAGTTTTCTTTACATGAAGGTGAATTATCACATTGAAATTGATTATTAAAATAATGGTTGCTTTATGAGATCACAATGGTCTATCTTATAATCACAATGTTGATCTATAATATCAAAATGCTTTTGTGACATTAAAATTGATAGACTCACAAAGTTGGTTTATGACATTACGAATGCTTATGACAAAACAATGGTTTATGACATCACAATGGTAGGTTGAACTAACCGATGCTGGTTAGTTCAGTGGTTTTTAGATTTGTACATGTCATTACATTGATTGTGACATCACAATAGTACTGTATGATAAAATTCATTAAGAATAAATATTGGTTGACCTATGACATCACAATGAATTTTATAACATCACAATTGACATCAAATGCTTTTAATAACACTGAAATTATGATTTCACAATGGTGGCTTATACCACACTGTTTTTATTAGCCCAGCATATTGTTTTATCACATAAAATTATCACAGAGTGAAGGTTTTTATGGTATAAAATTATTGTAGCATCACAAGGGCTGAATTATGATAAAAATGGAGTAGTTAATCACATTCATTTATTATGACATTGCAGTGCCTATGTGACAACAATTATGACATCACAAGTGTGATTTATGTTTTCACAGGTTTATGTCATACAAATTGATTATTATAAAAATTGTTGTTTTATCACATAATGATGATAGGTTTATGACATCTATAAGATGCCATTGACATATTTCATGACATAGGTTTATTATAATATCAAAAAGCTATAATACCATTAAGGAAGTAACATAACATGGTGGTTTATGACATCTCAGTTTTTTATGACAGCACATGGTAAGTTTTTGATATCATAATTTTGGCTTATCTCATCACCATAGATTATGATATCACCTGCATTTCTTTACACCACAGTTGGTTATAATGTCACAAAGTAGGTTTATGGCTTCACAATGGGTTTTAGGGCATCAAAACTGTTTTTATAACAATTCATTTTGATATATCAATGGAATCTATGACATACAAATCAGTTATGAAATCATAAATTTTATGATACCAAATAAGTTATGAATTCACATTGGTTGTTGATAAAATTATGATTGATTACTGCATCACATTCTTCAGTTTTTGACATTACAATGATTTTATAACACTAAAATTTATTATGATATCACAATTGGTTCATGTCACCACACATTATTATAATATACAATGCTGGTTTATGACATCACAATGGTATGTAAAATGGATTACAATGGATTTTATAAAACCACATTTTTTTTTTTTTTTTAGTTTTTGACAGGCAGAGTGGACAGTGAGAGAGAGAGAGAGAGAGAAAGGTCTTCCTTCTGCTGCTGGTTCACCCTCCAATGGCCACCGCAGCTGGTGCGCTGTAGCCTGCACACCGCGCTGATCTGATGGCAGGAGCCAGGTGTTTATCCTGGTCTCCCATGGGGTGCAGGGCCCAAGCACTTGGGCCATCCTCCACTGCACTCCCTGGCCACAGCAGAGAGCTGGCCTGGAAGAGGGACAACCGGGACAGAATCCGGTGCCCCAACCGGGACTAGAACCCGGTGTGCTGGTGCTGCAAGGTGGAGGATTAGCCTATTGAGCCACGGCGCTGGCCCAACCATGATATTTTATTAAATCGCAATGGTGATACCATAATTGATTATGATATCCATGCTACAGTTATGACATCTAATAGTTTTTATTATTTTGTAGATGATTATGACATCTCCATAAATCTTATGACATCATAATTGATTATGTGGGAGTCTGTTACCTGTGCTCAAGGTCAACCTACTCACTCAGGCCATACCAGCATGCTATATCTCTACTCCTCCCCTACCTACCAGAGCAGCTGAGTCATTTCACAATGACAATTTTATGGCTTAAGGAGTCAAAACTGGATGGAGTAGATTTAAGGTGTTGGTCCAGGGGAAGATTCACATGCTAGCCACCAAACAGTATGTCTGGGATCTATGGGTACAGACTGCAATGCCAAGAGCCTCAGAAAGCTTGTGGGAAGACATACTTCCTTGGGTCCAGGACTTCTTTTGCATAGAAGCCAGGGGAATCTTTTCTTAGGGCCAGTCAGCATATGGGGAGTTGTCAGTGCCAATGCGAGCCAGTTGCCTGTTGCAGGTGGAAATCTAATGGGGTGAAACCCTCTGCCTGTGATGTGTGTCCAGGTTGAAGTCCTTGGAGTTTAAATGAAGAATCTGTTCACCCACCCTAACTCCAACTCTCACCACAAACCCAGCCCCTCCTCTACCCCTCCTCTGCCCCTCATCACCCATCTTCCAAGAACTCTGAGCTAAAGGCTACAAGCTCAGCTCAAAGCTTTTATAGTCAGTTTCTGGACCAACTGTGGTGTCCCATACTGGTGCCACCTAGTAACCACCTCCAAAAATCTGAAATCAGCATAGAGGTGAGACCCCATCCTCTGGGCCTATGGGGCCAACTAAGCACTCAGTTCCCAGCCTTTCAATGATAGGTGGTTTTGAGCTGCATGCTTCATACAATAATAGGTCCTGGTTGTTTACTGAGTCTCCTATCTGCTCCCTTCCAAACACCAATATTGACCTTGACCCTGGCAAGTAACATGATGGTCCACTGATTTCAAAAGTCCCCAGACCAAATACCCCATCCCTAGTGAATTGATTCTCAAAACAGGACCCTTGTTTCTCAACCATGACAGAATTTTTGTCCTCCAGCTCATGCTCTCTCCAGCAATTCAGGGAGACAGCTTACAGCTCCCCACCCAGGCTCAGTGGCATGGCTCATCCACACGTGCCGCACTACAAGATTATTAACCTCACTCAGTTGAAGTGGGTAAAGCTATTCAGGTATGTCACTCACAGTGCCTGACTCATCCATTCTCCACTGTTTAGGCTGACAAAATACCCTATGGCTTCAAGCGTGACTACTAGCCTACAGGCAATGTGGGTGAAGAACAGACACATTTTGTCATGTGATCACTTCTTCACAGGCCTGCTGGACACATCCAAACTCCTGCAGACTTTGCTATGACATCCTTTCATGCCATGCACAATGTACCTATATCTCTCTCTCACTTACCTTCTTGTGAATTGTCTTTGCATTTCCTATTTTATTTATACAATTCTCTGCAACACCAAATTGCTTTGACCTTACTGTGACCATGGAAGTTGTGCAGGTCCCTTGCTCCCACCCCACCCAACTCCCACACACACACACACACACACACTGCATGCTGTGCAACAGCCTAGACTTTCTCCACCATCACTGCAGTGTTGCTTTTTCTTTATATAACATTTACTTTATTTTTTGAGAGACAGAGTTAGAGAGAGTGGGAGAGACAGAGAGACTCCCCATCTTCTGTTTGGTAAAGAAGTGCAGGTTTTTTGAAAGAGTAAATCAAGGTGGCCCAGCTTGGTTCCAGGTTGGGAGAACTGCAGGTGAAATCTGCAAGGCTTTTAAGAAGAAGCAGAACTTATATTAATTATAAGTTACTGTCTTAGGCAGAGAGAAGACTCAATGCACAAGTCCTGCCCCTCAATGTGCCGCAAGGCGGAGGATTAGCCTAGTGAGCCATGGCGCCAGCCAAATTGCTATATGTTTTAAAATGCTCTAGGACTCTTCCAGGGTAGGAGGTGAGTGGCAGCTTCTAGAAAGAACAGGGGTGTGCCAATGAGAGTGGGGTGGAAGCTCCCTTTATCCATGGGGAGTTTAGAAGAAACAACAGATGGTACAACTGTTTCCTTATCATACATAAACTTTCAAGGTGCATGTGTGTGTGTGTGTGCATGTGTATGTGTGTCTCTTCCTACTCATTTAACTGGTCCATTCACTCATTTAATCAGGTAACTTTTGATGTGGATTTACATTAACAACACTGTTCTATAAATGAGACAGACTTAGATTGTGCTTGTGGGAGTTCATGGTCTAGAGGGGATAATTATTAAATAAGAACTGACTTCATTTTTGTAATTGATCACAGAAGCATCTGGACCTCCTAACTGGATGCCAAGTGAAACTCTTCATACAAATCTGCATGCGTCAGTTCTGGCTGTTCTAACAAAATATCAGATTTTAGAATCTTATATTCTATCAGAATATATTTGAAAATATATCAAAACATATTTGAAAAAATACATGTTTTCTCATATGACAAATCAGCATATACTCTCAATGGATCAAAATATGGATGTAGAAATCATATCAGATAATTTTTATTTTCAATGCCTTGTTGAAATCTCCTGCCATAACAGCATGACAGCAGGAAATATATGATTGAGGCAACTGGGCAGAAAATTTCAAATCAGGTAATATAGCTTTTTGGGTAATTCTGGGAAGAGATTCCTACTGTACAATGGGCTAGATTTCAGGCACAACTTGTCAGTACAAAACTGCAGAAGCTGTCAAATTTTGAAGCAGCTAATATATCTTTAATCTGTACAGGAAAGAAGTTAAAGAGGAGGTAACATCAAAGATGAAAGCTTGAGTCCATACAAGTCCATGATCAAGGGGTGGATGGGCATGGTTCAGATGAAGTACATGAGGCTCAATGGAGAGAAACTGCTACTGGGATGAGAGGAGTACAGCTATACTACAGGCTGTACCTGTATCAGGAGTCTAACCCAACAAAGACTTTGTTAACATATTGTTAACACCAAAAGCATCTAAATGAGAACACAGACATTTGTATATCAGCAGTAAGTAGACTTATTTTACAACTTACTAAAACACTTTGGAAACCAACACTAAATAAGCTCAGATTTGTTCAGATGAGATGGCCTATAAGAACAAATGTAAAAATAGGATACAAAGAAAGCTGTCTGTTCCCTTTGGTTATGTTGGAATAGCATTGACTTGTCATCCTACTTAAAGCATATATAATACTGGATTAATGATACTAAATTACCCTTTAAGGTATTGGATTTTTAACCTAGAAGAAATGCACAAGCTCCTAGAAAAAAACTATGTGTTTCAACTCACATCAGAAAAAGTATGCATTCTGAATAGGCCTATATCTTAAAGGAACTGAATAAAGTGGTGTTGTGTGTTTTGCATTGGTTAAGATGCCTATGTCCTCTATTGGAGGGGCTGGATTTCAAGATCTGGCTCCATGCCCAGTCCTGGATTTCTGAAAATGCACACTCTGGTAGGGAGCAGTCAATAGCCTATATTATTGTGTCCCTGCATTCCAGATAGGTGACTTGGATTGTGTTTATGATTCTTGGCTTCACACTGGTCCAGTTTCAGCTCCTGTTCAACCAGGAAGCAAACCAGAGATGGAACATTCCAGTTCTTCAAAAAATTAAATACATTTTGAAAATAACCTGCGTCAATATTTAATATTTTTCCACAGCAGAAAGCAGCAGGCCCTTTTGAATTTGCTCGATAATTCTATAAAATGGTTAAGAATTTCCATCAATTTTTAAAATACTTCTATGGAAGATGGAGACAAGGAGGGTATTTTCTTATACCTGATATGAGGATAGCATTCTCAAGAGTGCAGGAAACAAAATTACTGACCAGTATCTCTCATGAACTTAGATGCAGGTAACCTTAAAATGATATTCTCAACTGAATCCAAAATATATGAATATAGTGATACTTCAAGGTATTAATTGCATAATTTGAGACATCAAATAATAAAAAATAATTATTTGATTCATCACATCAACAGACAAAAAGAGAAACACAATTTGATCAATTCATTAGATCAAAGGTTGAATTCAGTACATCAACAAACACTAGACAAAATTCAATAGCAATACGAAATAAATAGTTTGATAAAAAAATGAAAACATCAAGCAAACTAGAATGGAGGGTGAATTTTCTCAATCCAATTAAAGGAAAACTCTACATCAACAGTTCAACTAGCATCAGAGATAATGGTTGAAAACTATAATTTTTTCAAAGATCAATAACAGGGCAAGCAAATTCCCTCTTACCATTGCTTGTAAACATCCTCCTAGAAATCCTAGCTAATGTAATGAGATGAAAAATGGAAATATAAGGCCTATATATTGAGATGGAAAACAGTCAGTACATAAGGGACATAATTATTGATTTGAAAAATTCTAAATGATCAACTAAATTATTCCTTGAACCAATGATCAATCATACCAAGATTGTATATAATTTTGTTCAGTTTCTTTCCTACATACCAGCAATAATGCAATTGAATTTAAGGAAAATCACACTACCATTTACATTAAACCCCAAAGATATATCTTGGTATAATTCTAACAAATTATGTAAATCTAGGTAGAGGATAAAAATATGCACAAGCTCTATATGAGGGAACTCATAAGCCTTTGCTTAATGTTGTTTCAAATAATTAAATATTTGGAGATACATTCTATGGACTGCATAAGAATACCCAATATGACCAAGATTATTAGTCCTTCCCCACTTGATATATAGATGAAACATAAACTCAACCAAAATATTAGCAATTGATTTTGTGCTTATAAATGAAAGTTGACTCTAAAGTTAATGTAGAAAATTCAATGATACAGAATAGCCAACTCAATTCATTAAAGAACCAGAAAAATACACTTGGAGGATCAGCAATATTCAACTTCAGTGCTTACTAGAATGTTAGCCAAGACAGTGCAATATTGGTGAAAGAACCAGCAAACAGATAAATAACAGAATAGACACCCAGAATTGACCTTTCCAAGTATAGGTAGTAGATAACTGACAAAGGAGTGAATGCAATATAATGGATTAGAGATAACCTTGCTACAAACATTGAACACATAATACAATGAAAATCTATGCATTGATTTTCAAAAATTAGCTTAAATATTATAGTGGGTTATACATCCAACCACAAGAAAACAAAATTATTAGTCTCCCAGAAAATAATTTTGTAGAAAAATTAAGGTAATATTGGGTGTGATGTTGAGTTTCTGATACAACACTGAAGGCATAATCCATGAAATAAATGATTACTAACTGGACATCATGAAAATGAGAAGCATCTCTTCTGACAATGTCAAGGAAAAAGGGTAAAAGTGAGAAAAATATTCACAAAAGTCATTTATGTTAAAGAATATATGCATTATTCAAAATTAAAAAAACAATTTAACAATCAATGAAATAAAAATGAAAGCAGATTTAAGATGGGATCCCAAAAAGGAAATACATGCACACTGAGTAGACCTGAGATGAGTAGGAGTACCCTGGAGTTTTGTAGCTGAGGACTGGTCAGGACATGCCTGAAAGATGACCACTGGAAGGGAATCATCCATAGAATCACAGCAAACAATATCAGTGCTAACAGAGATGGACATAGAGCCTCTTCCCTCCAACCAGGGTAGAATCATCCATTCCAGAGGCATGCACTAGAATTTTAATATATTTGCCTTGATAAAGGGAAAAATTTATGCAGAATTTAATGCTGATCCATAATCACCCACAGAAGAATAAAATTAAAACTTGAAAGGATGCAACTGGTTTTAAATGACTTAAGTGATTCCCAGAACAAACCTAAAGAACATAAAAATATTCACCTAAAATATTTGGACAAACATGCAAAAAAGTATCATAGATACAGACTTTAAACAATTTAAATAAAAATGAATAATATCCTTAAAGTATAAATGTGAAAACAGAATTCCTACATCAAAAAGGATGACCCTGTGTTTGATAATTAGATTTCAGTGTCATACCAATAACACAGTTTCTAAACAAAGAAAAAATAGGAACTGTGTGAAACTTAAACATATACTTTGAAAGACATTTTTAAAAAAATTATGAGAAGTTACAACTAGAAAATACATATGTGTCAAAACTGAGGTAAAATATTATTCATGGAGACACAGCAAGACATCACAATAGGGAAAAACTTCTTGGAAAAGACACTAAAAGCACAGCCAAATAAACAATAGAGAAATGGGATTACAACTTTAGAATATTTTGTGCAACAAAGGAAACACTCAACAAAGTGTATTGGCAACCAGTAGAACAAGTGAAAATATTTGCAAACTATGGAAATGATAAATTATTAATATTCAGAATCTGAAAAAACCTGAAGAAACTCAACAACAAAAAATGCAGTTTGGAAATAGGCAAATGACATGAATAGGCATTTTTCAAAGGGTGAATTACAAATGGCCAATAGACACAAGAAAAAAATGTTCAAAATCACTAGTCATCAAGAAAATGCAAATTAGCTGGCACCATGGCTCACTTGGCTAATCCTCCACCTGTGGTGCTGGCATCCCATATGGGCACCAGGTTCTAGTCCCAGTAGCTGCTCTTCCAGTCCAGCTCTCTGCTGTGGCCTGGGAGGGCAGTGGAAGATGATCCAAGTGCTTGGGCCCCTGTACCTGCATGGGAGAAGAGGAGGAAGCATCTGGCTCCTGGTTTCGGATCAGTGCAGTGTGCCAGACGTAGTGGCCATTTGGGGAGTGAACCAATGAAATGAAGACCTTTCTGTCTCTCTATCTCACTGTCTATAACTCCCTATCAAATAAATTTAAAAAAATGCAAATCAAAACCACAATGGGGTTTTACCTCAACCCAGTTAGAATGGCTAGCATTAAAAAAAAAAAAAAGAAAGAAAAAAAAAAAAAACAGGGCAGGCACTGTGGCATAGAGATTAAAGCTGCCATCTGCGGTGCTGGTATGCCATAGGGGGCCAGGTTTGGTGGTTTGGGTCCTAATGCTCCACTTCTGATCCAGCTCTCTGCTATGTCCTGGGAAAGCAATAGAGGATGCCCAAATTCTTTGGCCCCTGCATCCATATGGGATACCCAGAAGAAGCTCCTGGCTCCTGCCTTCAAATTTGGTGTAGCCCCAGACATTGTGGCCAACTGGGGAGTGAACCAGAGGATGGAAGACCTCTCTTTCTCTGCCTCTTCTTCTCTCTTTCAATTAAATAAATAAATTTTCAAAAATTAAAAAATAATGCTGGTAAGGTTGTGGCAGCAAATTATCCCAATCCACTACTGATGGCAATATAAACTAGTACAACCATTATGAAAGGCAATATGAATGTACCTCAAAAATCTGAATATAGATCTACAATAAAACATAGTCATCCCATTCCTGGGAATTTACTAGAAATGAAATGAGCATGTGAAATAGTTACTCTTTACCCCATGTTTATTGGAGGTCAATTTACAAGAAATAAGATGTGGAATCAATCCAGTTACCCACCAAATGATAACAGGATAAATAAAGCATGGTGCACACATGCACACACACACAAACACACTTTGAAGTACTTCATAGTCATAAAAATGAATAAAATCCTCTTTCACAATGAATGGGTGTAACTGGAAACTACTACGCTTACTGAAATAATCTATTCCCTAAAAGACATATGTTTTCCCTGATATGTGACAGTTACTCTAGGATAAAAATGGTATAGGGATGAAATGAACACATTCTTATTTGATTGTTATTTTAGCTCTTGTTTATACTCTTGTGGAGCTGTGGCCTTACTACTTTTTACTTGTTGAATGTTATGGTTAGTGGTGCATTTAGCCTGTGTTTATTGAGCAGATTGAAATTATGTTTTTGCAAAAATTATGAAAACAAAAAACAAAGGAATGGCATTGAGGGAAGGAATATGGTTATATTCTTGGAATTGTTACCCATAAAATGTGTGAAATCTGTTCTTATATTAATATGATTTTCTTAACATATTGTTATAAAAATACATCCCTTAAAAAAGCTACAAAAATATGCATCCTAACTGAAATTGGGTAAAGATCCAAAAGGAAACACATTATATTACATCAATAGATTCCAATAAAAACATGGAAAGACGTTTACCATCATATTTCACTAGGACATTGCAAATGAAAACCACACAAAGACATCAGTACATATACATCACAAATAAATACAAGTATGTGACAAAAAAATTGGTAACAAGTAAGAATCATGTTTCACCTCTGCCAGAAGTGCAACATGGTAAAGCAACTCACATTTTAGTCAGGAAGTTTCTAATATTTTTCATTTTTAATATCTTTTGAAATGCAGTGTTACAGGAAGAAAGGAAGACACAATGAGATCTTCCATCTGTTAGTTCACTCCCCCAATGTCCACAGTAGCCAGAGCTGGGCAAGACTGAACCCAGGAGCCAGGTGCTTCATTCAAGTTTCTCACATGGGCACAGGTACTTAAGTACTTGGGCCATCTTCTACTGCTTTCCCAGTATCATTATCCGTGAGATGTATAGGAAGTGGAACATCTGAGACTAAAAGTGGTGCCCATATGGGATGCCAACTTTATAGATGGCAGCATAGCTCATTATGTCACAGTTCCAGCCTCTATTTTTAACATTTTTACTTATTTAGAATATCAATTTGAAATACATAGACACACAGAGGCACAGAGAGTAATATCTTCCAATTGCTAGTTCACACACAATATGCACAGCATCCAAGGCTGGGCCAGAGAAAAGAATGGAGTAGGAAATTCAATTAGAACCTGCCACTTGGGACAAGCACTCAACTACTTCAGTCATCACCTACTACCAACAATTGTCTGTACTAAAATGAAGGAGGAATCAGAAGTGGAGCCAAGACTTTAACGCAGGAGCTCTGTCTAAAGTGCTGTCTCCACCAGTATGCCAAATGAATACTGCACAGTTGAGCTGCTACCTACATAGATTTTAAAATGGCTTGAATGCAGATCATGCAATTGCATAGCTAGCGAGTTACCTCAGTGATCCAAAACCTTGTGTCAACACTAGATCTTGCATGTATGCAAATGCTGATGCCATGTTATAACCATCAAGAGTCAAAAGTCAGGATCTGTGCTGTGGCTCAATGGGTTAAGCCATGGCCTACAGTGCTGGCATCACATATGGTTACCAGTTTTAGTTCTGGCTACTCCACTTCTAATCCAGCTCCCTTCTGGTGCACCCAGGAAAGCATTAGAAAATGGAACAAGTCCCTTGACCCCTGCAAGCATGTGGGAGATCCCAGGAAATCTTCATACCTTCTGACTTGTCCTTGGCACAGCCCTGGCCTTTATGGTCATTTGGGGGACAGAACCAGTGGATGGAAGTTCTCTCACTATCCCTCTCTCTTGCCTCTGTGTGTGTGTGTGCATATGCATATGTCTGGGTCTCCTCTCTCTGTGAAAATCCACCTTTAAAATAAGTAAATGACACTTAAAAAGAATTGTAAGGCATTGATGTGTTTTCATAAGTGCATAAAAATCAACAGGAGTCACTGTGCACTTACTCGTTATGTAGGATTTCTGTCCTTAATGTGTTGTACTATGAAAATTAATGGTAAAAATAGTCTTCAAAAATACTTTATACTTTGTGTGTCTGTGTGGGTGAAAACTGTTGAAATCTTTACTTAGTATATATTAAGTTGACCTTCTGTATATAAAGATAATTAAAAATGAATCTTAATGAAGAATGGGATGGGAGAGGGAGTAGGAGATGGGATGGTTTGCAGGTGGGAGGGTGGTTATGGGGGGAATAGCTGCTATAATCCAAAAGTTGCACTATTGAAATTTATGTTTATTAAATATAATTTTCTAAAAAATAAATAAACCACAGGATACCCATACAAATTAATTCTATTCAGCAATATAAAGGAAATGGCTATCATATCACAGATTCAGCTGGAATCTTTAAAGCTCTGTTTCTATCTATTTGAAAGGATAAAATCAAAATGATGGGAAAAAATAGTGTTTGTGACATATTCATTAAAGAAGATGTATATGTGGAGCACAGGGGAGTGTTAAAGAACATTGAAACTTCTCTGGAGGATGATATTAAACTATGGGTTTGTCCAAATCTATAGGTTTTTAAAATCTATAAATTAAAGATAAAGAATGTCAGGGAATTCAGGAACTGAACACATAATGTGAAGAAATGAGGAATAACGTATTCTAAATGTAACAAACAACCTCATTGAAGGATATGGGAATAGTGCTAAATTAAGTAACTGTAAAAGTGTGTGGAGGGGCAGGCATTATGGAAAAGCAGGTAAAGCTGCTGCCTGTGTTACTGGCATCCAAACTGGGTGGTGGCTCATGTCTTAGTTGCTCCCATTACTATCCAGCTTTTTGATAATGACCTCGTGAAAAAATAGAAGTATGTCCATTGTTTGGGCCCCTACCATCTATTTGGAAACCCTACTAAAGATCCTGGTTGCTGGCTTTGGCCTGGTCAGCCCTGGCCATTGCAATCATATAAGGGAGTCAATCGGCAAGTGGAAGATTCTCCCTCTCCCTCTCCCTCTCCCTCTCCCTCTCCCTCTCCCTCTTCCTCTCCCTCTCCCTCCCTCTCTCACTCTCCCTCTCTTTCAGTGTGTGTGTGTGTGTGTGTTTGTAGGTCTGTCTGTCTCTATTTCCTTCTCCCTGTAATTCTTTCAATAAATCAATAAATATGGAAAAAATTGTGATTGTAGTTTGGCAAACTAAGGCTAAATGTTGTTCTTTGGCTCAGCAAGTAACTAACTACTAGAGCTGTGGCTTCACAATTTTGAGATGGTTAAGTGTCATGTACTAAGGTGGAACAAATAAGTGGAAGAAGACAAACTTTTCAAGGAAGCATCCAGAAAGATATATGTATTAGATCAGAGTTGAAGGCATCAATATTAACCCATACTCCATTGAATATAGATGCAGAATGTTACAGAGAGATCATTTGTAGATCCATGACATTCATGGGTTATTAACTATACATTTAGTTCCTTGTTTTCAGACAAAGGGTCTAAAAGTGCAACGGTAGCTCCCCATATGAAGAAGAATGTCCAGCTGAATGGTCTTTCTGATAAGTTGACTCCCATGTGGCATCACCACATGTCCTTGCATCAAACCAAGTGAGACACAATAACTGGCAGAAATGATGTTGCTCATAAAACTGCAAGAGTAAAGAATCTGAGGAATAGGAACAAAAGCTAGAGATATCCTTTATATCCAGAAGATGCAGAGAGAGTACTAATGAAAAATTTGCAACAGTTTTTAGACACATATTCCAATCTTATATTGAAGTAAACACAGGGCAAATATGCAGAAAGACCTAAGACCAACTTTAAGATGTAAAAGTTAAAATGTCTGAAAAGAGTAATTTCTGGAATGGAAGTTGTACAGATGAGAATTTTAAGAAAAAAATGAAAAGTGAACATGAAAACACAGCAATATAAATCATCAAAACACAATTTAAGGAGAAGAAAAGTTTTAAAATGATGAACTGATCTTCATCACAATTATATATTTAAATAGGATCTCAAAAATGGTCAGGTGAATCTTTGGGGAAATTATCACCAAATTTTTCAAAGTTGACAACAATATAATCCATAGTGTTTATTGCACTCAGCACAAAATGAGAAAAAATCACTGTGCCAAGTTAGATCATAATTACATTGCATAAAACCAAAAATAAAATTAAATTCTAAAAAGATCAAATTCCAACATGATTGAGTAGGAAAAAGACATGCTATTTTGATCCAATAAAATGACAGAAAAATAGGAGAGGATCTGTGTTCCTAGGAGATAACTGGAATGGAGCTTTTAATGAAAAGCCTGTAGAAAGAAGAAGGCATCTGTGAAGTGGCAATGATTGCACAGACATGCAGAAGCTTGCAATTCCCACCAGCAACTTCCATGGACAGCATCTGGAGGGGAGGCTATCTTCCCAGAACAAGGTGAGAGGAATCTGTGGAAGCTCTGTGCCACTGGTGATCTTGTCTGAGGAAGTGATTCATGGTGCCTAATGAATCCAGGAAGAGGAGTTGGCAAGGGAAAAGTGCTCACTTAATTCTTTGAATGGGGGCATATTTATTTTCTCTCCACCCCTCAATCAGGCTGTGCATCAGTTAGAGGGGACAGCACCATTTTACCAGAATAAGGCAGCAGCAGCCCAAGCATATCTGGAGGATTTTCACAGAGAGAGAAATCTATAATCCACAATGACTTTGAGTGCAGGAACAATTTCTGGAAGAGGGCAATGTGCTCACTTAACTTTGGGAACAGAGGCCATGTTGCTTCACTCCCCTATCCGCCAAGGGACCTGGATCAGGGATGGGGTGGCTCTCTGGATGGGGAGGCTTGCAGGGTAGAGTGGATTCCATGCAGCCTGTGACTGCAGGAATACTCCACCCTGTGACTGTGGGAATGCTGTGACTGTGCAATAGGTGGGGGGATCAATAAGATAATAGGGTGTGGCTGGGTCTTTTGGCAATTATCAAGTCCAATTTCAGAAGTTCAGAATTCCCTGAATGGGAATGAAGAAAGGGCAATGTTCACACCACAGAATGAATGCACAGATTCTGTAGTTCATGTGACAGGGGTGCAGGCACAAAAGGGTTCACCTTGGCACAGAGAAAGGTGGGGCAGTGATCATACAAGTCAGAGTGATAATCACTTCAACCTCACTGGCTACAGAGAACTATCACTCACAATTTGGAGCTTACCCTGGAATTCTGTGCCACCAAAAATTGTTGGCCAGAGCTCCTGCTCCATCTAGTACACACTTCTGGATATCTCCCAGAGTTGCTGGCATCCAACTATGCCTAGAGGCACATTTCCAAAAACAAAGACTTCACAAGAAATATCAACAACTGCTTATCCAGATGCATAAAAATTAGAATAGAAATATAAAAAACATGAATAAGGAATATAATCTGGTTAAAAAAAACACCATAAGACTTCAATATTAGACTGTGAACATGAGCAGATTGATGAAATGTGTGGAAAGGAAGTCAAAAGATTAATTGAAACATAATTAAAAAAAGAGAAGAAATTAACATGAGTTAAATCTGTGAATAATATGGATGAGGAATTCTGCTAATAAGACTTGTTAAAAATGTAACTGAAATATTAGAAATGTGATAGGTATGGGTCTTGCTTCAAGCTTCTGCATGTGGAAATCCAATTTTCCCAGCACCATTTGTTGAATAGACTGTCCTTATTCCAGGCATTAGATTTGGATATTTGGTCAAATATAAGTTGGCTGTAGATGTTTGGATTGATTTCTGGTGTTTCTATTCTGTTCCATTGGTCTATCCATCTGTTTCTGTACCAGTACCATGCTGTTTTGATAACAACTGCCCTGTAGTATGTCCTGAAATCTGGTATTGTGATGCCTCCAGCTTTGTTTTTGTTGTACAAGATTGCTTTGGCTATTCGAGGTCTCCTGTGTCTGCATATGAATTTCAGCATCACTGTTTCCAGATCTGAGAAGAATGTCTTTGGTATTTTCATTGGTATTGCATTGAATGTATAAATTGCTTTTGGAGAATAGACATTTTGATGATATTGATTCTTCCAATCCATGAGCATGGAAGATTTCTCCATTTTTTGGTATCCTCTTCTATTTCTTTCCATAAGGTTTTGTAGTTTTCATCGTAGAGATCTTTAATGTCTTTGGTTAAGTTTATTCCCAAGGTATTTGATTATTTTTGTAGCTATTGTGAATGGGATTGATCTTACAAGTTCTTCCTCAGCTGTGGCATTGCCTGTGTATACAAAGGCTGTTGATTTTTGTGCATTGATTTTATATCCTGCTACTTTGCCAAACTCTTCGATGAGTTCCAGCAGTCTCTTAGTAGAGTTCTTTGGGTCCCCTAAATAAAGAATCATATCATCTGCAAAGAGGGATAGTTTGGGTTCTTCCTTCCCAGTTTGTATCCCTTTAATTTCTTTTTCTTGCCTAATAGCTCTGTCTAAAACTTCCAGAACTATATTAAATAGCACTGGTGAGAGTAGGCATCCCTGTCTGGTATCAGATCTCAGTGGAAATGCTTCCAACTTTTCCCCATTCAATAGGATGTTGGCCATGAGTTTTTCATAAATTGTTTTGAGTGTATTGAGGAATGTTCCTTCCATACCCAGCTTGCTTAGAGTTTTCATCATGAAAGGGTGTTGTATTTTATCAAATGCTTTCTCTGCGTCTATTGAGAGAATCATATGGTTTTTCTTCTGCAGTCTGGTAATGTGGTGTATTACATTGATTGTTTTGCGAATGTTGAACCATCCCTGCATACCAGGGAGAAATCCCACTTGGTCTTGGTGGATGATCTTTCTGATGTGTTGTTGCATTCTATTGGCCAGAATTTTATTGAGTATTTTTGCATGTATGTTCATCAGGGATATTGGTCTGTAATTCTCTTTCAATGTTGCATCTTTTTCTGGCTTAGGAATTAAGGTGATGGTGAATTCATAGAAAGAATTTGGGAGGATTCCCTCTTTTTCGATTGTTTTGAATAGTTTGGGAAGAATTGGAGTTAGTTCTCCTCTAAATGTCTGGTGGAACTCAGCAGTGAATCCATCTGGCCCTGAGCTTTTCTTTGTTGGGAGGGCCTCTATATAATAGTTTCAATTTCTGTGTCAGTTATCGGTCTGTTTAGGTTTTCTATGTCTTCCTGGCTCAATTTAGGTAGGTTGTATGTTTCCAAGAATCTGTCCATTTCTGATAGATTTCCCTGTTTGCTGGCATACAAGTCCTTGTAGTACTTTCTGATGATTCTTTTTGTTTCTGTGGTGTCTGTTGTTACGTTTCATTCTCAGAAATGAAGAATTCAAGGGCCGGCACTGTGATGCAGTAGGTTAATCCTCCATCTATGGCACAAACATCCTATATGGGCACTGGTTTTAGTCACAGCAGCTCCTCTTCCAATCCAGCTCTCCACTATGGCCTGTGAAAGCAATAGAAGATGACCCAAGTCACTCGGCCCCTGCACCCATGTAGGAGTCCCAGAAGAAATACTTGGCTCCTTTCTTTTGATCGGTGCAGCATGGCCCATTGCAGCCATTAGAGGAGTGAACCAATGGGAGGAAGACCTTTCTCTCAGTCTCTCCTTCTCACTGTCTGTAACTCTTTCAATTAAATAAATAAATAAATAATATTTTTTTTAAAAATGAAGAATTCAACATGTCAAGGAGAAAACATAGTGGGAAACCTGAACAACAGACTCAGAAAGGCTGAAGAATAGCTGAGCTGGAAGACAAAGTTTTTGAAATATCACAGACAATAAAGCAGATGAAAAACTCTAGAAAAACAAAACAGTGTTTGTGATTTATTGGGCACCATTAAGCAACAAAGTATACATATCTTGGGTATTCCTGAAGGAGTGGAAAGGCAGAATGACTCAGAAAATATATTTAGTGAAATAAAAACAAAAACGTTCTCTAATTTGGACAATGAGATGGACAACCAAGTACAGGAAGCACACAGAATCCCATACATCCAGATCAGAGTAGATCTTCAACACTACACATTGTATTCAAACTTTCAAAATAAAAACACAAAGAAATTTTATTGTCCTAGCATGAGCAAGAGAAATGCCAGATTATTTTTAAAGGACCTCACACTAGATTGACAATAGACTCTTCATCTGAAATTTTACATGTGAGAAGAGAATGGGGAGATAGCTCAAATCTAAAAAAAGAAGAAATTGTCAACCCAAAAGCTTTCATTTTTAATTGAAGATGAAATCAAGACCTTCAAGACCAAACAAATTAAATTTGTCTTGATTCATCAAGGCTTACAAATGATAGTTAAGATTTTCTTACAAACAAAAATAGAGATAATTTCTTTGAAGAATTTGAAGCTACATAAATCTAATAATAGTATAAAGGGGATCCAAAGCAAGCAAGAGGAATATTTACAGAAAGATGATATGACCAAGTTGTCACTTATCAATGATCACCTTGAATGGAAATGGACTGAACTCTCCATTTTAAATAAACAGGTTGCTTGGATTAAAAGCCAGATCCATTTATATGCAGCCTACAAGAAACATACCTCACCAACATACACACAAACTTAAAGTGAAAGGATGGGAAATGATGTTCCATGCAACTGTAAATCAAAAATGAGCAAGAGTAACTCTTTTAATATGAGGGAAAATAAAATTCAAGACTGTAACTGTTAAAACAGGGAAAGAACAGGCATTATGTAATGATAAAAAGATCAACAGAACAGGAAGATGTGACTATAGTAAATGAATATCCACTCAATGCTAGAGGACCCAGTTACTTACAACAAATGCTAATGGATTTAAGGAAATAGAGGCTCCAAGATGATGATAATGGAGGGTTCCAACACCCCACTTTGGTCATGGACAGATCAACTAGGTGAAAAATCAACAAACAATAGAGATCATCTACACTACAGACAAAATGGATCTGATATCTAGAATGTTTCATCCAGCAGCCACACAATATACAGTTTTCATCTGTAAATGGAGCATTCTATAGGATAAACTCTACGTTAAGAAATAAAGCAAGTCTAATTTTTTTAAATGAAGTCACATCATGTACCGTTTCTGATCACAATGGAATGAAGCTGGAAAATAATAAAATAAGACACCCTAGAGAGTTTGCAAACACATGATGACTGAACAAAAAGCTACTGAATAAATAAAGGGTCATAGAAAAAATGAAGAGGGAAATTTTAAAATTCCTTGAAACAAATTTCAATAAAATAGCATAGCAAATCTTTGTGATACAGCAAAAACAGTGTTTAGGGGAAAGATTATAGCAATTACTCTTTACATAAAGAATTTGGGAAGATATCAGTATATGAGCTAAAAACAAATCTCATGGGCATGCAAAAAGTAGCACAAGTTAGATGCCAAATTAGTAGGAGAAAAATAATAATAATTAGAGAAAAAACTAAAAACATGGAAACCAAAAAATTATGCAGAAGATCAGTGAAATAAAGAGTCATTGTTTTCTGGAAAAAATAAGCAAAATAAATAAAGCACTGGCCCAACTAATGAAAAATGCAGAATACCCAAATTAATAAACAGCATAAATGTAAAAGAGTTCTTTCAACTGATGGTGCTGGTATAAAATAATCATTAAATTGTTACAAATAGCTATATGGCAGCAAATGCATAGATTTCTGGATACATCCAATCTACAAAAATTGAGGCATGAATATTCAGAAATTTTGAATACACAAATAACCAGGATGGAGGCAGAATCAATAATAAAGACCCTCACAATAAATAAAAGCTCAGGATTGGATGGCTTCAGGGCTAAATTTTACCAAACTTTTAAAGAGCTAATCTAAATTCATCTTAAACTATTTGAAACACTTTAAAAAGGGAATGTCAAAAAAGGCTCTGCCTCATAGAGCGATGCCCATCACACATCTTGGCTCTGTGGTGTCAATATATTTTTCATTTTGTTGAAAAAATATTGAATGAATACTATGTCTAAACAATCTTTTTTAACATAAGCAACAAAAACAAGCAATAAAGTTGATGTACACACTATGAAATAAATGTTTTAACTAATTTACAGTATATAGATTTTGTGAGCAAAATTTAGTAATGCAATATGAGAAACAGCAGTGACAAGTCAGAACAGTAGTATTTGGTATAAAAAGATATTCCAGTACACTTAAAAAAGATAAATTTCTCAATACATTGAATCAAGGAATAATGAAATCATTTTTGAAAATGAACTTAAAGGAATGATGCTAGGATCTAGAACTATATTTTAGAACATTTCTAAAACCAAAGGTCAATTTACATTCTATAAATTCTGTTAAAAAGTAGATATGAAGGAATTTGGTGAAAATAGTTAATTATAATTAATTTTGAATTGAAATCAAAAGTAAAAGTAAATCCATGTAAAACAACAAGAGATCGTTTTACCTACTGCAATAATTTTAAGAGAATGTGTGCCAGTAGCTACATATAGGAAAATGTCTGTGAATGATATCTTTGCAAGCATAAAAGTCAACTAAGGTTAAAATATATAACTTTGAAAGTGTGAAAAATTAAACTTACCCTAGATAGATCAGAGATACTGTGTACATGAATGTTGCCAGGGCATATGTCAGAATTTTGAGTGACCTGATCACATCACAATGAAAAAAAATCAAGCAAGATGGTCACAGGGTCATAGTAGTAGGTCTCATTTAAAAGAGGATATTAATATATAGATAGGAGAGAGAGAGAGAGAGAGAGAGAGAGAGAGAGAGAGAGAGAGAGAGAAGTAAGTTCAAACACAATAAAAAAAAAGAGACATGTTCATTATATTAAATATTGCCCTAAAACTCTAAGTAGGAGTGAAAAAAATTTGGTTGGAGTATTAATAGAGTAATTAGCAGACATAAAGTTATTTGGTGAAAAATAATCCATTACAACAAATTTTAACACATATTTCAGGGTCTGGTGCTGTGGTGTAGTAGGCTAAGCCCCACCTGTGGTACTGGCATTCCAGACGTGTGCTGGTTCATGTCTTGGCTGCTCCTCTTCCTTTTTTTTAACTTTTATTTAATAAATACAAATTTCCAAAGTACAGCTTATACATTACAGTGGCTTCACCCCAGTAACATCCCTCCCACCTGTTACCCTCCCATCTTTTCTCCCTCTCCCATTCCATTCTTCATCAAGATTCATTTTCAATTCTCTTTATGTACAGATCAATTTCGTATATATTAAGTAAAGATTTCAACAGTTTGCACCCACACAGAAACACCAAGTGTAAAGTACTGTTTGAGTAATAGTTATAGCATTAATTCACATTGGACAACACATTAAGGGCAGAGATCCTACATGAAGAGTAAGTGCACTGTGACTCTTGTTGTTGACTTAACAAATTGACACTCTTGTTTATGGCATCAGTAATCACCCTAGGCTCTTGCCATGAGTTGCCAAGGCTATGGAAGCCTTTTGAGTACACCAACTTCAATCTTATTTAGACAAGTTTATAGTCAAAATGGAAGTTCTTGCCTCCCTTCAGAGAAAGGTACCTCCTTTGATGGCCCCGTTCTTTCCACTGGGATCTCACTCACAGAGATATTTCATTTAGGTCTTTTTTTTTGCCAGAGTGTCTTGGTTTCCCATGCCTAAAATACTCTCATGGGCTCTTCAGCCAGGTCCGAATTCCTTAAGGTCTGATTCTGAGGCCAGAGTGCTATTTAGGACATCTGCCATCCTATGAGTCTGCTGTGTATCCCACTTACCGTGTTGGATTGTTCTCTCCTTTTTAATTCTATCAGTATTAGCAGACACCAGTCTTCTTTGTGTGATCATTTTGACTCTTAGACCTAACATTGTGATCAATTGTGAATGGAAATTGATCACTTGGACTAGTGAGATGGCATTGGTACATTCCACCTTGATGGAATTGAATTGGAATCACCTGGCACGTTTCTAACTTTACCATTTGGAGCAAGTCAGAATGGGCTGCTCCTTTTCTAATCTAGCCTTCTGTTATGGCCTGGGAATGCAGTAGAGAGAATGGGTCAAGTACTTGTCTCCTGAACATGTTTGGGAGCCCCTGGAAAGCTCTTTCCTCTTGGTCTTGGATTGGTCCTGCTCCAGCTGTAACAGTGATTTAGGAAGTGAATAGTGGATGGAAAATAATTCTCTCTGTCTCTCCCTGTGTCTATATGTAACTAAATGTACCTCTAAAATACATTAAACTTTTAAAAATAGTCTTAATTGGAGTCCTTTAAATCATGATGAGATGTTTCCATTTTACATGGCATATGACAGGAATTATAGCAATGTCTAGAATAAATTATAGAAAATGTCATACACAAATGGTAAAAATCTGAAAAAGGTAAAAATATAATTGGAATGGGAGAATGAATACAACTGAGCTATTCCCTGAAGTATATACATGAAATGTTCCAGGAGAACTTAAAGGTTTTTAAGCAATCTAATGAACTCACAATGAAAATGCAAACCAAGATTGACACAGGGTCATAGTATCACAACTGTCTTACTAGGATGTTAGTGATACACAGGTTATAGCAATACATTAAAAATAAATAAAAAGTGATACATCTGTTATAAAATCATGTGTTGTGATTACTGACAAAAATAAAAATGGATATATACATTATAATATAAATTATGTCATAATTACTGAGAAGTAATATGTAATTTGAAAGGGGGATTACTGATAAATAGTTCAACACAATTACATCAATATTAGAAAATATGAAAAAAATCTCAGAAATTTAAATAATACAAAGATCATGTCATGTTCTACAATATATGAAAGGATAGATCCACATATCTTGAATTGCAGTGTTGTATTTTTAAAAATCAAAGGCAAAATTTAGAGTTCCATAAACATCCAAAAAATATAAAATCATGTTACCTGCTAAATGAACTAACATGCCTTTGAGAAACTGTACATGAAAATTTCTAGAAAGCCTACAGAATGTGAGTGTGTTGATGCCTTCATAAAAAGCTAAACAAGCTAAACACATAATGTTTGGCTGACTCAGATTAAGATATTTAAAATATTGGCCGGCGCCATGGCTCAACAGGCTAATCCTCTGCCTTGTGGCGCTGGCACACCGGGTTCTAGTTCTGGTCAGGGCACTGGATTCTGTCCTGGTCGCCCCTCTTCCAGGCCTGCTCTCTACTATGGCCTGGGAGTGCAGTGGAGGATGGCCCAAGTGCTTGGACCCTGCACCCCATGGAAGACCAGGATAAGCACCTGGCTCCTGTCTTTGGGTCAGCGTGGTGCTCTGGCCTCAGTGCACCAGCTGCAGCCGCCATTGAAGGGTGAACCAATGGTAAAGGAAGACCTTTCTCTCTGTTTCTCTCTCTCACTGTCCACTCTGCCTGTCAAAAAAAAAGATATTTAAAATATATACTGGTGGGATTGGTGCTGTGGCATTGTGGGTAAAGATGCTGCCTGCAGTGCTGGCATAACATATGGGTGGAGAATTATGTGTCAGCTGTCCCACTTCTGATCCAGCTCTCTGCTGTGGCCTGGGAATGCAGAAATAGATGGCCCAAGTTCTTGGGCCCCTACACCTGTATGGGGAACCCAGAAGAAGCTCTTGGCTCCTGGTTTCAGATTGGCTCAGCTCCAGCCATTGTGGCCAATTGTGGAGAGAACCAGTGGATGGAAGACATCTCTCTTTCAATTTCTGACTCTCTCTGTGTAACTCTGACCTTCAAATAAATAAATAAACATTTAAATATAGATATTTATGTTTATATATATATGTATGTATAGGTAATAGATATAATTTAAAAATCAATGGAATTGTGAAAAGCCTATTATTATCACTGTAATAAAAATGAATAACTTGGGAGGAAAAATAAAAATAAGTTAATATAGACTAAATGACAAAAGCACAGATCATTTCAATTGCATTAAAAATGAATGTTAAGAAATCCAACATAGTTATACCAAACATACCATCTATCACAGAAGTAAAATAAGCATGTCCCAGGAAAGTGTTCTGGTGCAGTGGATTAAGCCACCAATGGGCATGCCCTCATCAAACATTGTGGTGCTGGGTTAGAGTACCATCTGTTCTGCACTGATCCAGCTTCCTGCTAATATACCTTGGAGGCAGAAGATAATGGCCTAAATAATTGGTTTCATGCCATCCCCATCAGAGGCCCAGATGGAGTCCTGGATCCTAACTTGGGCCTGGCTTGGCCTGAGCTGCTGTGGCAATTAGGTGGACAAAAAATACGTAGAATTTCCCTCCTCCATCTATCCTTTGTACTACTGTTCAGTTAAAATAAAACTTTAAAGAAGCGAAAAGGCTTAACTCTGTAGAAATATGCCACTTTCAATAATAAAAGGTAAATTTAGATCACCAAAAACATCAACAAAATCTACAAAATGTCATATATAAATGGTTCATGGCCAGGTCTCACCTTAAATTTCTCTGAAAAAAATATGTACACAAATGTGAGCTAAAGTTACAATTTCACAGGGTTGATAACATTAGAATGAAAAAGGTAACATGGAAGGCTCTGGCTTCTATATACTTATGGCACACAAAGGTGGTAGGTAAAATGTCAAATGCAGAAATACAAAATGATAGGGTGATGCAGATGTAATGAAATATATATTGTGATCACTGTGAGAAAAATAAGCAATTAGTTAAGCAACAGTGGGGACTTACCTTCTGTTTTAATGGGTCAAGATACCATCTGTGATGCCAGCATCCTATATAGGTACCAAATGCTCCACATTTGATCTAACTCTCTGCTAATGACATGAGAAAAGCTGTGATAGAGGGCCTAAGAGCTTGTACCTTTGCCACACTCATGGGAGACCCAGATGAAACTCCTAGACTTCAGCCTGGACCAGACTTGGCTGTTGCTGCCATCCAGGAAGTGAACCCGCAGATGCAAGATCTGTCTCTCTCTCTGTCTCTCCCTCTTTCCCTCCTTGTAGCTCTGATTTTCAAAAAATAAAACTTTTTAAAAAAGGAATGAGGTGAAAAACCAATTTAAGATAAGGTGCTAAACATAGTCCATTATAATTGAATTAAAAAGGTAAAACAAATTAAATCTTTTCCAGGAAACATAAATTAAGAATATATGATGACACTTACCTGAGTAACTACAAAGAAAATGTAACACATGGGCCGATGCCACAGCTCAATAAGCTAATCCTCCACCTAGCATCACCGGCACACAGGGTTCTAGTCCCAGTGGGACAACGGATTCTGTCCCAGTTGCCCCTCTTCCAGGCCAGCTCTCTGCTGTGGCCAGGGAGTGCAGTGGAGGATGGCCCAAGTCCTTGGGCCTTGCACCCCATGGGAGACCAGGAGAAGCACCTGGCTCCTGCCTTTGGATCAGTGCGGTGCGCCGGCCGCAGTGCGCCGGTCATGGCAGCCATTGGAGGGTGAACCAATGGCAAAGGAAGACCTTTCTCTCTCTCTCTCTCTTACTTTCCACTCTTCCGGTTAAAAAATAAAAATAAAAAAAAATGTAACACATATATTCTATTGTAACTGTCAGAAATCAAAGGCAAAGTTTTGTAAAAAATGAGAACATGCAAAAATAATTACTGAAAATCTGTGTGCCTGATAGCTTTAGCATTATTACTGTGTGAAGAAATGAGTAATATGGTAAGAGTCATAATAAAGCACAACCAATTATAAAGGCATTTGCTGAAAAATAAATCATTAAAATGGGAAAAATAAAGGGAAGGTAAAGAAACACATTTCCTTTAAAATAATCATAAATGAAATATGATGCTACATGGGACAACTCAATTGGGGATTTTAAAAATCATAGGAAATGCAAAGTCACCCAATAACTGAGGAAAGATTTAAAAACTTGTCAACAAGAAGAGGTGAATAATTGGTGAGACCAAAGATGGCTCTAAGATTTGTGTAAATGAAGATTGTCAGGACAACTTATAGTTTTGATATAAATGATGATATTATATTTAAAAAGGATATTAGTACATGAATAAGACATATGACATCAAAGACAAAATTGAAGAATCAGAAACATTATGAAATATAAATATGGCAAATATACACAATGGAATACTACTCAGTCTGGAAAAAATGTAGTTCCATCTTTTACAACAAAACGGATGCGACCTGAGACCATGACCATTATGCTTAGTGAAATAACCCAATGACAACAAAGGCAATATATATTTTCTCGTCTATGTGGTAGTTAATATAGAATACAAAAAACACAATACACAAGAATGAAATTGACATCATGTTATAATCATTGCTTATAGTCATTCCTATGGAATAATGCTTTTCTACTACTTTTTACTTGTTGAACATTATGGTTAGTGGTGTATTAAGTCTTTGATCATAAAGTACATTTTAATTGTTATTGCAAAATTAAAGAAAAAAAGGGAAGAAAAGAGGGGGAATTGAGGGAGAGGGAAAATTGTGGTAATATTCCTGGAATTGTATCAGTAAGCTACATGAAATCTGTTCTTTTGAATCAATAAAAGTTTAAAAAGAAATAAAATTCATTTATAATTGCTCTGAGAAGAATTGGGTAATTTTAGTTGGAGCAGAAATTTTGTGAATAAGAAATATGACACATTACTGTAAAACAGACCAATACAAGTACATTGAAAAAAGGAAAACAAATATATATATATATATATATATATATATATATATATATATATATATATATGTTTCAGAAAAGATAAAGACCGAATATCTTACTACAATTATCTTATTTTTTTCTTTCTTAATCACAATTACATAAAGGAAATATGTATCTAGGAGTACTCAATCAAAACTTTCAAAAATCAGAGTTCCAAATAATCAGAAATTGTAAACATTTGTTAACTGCAAGAATGAATTTTCAGAATTGTCAGATGAATCTAGGATGTCTCTGAAATATGTGTCCATGATGGTTGGTTGCCAGCAAAAACCATAGTATTAGGATGGTATTGATGATATAATGAAAAAGCCAGTCATGATGCCCATGCACTCATAGTGCTAGGACTGGGCATATAGTACCAAGTCAAAGAGATATATAACTGTTGGCTATAAACTTAAATGCAAAAGCAAATAAGAAAAGATATTATGAAATAAAATATATTATGATTACTATGAGAAAAATGAATAGTTTTCAGTAGCAAGGATAGAATGCTAAGAAGATAAAGAATCTGTTGATAACTAGACTATTGAGGCTGGCATGAGACATAGTGGGTAAAGTCACTATTTGTAGTGCTGGCATCCCATATGGGTATCAGTTCAAGTCCTCACTGTTCCATTTCTGATTCAGCTTTCTTTGCTAAGAAATCACTAGATGATGGACCAATTCATTGGCCCCTGCACCCATGTGGGAGACCTGGAAAAGTCACTTGGCCTGTGGATTCAATCTGGTTTGGCCATGGCTATTTTGGGCATTTGAGGAGTGAACCAGGATGAAAGATCTCTCTCTCTCTCTCTCTCTCTCTCTCTCTCTCTCTATATATATATATATATATATATATATATATATATATAGATATGATATAGATATACAGATATATATATAGATAGATATAGATATCTTTATCTCTCTCACACACTCACACTCATTCTCACTCTCACTCTTTCTCCCTCTTGCCCTGTAACTCTGCCTTTTAAATAAACAAATTGTTTTTAAAATTATAGTATTATGATTAATATAAAAAGAAAAATAAATGAAATTTTTTCAAGAAATGTAAATCAAAGAAAACACAACCCTGCAAGAATAAAAACTCAGGTAAGATATCAGTGTTTAAAACTAACCTACTGATTTTTTTCTAAAAAAATCAGAGGATATGTCACAGTTCCATAAAATCACAATTACCAAGAAATATGATACTCTGAAGAGGGTAATGACCAGATTCTCCTAAAATGCCTCTGAAAAACTATGTACATGAAAGTTCCCAGAACTGCTTATACAATATTGTGACCACTAATAATCTCATAATGAAAACACTAGGCAAGATGGCATGAGGTTCACAGTGGTAGGATTTGCAGAGAATATATCACTAAAGATATGAGTAGGTGATAGTTACAAGAACAAATAGAATAAATTAAATAAGGATGGTGATGTTATGACATCAAATATGCTGTAAGAAACAATAATTTCAGAGAACAATGGTAGAAAAACAAGTAGATATAAGTATTTTTGATGGAAATTATATGACTACAATTATCCTCAAAAGTAAAATGTATGTTACACAATGTTACAGAATGGAAATAAAAACTCAAACAAGTTAGAAGCAAAAATTCATAGAAGACAGTGTCAGTACCTATTCTAATGCAACTCTCATATACTAATATTAAAGAGTCCTATAAAATTCAGATAAGTTAAATATATGTTGCACGGGAGCCAGCACTATGATACAGGAGGTAAAGCTGTCATCTGTGAAACAAGCATCCCATGTTGGTGCTGGTTCCTGTCCTTGTTGCTTCACTTCTGATTCAGCTCTATGGTTAATACCCTAAGAAAAGCAGTGGAAGATACACCAAGTGATTGGGCCCCTGCCACTCATGTGGGAGACGGGAAGAAACTCCTGGCTCCTGGCTGCAGCCTGGCTCACCCAGCCATTGCAGCAAGATGCAGAGTCAACCAGAGATATCAGAGCTCTATCTCTTCTCTCTGCTTCTCTTAAAGTAAACAAATCTTTAAAAAAGAAAACAAAAAAGGTGGCTTTAAAAATGCATTACATGTATAGTGTGAATTATCAGGGATGCCAAGATTTCTCAGATATATGAACATCATTGTTGTCATTAGAACTTAAATAATTTTATTTGAGTTCATGAACAAATAGTCAAAATTCAAATTGTTTATATGTTCACAATGGACAGATAAACAGACGAGGATATTTAAAAATACAGGTAATGGTAATATGAAAGATGGAACATAAACTTATTGGATATTTCAGAAAATAAAAGATTGTTATTAAGTGAGTAGAAATGAGTATTATAGTGAGAGAAATAATAGATGATAAAAGACATATGGAAAATTAGTGATACACATATTACTAAACACTTTAAAAAAGAAAATACTCAAGAAAAAGAAAATCAAAGATAATGACTCCAGAATTGTTTCATTTTATTTAGCTTTCATAACTAAAGGGAAATATAGAGTCCCATAAACATCTGTAAAATGTGCAAAATATATTACCTTGTAGTGGTGAATGACTAACACAGTCTAAAGTGTCTCTGATAAACTGTACTTGAATGTTGCCAGGACAACTTACAGAACTTAGAAAGCTGATGACCTCACAATGTAAAACCCAAGCAAGATGGCCACCATTTCACTGGGCAAATTGTAACTTAAAGTAGGATTTTAAAGATACATGTATGTGGTAGGTAGAATGTCAAAGACCAAGAAATTCAAATATGCTGCAAATATTATGAAATGTAAAGAAATATAATGTGATTACTGTGAGAAAGAATGAATAATTTCCTAGAAACAATACTAATGACAGGAGGTAAGAGAAACTTTTTAAAAATAGCCCATACAAATACATTAAATCTGTATAGGTAGCTGTTACATACTCAAATACAGCAACGACACATAAATGGTGCAGATGTTTTAAAATAAACTATGGTAATTATCATGAGAAGGAATGATTAATATTGTAGGATATCTGATTTAAAATGAAAAAGCAGGATTATGTATTTTCTGTCCTTCCAGAATTTAATTGATATTAGATGTTAATCGCATCTACAAATTATCTACATAGCAACATCCATAACAGTGTTTGGCCAAACTCAGCACAACAGTGCAACTAAGTTGATTGATTTGAATTGTTGATTCTAATAGTCTACTTATCAATACAGAATTCATAACATATCCTTAAATCAAATATAAACATCAAATCAAAGTCCTTCTTCCATGTCAAAAACTAAAACTATACTTAAGACCAAAAAAAAAGCTTGTCATTCTGCTTTATCTCATGGGAAAAAATTTATTTCTAGTTAGTGTACAAAACACAATATTCCACTCTATCACTGTCACCATGTGAATTACACCAAATGGGCAAGATCTAAACAAAACATTGCAAACCTCATTAAACTCATCTAAGGATGTGAGAGGTAAACTGTACCAAGGTTGATGGCTTCCATGTGAGTACTTATGCTGGGATCCAGTGACCAGATTAGGCTGGGAAACATTTCTATAAAAAAGCTCCTTGTTGGGCTACCAAGGAAGAAGACTGACAATAGGTAGGTATTCAAGACATAGCATATTTTGCACTGCTCTAACTATTTTGCTTGGTAAAAATCAGCCTACTGAGCTTTAAAATGGACATAAATATGGAAATGATAAGCTGATACTTCTGTATATATTCTGTATATATATTAAATCAAAGCTTGTAGTTCTGAGCTGTGGGTTGTAAAATCACAACTTGGATTAAAAAACCAGGGAGATATTCTGGTAGCAGAGATATTCCTGGTGAGAAAATGCTCTCTGGATTTCATGGCTATCCTTGATACGACCATAACACAGAAAACATACATGCTCTCAAGAAAGAACATATTATCTACGGCAAGTAAATATATGCCATTTGAAAACTAGCTCTGGGTTTTGCTCCCGGGTTCTAGTAAGGACTGGGTATTTGACTATGTGGGGTCAAGGGACTATGAGAGCAATGATGTATTCTGTCAGACCTACAAAGTTCTAAAGAAGAGTAACTATAGCAGCAATAAATGGAAAGATGTATCATAGTTCAGGCTTCTGCAGGCCCAGAAGGCATAAGTAAACTGACAAACAGTGAGCCTCACCTCCCTTAGTATTAGTGATTTTACAAAGACTACCATATGACTGTCAGAGAAAGTAAAAAATAAAAATAAAAAGCAGCTGAATCTTGTTCATTGGCTTAGCAAGTTAATGCCAGTTAAAAGTATATGGATCACAGTAGCACCCTGTTAAGGGACCTGTAAGGTAGTGGCATAAGTAAATCTTTGAGTATTATACCTGATCTAATTCATGGAGAAAAAAATGACTAGAAACATTGATAATTATAGGTTCTCAGGACATAATAGTTTACCTGGTTGATCAGAAGATTGAAAACCGTAGATTTGTACCATGGATTTTTGAGAAGGATATGTGAAATGTGCCTATCAGAGTGGCTATAATGTATGGTCTTTATAGTGCTTCCTAATAATGACTAGATAGCAACTATGAAAGAAGAAACAGTAAGCACCCATGTAGACAGAATGATGTGAGCCATTGGTTTCAACAGGCCTCTGCCACTGCCCAGTCCCATTTATTACACAGTGGATACAAAAACACAGTGACCATGGTGGCTCAAATTGAAAGTGATCATAGACTTATTAAGCATAGATCTATTAGCATAAGTTATCATTCAATAATGTTGGTCCAGGTGCTGCCCCTGCTGGTTGGGCATTCTGCCAAAGGGACTAGCACATACTCTATGCTTCACTATTTCATGAGGTGACCATCAAGGTAGTTGATGAAAACTGATCAATTTGATTGGAATTTCTGTATATATATTAAATCAAAGCTTGCCTTTTCTCCTTGCAGGTCATCAGTCATCACTATTATATGAAGAATCACTGAGTTTTAATTCCCAGACATGAGATTATAAATACAATGAGGTTATGTATACAATTTCCTATGAACATAGATCTAATTTTACTTTAAATAACATGAAGCAGGTGACTAAATAATGACATCCACTCTTTCTATCATACATGTCATCACCCAGAATTTGTCATCCTGATAGAGCATCGGCATGAATCCAGATGACATGGTTTTGTGAGACTGAAAGGTGGCATCATCATGTGGGTCACTACATCTTTGAAATTAATGGATTTTCAAGTACTGACAGGTTATTATGTAGAAGGAATTGGTCCATGAAATAAGAATGTATGAAGGAGTATCAGCTTATCATCATCACCCACACATGGCATTTTTGTTCTTTTGCTCTCCAGAATTTTAATTTATGTGGCCTAGATGTTCTCAATCCCAATGTAGGAATGCTTCTATAGGGAAGAATGTAGGAGTTCAATGAATTTTAATGTATGGCTGCTGCCATGTTACTTTGAGCCCCCTTTTGTCTCAGAAGACCTACTGGCAAGAAAAGCCTTTATCCTGGCAAAAGTAAAAGACTCTGAACATGTAATGGGTGGTGAAAACAAGTGTTTTCCTGCCATGGGTTGTTGGATATTTATAATCTTATCACAGGCCAAATAACTTTATTAACTTAAAAATTAGCCAGTTACAGATTTATTGATTTATTGAATTTTGAGTTCTGTCTGTGGTTGCCTAATGATTTACCAAATGATTTTAAAGGCCTCATAGAACCAGTGGGCCATATATTCCCCACTTCTGATAACAGAAAAGTATTGCATCTCAGATCAGCACAGCCCCAGCTCTTATAGCCAATTGGGAATTGAACCAGCAGATCTCTCTCTCTCCCTCTCCCTCTCCCTCTCCCTCTCCCTCTCCTTCTCTTTCTGTGTAAATCTAAGTTTCAAACAAATAAATAAATCTTAAATAAATAAATAAAATGAAGCATCTGGATAGAAGGCTGGATTGTATATACATGTTGGGAAATCTTTGGTGTAGAAAGCTGAAGTCATAAAACCAAATGACTGAGAACTGAAAAGAATCTTCTTTCTGGAATTGAGGAAATCCCACAGTTAATATTTTGGAGGAAAATATTACCTTGAGAAAGAGAGGCAGAGAGAACAACAAAAGATAAATGATGGATTTAAGAAGCTAAACAGAAAAAAGCTTCATAAACAATTAGATTATATGAGCAGCTTATATTACTGAGAATTCAAGTAAGGTGAGGCTGATGGATAACTACTGCATACCTTGTGTTCAGTAGTGATTACAACGATTATTTCACAGGAACAACGGAACAAATATGAGATGGAATTGGATTTCTGCATCTGTAGGTTTGACAATTAATGGGAACAATTAGAATAGTCAGGTATTAAGATAGTTAACTCTAAAGGAGAAGGAAGAAATAAACTTTGTGAAAGAATACGTTAAGTATCTGCCACAGCTGTGGCACAACAGGTAAAGCCACTGCCTGCAGTGCCTGCATCCCATATGGGCATTTGTAGAAGTCCTAACTGATCCATTACTGATCCAACTCTCTGATATGGCCTGGGAAAGCAGTAGAAGATGGCTCAAGTCCTTGGGCCCCTGCCCCCAATGAGGGAGACCCAGAAGAAGCTCCTGGCTTTTGGCTTTGGATCAGCTCAGCTGAGGATATTGTGGCCAATTGGGAAGTGAACTAGTAGATGGGAGATCTGTCTCTCACTCATTCTCTCTGTGTGTAATTCTGATTTTCAAATATATAAATAAATCTTTAAAATATGTTAAATAGAAAATTATGCATTCATTGACTTATTTTGATTTCTATACGATTTTTGTTGAAAATTTACTTTTTATGTCAAAGGTAGAGTTACAGAGAGGCAAAGGCAGAGAGAGGTCTTCCATCCACTGGTTCACAGCACCCAGAATTTGGATAAACTGAAGCCAGGAGCCAGGAGTTTCTTCCAGGTCTCCCACGTGGGTGCAGGGGCCCAAGGACTTGGGCATCTTCTACTGCTTTTGCAGACCAAAGCAGAGACCTGAATCAGAGTTGAAATGCAATGAGATGATAAATGGATCCCCAAAAACTAGGGAATGAGATGAAATGGGAGTAGTTCACAGAAAGGTTTTTTCGTATATATTATGAAAGTGAAAATAGTTAAAGAAAAATAATATTATGGTGTATATATACAAAATAGTACATCAGAAAATTACATTTTATTTTTTCTTCTTTCTACTTGTTGGATTATTTACTTAATGTAGGAATAATCCTACAAGTGCAAAATAAATGGAAAGTAGATCATCATAATAATAAAAAGAAAGAATAAGAAAGGGAGGGGGATGGAGGGTGGAATCATGACCAGGAGGGAGATTAGGATGGGAAGTGTAACTATGCTCCTAAATCAGTATATATAAAATAAATAAAATTTGCTCCCTTTAAAATATTTAGTTATAAAAAAGGAGTATACATTTAAAAAAGTGTTATTGTAAATATAACTAGGAATTGAAAAAAAGCTTTAAATGTCACTAGAAGAAGTACATTAGAGACATTTCAAAACTGTGCCATTCACAACTATGTGATGACATGAGGGATTAGATGAATCCCTATTTATTTCCCATTGTGATTTATTTGAATGAAAAGCATCTTTGTTATGTGAAAAGTGAGTTTTCCCTATTGTTTATAATTATCTATGTCCTTAGTTACTGAGAAAAGCTGGAAATATGAATACCAACAAGTATCCATGCTCTTTATTTTTTTCAAATTAAAGAGACTAAATGTACATTCAAATCCTAAAAATAAGGTATTAGAACTAGGTTACATTCCTTCAAACTCAAATGAATTATTCTATGTAGTTCCCAATATAATATTCATCATAAATAATGCCATAAAACAATGAGTTAGAAAAAAATCTCAAGACAGTTCTGCATTATAGGACATTCCCTGTGTTAATTATTATCAAAATGCAGTGTATATGTTATTAAGATATTCTTTTTTCTGTGACTATCCGATAGGTACTGGACTATTCCTTGGTGGTCACTGAATCAACTCAAATGGAATCTTCTAATACATTGCAGGGAATGTTTCCTACGTGGAAACTAGTGAGGAACTGATAGAATTAAGGGAGACTCTAAAAAGCAGACCTTGCAAAAGACACATACTAAAGTGTAAGAAAGGATTTCTACAGCAGGAACTGGGCTCCAAGCAACTTCTATTCATGGTCCACACATAGATAAAGAAACTGGATCACAGCCCATCTCTACACAATGAATTGTTCTTGATCAAGACTACCAGAAGCCCTGAGATAGGGAATCAGTTAACGATGCAAGAGGAAACAGAGCTCCACATTAACAAAAGAAACTGGCAAGTGCAGAAAGGAGGAAAAACAAGACTCTACTCTCTTGATTGAAAATAAAAGGTTAGGCTGGATATGTAATCCCAAGATGTCATTGAGAAGAAGACTAAGAATAAAATACAGCCAATGCTGTGGCTCAATAGGCTAATCCTCCACCTGTGGCACCAGCACATCAAGTTCTAGTTCTGGTCGGGGCACTGGATTCTGTCCTGGGTGCCCCTCTTCCACCAGCTCTCTGCCATGGCCCAGGAGTGCAGTGGAGGATGGCTCAAGTCTTTGGGTCCTGCACCCGCATGGGAGACCAGGAGAAACACCTGGTTCCTGCCATCAGATCAGCGTGGTGCACCAGCCGTGGTGCCTATTGGAGGGTGAAGCAACAGCAAAGGAAGACCTTTCTGTCTGTCTCTCTCTCTGTCCACTCTGCCTGTCAAAAAAAAAATTAAAAATAAAAAAAATAAAATAATAAAATAAGTTGCATGACTGATATTGTACCTTCTAAAAAGTAGGTATAATTTTTTTGCTTTGGTTTATATTTACATGCTTGCTGCTTTTCAGAAATCATATAGCAAGAGTTGTGTGTACAATCAAAGCCTGAGATCAATTTTTACAGCTGTGATAAATCACTGGGAAATGTGCTGTGATGATATTTCCCATCTTTCATTAGCCCTATACTTCAAAGTTTTCCAAGAGAAAAGTAATCTCTACTGTTTTTCCTAGGAGGTAGGTATATAAGAGAAAATATAAAAACTAGGTTATTGCAATATGTAGGGAATTATCCCATTAAAATCCAAATGAAAATAAACCTTCCTAGTTCTCATATCCAAAACTTTGCAGAGTTTGGCAAGGTAATTGTTCTAATTATTAACTCTCACATTCTGATTTAAAACTGGTGACTCAGTTTGATCTGTTGTGTACAGGATATTGTTGATATATTTTAGTAACATATATGTGGCCATAAGAATTTTCTTTCTCATAGAAATAAAAAATTCAGTGAATCTATTCCTATATTTAAGGTGCTTCCTCCCACTCTCTATACTTTATTTATGTTAATATCTAGGAAATGTTTTCCCTAGTAACCAAAGGGAGCTCTTTACTTAGTGACTATAACTCAGTCTTAGAGTGTTACACATCTATTTTGACAAAAAGCACAAATTAAGAAAAATATTCAATGGGAATTTAAATAAAAACATGTTAAACTAATGGCAATTTTGTTACTAAATAGAAGTCTTTCTAGAGTTTTCCCACCTGGAGATTTTGACATATTGTTACACACTAGATTCTCCTATAATTAGTTACAATTAGAAGAAATTACCATTTATTATAGATGCTACATTAAGAAGTTTTGCTAGGGGCTGGCACTGTAAGCCTCTACCTGTGGTGCCAGAATCCCATATGGGCACTGGTTCAACTCCCAGCTGCTCCTCCTTCAATCCAGCTCACTGCTATGGCCTGGGAAAGCAGTTGAAGAAGGCCCGAATGCTTAGGCCCCTGCACCAGCATATGAGGCCTGGAAGAAGCGCCTGGCTTCTTGCTCCTGGGTTTGGATTGACTCAGCTCCAGCTGTAACAGCCATAGAAGGACTGAACCAGTGGATAGAAGACCTTTGTCTCTGTCACTGCCTCTCCCTTTCTATAACTCTGTCAAATAAATAAATAAAAATCTTAAAAGAATTATGCTATAGAGGCAGTTTCCCTTTCCAAATTCTTTTACTATTAATTGCAAATGCTATAGCTCACATCTCAGCAGTATCTAGAGCTGAAATATTTAATGATTAAAATCACAGTAGTAAAAAAAAAAATTACCTCTTTTTGCCACACTCGATGGGAAATGGCTAACATAGATGGCAAAGATAATGAAAAAGTGATTCCTTACAATAGAAACCTATTTGCTGTAACATCAACTAATTATAATTGTTCATTTTAAAAGAATGGGATATCTGCATTCTGGTTTCCTGCTTAGTTGTTGAATTACTTCATATATAAATTTTAAACATCTATTGAATTCATTTCTATTAACTGTCAACACTCATTTTAAAGATTCATTTATTCATTTGAAAGAGTTTCAATAACAGAAGAAGTGGAGATAGGAGAGGGAGGAAGAGAGAGGGAAAGATAGACAGACATTTTATCTTCCAATGGTTCATTCACCAAAAGACTGGAAGGACAGGCTGGGCCAGGCCAAAGCCTGGAGATGGAATATTCTTCTGCCTCTCTGTACCTTTGCCTTTCAAATAAATAAATAAAATAAATCTTAAGAAATATTTCAGACATGGGAGTACACACATCTCTATTGCTACGTGCAGGTCTACTACTGTATCATGAAATCAACCATAAACAATATGCAAAGAATAAGCATGCCTGTGTTTCAATTGTCTGGTTCCTACTGACAATCTGTTCTAGCAAGACACTTGGTGTCATTAGCTGAAGAACACTATATTTACCATTCCTTAGTTTATCATTTATCTACACACAATGATTATTAGAGTTTCAATTAGGAACGCTACTAATAGAATGGAGCAATCGTAATGCTTTGTAAAAGAACTTGGTATATGCATCTGTTTATATGTCAGATGCTGGGAAGCATTTTTAACAGGTATGAGAAGGCAGAACAATATGTAGATCTTTCAACAGTCCCAACTGGACGAGATGATGTCTTCTGGAGCTATACTAAACTGACTATTGCCCCTGCTCTTGTACCTCTGTGCTGCTACTTAATCTGCCTTGTTCCTGTGCTGAATGTGGATACTGTTCCAATACTCCTATTCTCCTGTCTCTATCCACCTGTCATTGTCCATCCCAACATCTTGTTTCTAGACATGACTACATTGTCTCTCTAGTCAATGAGCCCATGATATACAAAATCTTCATAAATACTTATGCTCTGGATGGTATATATTTTTTTCATTCAAAAAAATGAAACACCACCACTTCTGTTGTTCTCTATTCCTGAGACAACCTTTTGTTGTTTATACAGTTGGCATAATTGTACAAATTCTTTAAAACCTGTAAATTGTTATATTTCTGAATTTTCCCATACAAATTCTCCTCTCCACATAATACAAATAAGAAATTTACAGGTAGATTACAAAATTAGCATGTGAAAAGTTAAACTCAAGTATTATTAAAAGAAAATGTATGTACCTCCTGGTTAAGAAAATACTTAAAAAACCCAATTTGAGAAAAATGCAGAAATACAACTATAATAATATTGTGTATTCTTCCCTAGTTACTCTAAAGAGAACAAAATGAATGAAAGTCTAAAACTAGAAGATACTTGAACACATTTACTGATAAGATGTGAATACCCATAACATAAAGGGAATTTTAGAGCTATCAGACCAGAAAACCAACTAAATGACAGAGACTGACACAGTACATGAAGAACAAAACCTAACATACTGATGCCTCCAAAACTACATTTTAAATATAAAGACATAGGAAGGGGATGGATCTGAGGCCAAGTTTGTCAAAGGACAGCAAATTTCATTCATATTTTTATAAGTTAAAGTGATCTATGGTACAGCATTCTGACATTATTTAATGGCACTATATTCACTGTAAAAATCACAGAGAGATTAAATATTATAGATTGTTTTGATAAAGAGTAAATTATTTTGATAAAGATATGTGTATAATAAAATGCACAGAGAAATCAGCTTGACTTAGCTATTTCACACTGACTTAGATATTCCACATATACATTTCTTAAAACCATCTATTACTGACAAATATATTCAATCTGGCTAGTTTGGGATACAAAATTATGTATTTTAAAATATAAAAAAATTCAAATGGGTTAAAGTTATGTGTAAAGACCATTGCAAGACCATTTAAAAGAACAGATTAATTACATTCCTATAGACTAATCAGGCCTTAGGTCAGAAAAAAATTACCATGGCTACTGAAATTACATAATGATAAAGGAGGTAGTTCTCCTTATGTATATGAACTTAACAGTGTACCAAATTACAAGAGGCAAAGATTACAGAATTACAAGGAAAAGTATATGCACTAATGATAATTAGCATGAATAAATAGTAGAGTATAAATTCAAATGTGGTAGTGAGTACTTAGCAGTATATAATCATAGAGAGATGCTACTTAATATTATAGGGAAAAGATAAATTCTATCACTCCAAATATTGACAAATCACAAGAATAAGTAAATATACCCACATAAAAGATCAGTAAATTCATACATTGCCAACACATCCTACTAAATTTATAATTTTTTTTTTATTTTTGACAGGCAGAGTGGACAGTGAGAGAGAGAGAGAGACAGAGAGAAAGGTCTTCCTTTTGCCATTGGTTCACCCTCTAATGGCCGCCGTGGTAGTGCGCTGCGGCCGGCGCACCACGCTGATCTGATGGCAGGAGCCAGGTGCTTCTCCTGGTCTCCCATGGGGTGCAGGGCCCAAGCACTTGGGCCATCCTCCACTGCACTCCCTGGCCACAGCAGAGAGCTGGCCTGGAAGAGGGGCAACCGGGACAGGATCGGTGCCCCGACCGGGACTAGAACCCGGTGTGCCGGCGCCGCAAGGCGGAGGATTAGCCTGTTGAGCCACGGCGCCGGCCCCTACTAAATTTAACTTGATACACAACCTACAACCCAATTTTTCCCATCACATAAAAAATTACCATGCATTGTCATGAACAAGAATGACACTGACAACACCTTCAAAAATAAACTTGAAAAAAGCCAAGTCCCCTAAGCAGTTGAATGAGTGCATTTCTAAAACACAGCTTCAAACAGCAGCACACATGCACAAAAGTGAAAAATATTTCCAATATAATATCAAAATTGCAATAGAGTAAAAGCCAAGCAAAGTTTCTCTTTGGTAGAAATGGTACAGTAAAAATCACAACCAAAAAGAAAAAGGAAAACCAGACCGAACCAAACAGAAAAAAAAAAAAAAACAAACAAAAACAAACAAACAAAAAAAAAAAAACAAGACTTTGCCGCTTCTGGGTTCAAAAGTGAATGAGATCCAGAAGACATTTGAACTGACCAAGGCCCATTGATCCACCTGGGTGGTCAATCCATGGGTCCCTCTGTTCCTATTTCAACTTAGCAGGAAGCAAACACTTCAAGAATTCTCCTTCCGTTTCCACAAACATTATCATCCTATCTAACCAGGTTAAATCCAAGAAAATGAAACACTTATGCACAAATCATAAAACTAATTCCTAAATTGGTAGATTAAAAGGAATTAAATGACATTAAGACTCTATAAAGATGTGAAAGGGGACCAGCTCAGAGAAGACACCTACTTCATCTTATCTGAATCTCTTATGAAAATTCATTTCCCATTATCAGAAATTAAAAGGGGTCTCATTTCAGGGGCCATTAGGCCTCTCCCTCAAGAATGGCTGAAGACACACATAAGTGAGTTCTCTCCAGGGGGTCTGCTATGAAAGCCAAACTGAGTTGTCATCTCTTAGAGGTTCTTTCTGAGTCCACTTTGTACTCTGCACAGCTTCAGGACTCTGCCATTCAGAACTTACTGCCTTTGAACCTTAGACCATAACTTGCAGCTAAAATTGTTTTCTTTCCAACTTATTCATCTGTGGCACTGTGTTTTTAGGCAAAGCAAATGGGCTCAACCTCTAGAAAGCACCATGCTGTTTGGCTGCAGGACAGAAAATTCAAGGGACTCAGATAACCATTAGGGAGATAGGAGTGACCCAGGACAACACAGATCACAGTTTCTTCCCACATGAACCCCATACATGCAGTCCCGGTTCTCCTCAATGGGTCTTTAGTCCTTACCACACAATGGGGAAGACACAGGACTGCAGGTGTGGAGCTGCATAGAGAGGGCTCAGGGACCTAGCCAAAGTCACTGCTTGTAGATCTGGGATGGCATGACTGAGGTCCTGGGTCTTGGCCAAGCCCACATCCCCTGGACTTTGGAGGGGAGGAGAGGCATTTAATGAGATTCCAGAGCAGGAAGCTCAGGTCTGTAAATCCTAGAGCTGATCACTGGGAAGACTGGAGTTGACTACAGTCATTTCTAGTAGATTTCCACCAGCTACCTACTAGTCTCCCACATGATGCCCAGCCCCCTACACTCACCATTTCCAGCTTCCGAGGGGTCAGGACATCCTCTTTTTCAGGTCCTTCTGTGAAAATAAAGCCACGGAAAGCAAAGCCTGAGCGACTCACCACCTTTCTCTTCCTTTCAGCCAAGCCCATCTGGAACTACCGCTGTGCCCCAAAGGGCGTTACTGTGACATGGGTGCCTGATGATTGGACAGTTTGCGAAACTTGAGTATGCAAGACGTCACAAAAGATGCAGCCAATCAGAATCCTCTATGTCACAGGAAGGCTCCTTAGGGTTCTGCTGAGTGAACTGGAAGTGAGGGGTGAGGTTTGAGTTCCGGTTTCAAGCCTGTTTCTGCTTGGCTCTTGACCTCCTTACACCTGATGGTAGATCCCACTCCTGTCAGTCCCTACTGGAGTTCCCCCCTGGCTGCACATGTCCGAGATCCTGCTATCAAGTTGTGATCTGGAGCTTGCAGGGGCCTGCTGCAGGTAACTTCAGCCCACTAAACGTTCCTTGTCTTCTGGACTTTATTTTTATTATTATTTTATCCAGATTCTCAAATCACTTGTATTTCTTAAATACTGCTTGTATGATATCTCTTTATGGATATTACATAAATTAGTCTTCTTTTGGTTAATTTTTCTTTTAAGCTTTTGCATTCTAGTCTGCTTTTGTCACTTAATATACATAGTACCTAGTACATAGTAATTCTATGAATTTTATTTATTAATTTCAGATCCAGCAATTAGTTGAATTTTTGTATTTGGGCTTAGATTATGTTGGGTTACCTATATGATAGTGTGACTTACATACGTTGTTGTATAAAAATAGATCCTTATACCTTGTGTTTCCAGGAGTACACCTCCAGTGCAATGTTAGAGACAGATAGTGTGCAGTGGCAAACTTGTCTAAGTCCACTCTGAGGGAAAAAGCTCTCAATGAGTCCATATTACTGTGTATCATATTTGTGTATCATGTTTGTTGTAGGGTCATTATAGGCAATCTTGATCAGATAAGGAAGCTACTATTTCTGTATTGTTCTAATAGATGTTTTTTAATAGGTACCTGCCAGAATTTATTAAACAGTTTTAAATATTTAAAGTTTAAACGTTTAATCAAACATTTAATTTAAAGGCTTAACCTGCTGCACCACAGCACCAGCCCCAGGATATAAGACCTTGACATATAAAAGCATGATAACTATTTTCTGAAAAAAAAAAGTTAGGTGTACTTATTGAAATTGCCATTTAAAACTGACTTTTTAAATTCCATGAAATGCTTTTTTTAAAATGCAATAGAAAAATGTGTTTTTTTATAACTTTTAATTAATGAATATAAATTTCCAAAGTACAGCTTATGGATTACAATGACATTTTTTATTAAACTTTTATTTAATGAATATAAATTTCCAAAGTATAGCTTATGGGTTACAATGGCTTCCCCCCTCGCATAACTTCCCTCCCGCCCGCAACCCTCCCCTTTCCCGCTCCCTTTCCCCTTCCATTCGTGTAAAGATTCATTTTCAATTCTCTTTATATACAGAAGATCAGTTTAGTATACATTAGGTAAAGATTTCAACATTTTGCCCATATAGCAACATCAAGTGAAAAAACTACCATTGGATTACTAATTATAGCATTAAATAGCAATGTACAGCACATTAAAGACAGAGATCCTACATAATTTTTTTCAAATTAATTAATTTTCTGTGCCATTTCCATTTTAACACCAGGTTGTTTTTTTTTTTATATATGACACTGGATACATATTAGGCAGTACTACAAACATTAATTCTTTAAACATCACAGTTGTGATGGAAATAAATTATTTCTTTGTTCTGTAATTTTTCATTGTTGTTTTTTGTAATCCCTTACACAATATTAACAAAACTGCACCTTCCATTTTTTGTAAATATCCACACCTTCTTATGTAAAACAATCATTTAGGAAATAGTTTATGTGGTGTTGTATATGGGAAAAGTACTTATGAAACTAAAATTCAGTAAAATAGCAAATTAAATTGTGTTAGTTTTTTAAAATATATTTTTGACTATTGTTAGTCATAAACAATCATCACCAAAGACAAAAATTAGACAAATTTGTTGTCATTCTTTATGAGATTTTGTATTATACTTGTTCCAAGTTGTTACTTAAAAAAGAAACAGGAATATAGAAATTCATTTTGTGCATCATTTTTTAAAATCCTAACCATCGGTTTTTTTTTATTATTTAAAGCTTTTATTTAATGAATATACATTTCCAAAATACAGCTTATGGATTTCAATGGCTTCCTCCCCCCCCCGAATAACTTCCCTCCCACCCACATCCCTCCCCTTTCCTGCTCTCTCTCCCCTTCCATTCACATCAAGATTCATTTTCAATACTCTTTATATACAGAATTTCAGTTTAGTATATAAAAAGTAAAGATTTTAACAGTTTGCCCTCAAATAGCAACACAAAGTGAAAAATACTGTTGGAGTACTATGACAGAGACCCTACATGATATTTTTTTTTAAAGTTGATTTTCTATGCAATTTCCAACTTAACAACAAGTTGGTTTATTTTTTTAATTTTCAATTATCTTTATATACAGGAGATCGATTAAGAATATACTAAGTAAAGATTTCATCTGTTTGCACCCACACAGAAACAAAGTGTAAAAATAATGTTTCAGTACTAGTCATAGCATTACTTCACATTGCACAACCCATTAAGGACAGATCCCACATGGGACATAAGTACACAGTGATTCTTGATGTTGATTTAACAATTTAACACTCTTGTTTATGGCATCAGTAATCTCCTTAGGCTCTAGCAATGAGTTGCTAAGGCTATGGAAGCCTTTAGGGTTCACCGACTTCGATCTTATTCCTACAGGGTCATACTCAAAGTGGAAGTTCTCTCCTCCCTTCAGAGAAAGGTACCTCCTACTTTGATGGCCTTGTTCTTACCACTGGGATCTCACTCACAGAGATCTTCCATTTAGGTGTTTTTTTTTTTTCCAGAGTGTCTTGGCTTTCCATGCCTAAAATATTCTCAGAGGATCTTCAGCCAGATCCAAATGCCTTAAGGGCTGATTCTGAGGCCAGAGTGCTATTTAGAATATCTGCTATTCTATGAGTCTGCTGTGTATCCCGCTTCCCATGTTAGATCCTTCTCTCCCTTTTTGATTCTATCAGTTAGTGTTAGCAGACACTTGTCTTGTTTGTGTGATCCCTTTGACTCTTAGACCTACCAGAGCCATCAATTGTGAACTGAAATTGATCACATGGACTAGTGAGTTGGCATTGGCACATGCCACCTTGATGGGATTGTATTGGAATCCCCTGGCACATTTCTAACTCCACCATTTGCGGCAAGTCCGATTTAGCATGTCCCAAATTGTACATCTCCTCCCTCTCTTTTTCCACTCTTAAATTTAACAAGGATCACTTTTCAGTTGAAATGTAAACACCTAAGAATAATTGTGTGTTAATTACAGAGTTAAACCACTAGTACTAGAACAACAACAACAAAAATACTAAAAAGGATAAAGTATTACATTATACATCAACAGCCAGGGCAAGAGCTGAAAGTCACTGTTTCTGTTAGTGTCCATTTCACTTCAACGGGTTTCCCCTTTGGTGCTCAGTTAATTGTCACCGATCAGGGAAAACAAATTATATTTGTCCCTTTGGGACTGGCTTAATTCACTCAGCATGATGTTTTCCAGATTCCTCCTTCTTGTTGCAAATGACAGGGTTTCATTGTTTTTGACTGCTGTATTCTATAGAGTATGTGTCCCATAATTTCTTTATCCAGTCTACTGTTGATGGGCCTTTGGGTTGGTTCCAGGTCTTAGCTATTGTGAATTGAGCTGCAATAAACATTAAGGTGCAGACAGCTTTTTTGTTTGCCAATTATATTTCCTTTGGGTAAATTCCAAGGAGTGGGATGGCTGGGTTGTATGGTAGGGTTATGTTCAGGTTTCTGAGGAATCTCCAGACAGACTTCCATAGTGGCTTAACCAGTTTGCATCCCCACCAACAGTGGGTTAGTGTCCCTTTTTCCCCACATCCTCTCCAGCATCTGCTGTTGGTAGATTTCTGAATGTGAGCCATTCTCGCCGGGGTGAGATGGAACCTCATTGTGGTTTTGATTTGCATTTCTCTGATTGCTAGTGATCTTGAACATTTTTTCATGTGTCTGTTGGCCATTTGGAATTCCTCTTTGGAAATATGTCTATTGAGGTCCTAGGCCCATCTCTTAATTGGGTTGTTTTGTTGTTGTGGATTTTCTTGATTTCTCTGTAGAATCTGGTTATCAACCCTTTATCTGTAGTATAGTTTGCAAATATTTTTTCCCATTCTATTGGTTGCCTCTTCACTTTCCTGACTGTTTCTTTTGAAGTACAGAAATTTCTCAATTTGATGCAATCCCAAATGTTAATTTTGCTTTGACTGCCTGTGCTACTGGTGTCTTTTCCAACGAGGTGTCAATTATGTTTATTTTTTAAAAAAAACCAGCTCCTCATTTGGCTGAATTTTTTAATGTTTTTTTTTTTGGATTCAATGTTGTTGATTTCTTCTCTGATTTTAATTATTTCTCTTCTTCGACTATCTTTGGGTCTGGTTTCCTGCTCATTTTCTAGATCCTTGAGATGAACTGAAAGCTCATGTATTTGGTGCCTTTCTGATTTCTTGATGTAGGCACCTATTGATATAAACTTTCCTCTTAACACTGCTTTTGCTGTATCCCCAAAGTTTTGGTATGTTGTGCTGTTATCCTCATTTACTTCCAGAAGATTTTTGATTTCCCTTTTAATATCTTCTATGACCAATTGTTCATTCAGGAGCATGTTATTCAGTCTCCATGTGTTTGCACGTGCTCTAGGGATTCCTGAGTTGCTAATTTCCAACTTCATTCCTTTATGGTCTGAGAAGCTGCATGGTATGATTCTAATTCTTTTGAATTTGCTGAGACTTGCTTTGTGGCCTAGTATGCGGTCAATCCTAGAGAAGGTTCCATGTACTGCTGAGAAGAATGTAAATGCTTTCTGTGTAAGATGAAATGTTCTGTAGATATCTGTTAGCTCTATTTGGGCTACAGTGTCATTTAAATCTACTGTCTCCTTGTTGAATTTCTGTCCTGTTGATCTGTCTATCTCTGGGAGTGGAATATTGAAGTTTCCCAGTACTATTGTATTCGGGTCTAAGTCTCCCTTTAAGTCCCTTAAAAAGTCTTTTAAATAAACTGGTGCCCTGTAGTTAGGTGCATATACATTTCTTACATCTTCCTGATTTGATCCCTTAATCATTATATAGTGCCCCTCTTTTTCTCTCCTAATAGTTTTTTTTGGTAAAATTTATGTTATCTTACAAAATTAATTAATTTTTTAAAAACATCATGTAGGATCTCTGTCTTTAATATGCTGTGCACTGTTATGTAATGCTATAACTAGTACTCCAACAGTATTTTTTCATTTTGTATTGCTATGTGGGGGCAAACTGTTGAAATTTTACTTAATATATACTAAACTGATTTTCTAGATATAAAGAGAATTGAAAATGAATCTTGATGTGAATGGAAGGGGAGACCAAGTGGGAAAGGCATGGTTGCGGGTGGGAGGGAAGTTATGGGGGGGGGAGCCATTGTAATCCATAAGCTGTATTTTGGAAATTTATATTCATTAAATAAAAGTTACAAAAAATTTATGTTATCTGATATCAAGATGGCTACACCCACTCTTTTTTCCTTTCTGTTCGCATGGTATATCTTTTCCAGCCTTTCACTTTCAGTCTGTGTGCATCTTTGTTAAAAAGATGTGTTTCTTTAAGGAGCAAAAAATGATTCTGTTCCTTAACCCAATCAGCCAATCAGTGTCTTTTAACTGGACAGTTCAGGCCTTTAACTATTGATAAGTAGTAACTTTGCCCTACCATTTGCCAAAGATATTTTCCAATATACGCTTTGAATTTCCTGTGATCTTTTGCTGTGAGGTTTCCTTTCTTTACCTTCTTTCTTTTTTTTTATTTTTTATTTTTGACAGGCAGAGTGGACAGTGAGAGAGAGAGAGAGACAGAGAGAAAGGTCTTCCTTCTGCTGCTGGTTCACCCTCCAATGGCCACTGCAGTAGGCACGCTGTGGCTGGTGCACTGTGCTGATCCGATGGCATGAGCCAGGTGCTTCTCCTGGTCTCCCATGGGGTGCAGGGCCCAAGCACTTGGGCCATCCTCCACTGCACTCCCTGGCCACAGCAGAGAGCTGGCCTGGAAGAGGGGCAACCAGGACAGGATCGGTGCCCCGACCAGGACTAGAACCCGGTGTGCCGGTGCCGCAAGGCGGAGGATTAGCCTAGTGAGCCACGGTGCCTGTGATCTTATGCTGTGAGGTTTCCATCCTTTACCTTCTTTCATACTGATGACTGTGTTTCTGTGTTTCTGCGTGTAACACATCTTTAAGCATCTTTTGCAGGGCAGGACGAGTAGTGATGATTCTTTCAATTTCTGTTTGCTGTGATAGTTCTTTATTTCACCTTCATTCACAAATGAGAGCTTTATAGGATATAATATTCTGGGCTGACAGTTTTTCTCTCTTAGTACCTGGGCTATATCTCACCATTCCCTCCTTGCTTGTAGGGGTTCTGATGAGAAGTCAGTCTAATTGGAGATCCTCTGAGAGTAATCTGACGTTTCTCTCTTGTACATTTTAAGATCTTTTCTTTATGTTTCACTGTGGTGAGTTTAATTACAATGTGTCATGATGAGGATCTCTTTTGGTCATGTTTATTAGGGATGCTATAAGCTGTACTAAGATGCTTCTGTCCTTCTCCAAACCTGGGATATTTTCTGCTAGTATCTCACCGAATAGACCTTCTAATTCTTTCTCCCTCCCCATACCTTCAGGAACTCCTAGAACCTGAATGTTAGGTTTTTTCATAGTATCCTGTAGATTCCAGACAATATTTTTTAGATTTCTAATTTCCTCTTCTTTTCTTTGGTCTGCCTGTTTCCTTTCCTGTTCTTTGTCTTCTAAGTCCAATATTCTCTCTTCTGCTTCATCCATTCTGTTTTTAAGGCTCTCTAATATGTTTGTCATTTGATCTATAGAGTTCTTCATTGCATTGTGGTTTTTTGTCACTATCACAGTTTCATGTTCTACTAATTGTTTCATTTCATTTTGATTCCTTCTTAATATTTCATTTTCGCTAGAGTGATTTTCTATCTTGTCCATTAAGGATTTCTGTAGTTCAAGAATTTTTTTTGGAGAACTTCTTAATGTTCTTATCAATTTTTTTGAGATCCGCTTCTTGCATTTCTTCTATCTTATCATCTTCATAATCTTGAATTGGGGTGTCTTTTTCATTTGTGGGCATTATAGTCTCTTCCTTGCTCTTCTTAACTTGATTTCTATGTTTGTTTGGCATTTTGGAGGTATTCTTTGTTTCCTTACTGTGGTGTTTTTTTTCATTATACTATGACTCTAGATTAAGTGGACTGTCTGCCTTTGATTCATCCTTAGAGGCTATGATGGGAGTGTCCAGAGAGCTTTGTTTGGTTCTTCAGGGTTAAGGGTGTGCTCAAGGTGACTCACCCAGATTGTTCTTTGGCTAGCTTGCTCGCTCTTTTTTTTTTTTTTTGGACTCAGTTGGGAAGTAATTCTACACATCTCACCAGGTTGCCTAGGTTACCGAGTTTGTTTTACATATGTGAAATGGCGCCTGCTCTTTGTCTTGCTTGGCTTTGTAAGGTGAGTGGAGAGAGAGGCTAGAGACCCTGCCAGTTCCCCCTATTCATTCGCTTTTTTTCTCTCCTCCAGTCAGCTTGGTGCACTTTCCCCAGTGGGACCTCAGGCCTCATTCTGTCTTTCCCCGCCAATGTCTCAGGTTGCTGAGAGGTCCCTGTCTCACCTCTCATTCCAGCAGCACTGGTGCTCAAATTCTGCAGCTGGGCTTCTGTGGCTGGGCTCCTCTATTCCCCGTTTTCGCAGCTCCGCTCCTGAAGCATAGCTTGGCTTGGCGGTGGGCAACCTTGGTCTCCCCATAGGTCCTCTGTGTCACATGCACTAGATCCAGAAGAGTTTCCTCTGAAGTTTTTTTTTTTTTTCTGAGTCTCATCCTGAGGCTACAGTAACTCCATTTTTGTTAAACTCTCTTTTCCCGGACTGTTGGTGCATGCCCTAACTCTTCTGCCATCCACAGTAATCTTTCTATCACTAAGTATCTTAACCATCATTTTTAAAAACAATTTAGGTAGAGTATTAAAAACTTTAATATCAACTCCAAAAGTTTAAGACATCGCTGAATAGTTTCCCAGCTTGCCTGTCAGGTGCATCTTCTCCATTAAACCATGTGACCTTCCCCAGTCTAAATGGCTGAGCACTCTCCCTCAGATTCTGTCCCATCTGTTATGATGGATGCCCTACCTCATTAAGTCTTGCTACTTTGCTTTCAGAAAAAGATAGGATTTTTTGAAAGGGTAATTTAAAGAGATGGATGAAAGAGGAAGGGAGGAAGGAAGGGGGAAGAGAGAGAAGTAGCGGGATTGAAAGTGAGAGAGAGAGAAAGATCTCATCCACTGATTGACTTTCAAAATGGCTACAATGGCTGGGACCAGGCAAGGAGCTTCAAGCACCTACCAGGTCTCTCACATGGGTGTAAGGGTCCCAAGCACTTGATCTGTCTTCCATTGATTTTCTTCCTGAATTAACAGGGAACTGGATGAAAAGTGGAGAAGCCAGGACTCAAACCAGTGTTCACAGATACTAGTGGCCATGTTTATGGTATGCACCCTCACCTTCCACACCAATGCACAATGCTGCTCTTTCTTCCACAGAATTCCCACTGTGGTTTTCTCACTAACTGTCCCTGAGAATGTACTTCCTACACTTTTTTTTACTAAATACCCCTTTCCTAGAGCAGAATGCCATTGCATATTCTACCATTTTGGAATCTCTAGTCTATAGTTTTTCATTGGATGATTCATTTTTGTTTACATAATTTCATGAAAGTTTTAAATTAATATAGTGTAGATATAATGTTTTCCTAAATAAATGCATTGTCTTAGTTTTTTATTATGTTTTAATTTTGTTAAACAGAAGTCTTAAAAATTTTATGTAATTTAATGATCTTTTTATTTATTTGTATTTTTGTATGATTATGATCCTACATTAGGTAAAAAATCCATCCACACTACCAAATATATTTTTGTGCTTTTTAAAAATATTGGAGCTGATATAGACTCTAAAATGGCCTTATGTATAGAACATACATAAAAGCAAACATACATGATGTTTTTAAATTTATATGTGGTAATCTAAATTAGGCATATATGTGAATATATAATTACATAATATCAAAAGGCCAAGGTAATATTTGGTAGTTTACTGATTTTGGACTCTAGACACTCTGGCTTCATTGGATTAGTTGAAGTGTCTCATCTCTTTCAATTTTGGGAAACAGCCTGAAAAGGACGGGTGTTATTTCTTTAGGAAAATGGGAGAATTTAGTAGTGAAGACATCTCTAACTGAGCTTTCATTTGGAGCCTTTTAATTCCTGATTTCTCCTTGTTTCTTACTGTTCTATTCAGGTTTACCATGACTTCCCAGTTCAACTTTTTGTTATATATATCCAAAAGTTAACCATTTTCTTTTTTTTTTTTTTTTTACTAAATACCTTTTTCCTAGAGCAGAATGCCATTCCATATTCTACCATTTTGGAATCTCCAGTCTATAGTTTTTCTTTAGGTTCTCCCATTTTCCTAAAGAAATAACACCCGTCCTTTTCAGGCTGTTTCCCAAAATTGAAAGAGATGAGACACTTCAACTAATCCAATGAAGCCAGAGTGTCTAGAGTCCAAAATCAGTAAACTAGCAGATGGACCTCTTGAGTCTTCTCTTTTGTCTTAGCATACCTAATGGATTATTAAGTGTGTTTTTCTTTTCATAAAGCCAGCCCTCCATTTAATTGGTATTTAATACTATTGAAGTTTTTTTATCATTTATTTTTGTTCTAATCTTTATTCTTCATTTCCTTCTATTGCCCATGGATTTGACTTATTCTTGTTTCTTTAAGTTCCTTGAAATAGGTAGCAGTTAGGGTTTTTACTTTATATCATGCTTTTTTAGATCTCTGGGAGTGAGATCCCAGTGGAAAGAATGGGGGTAGGAAAAGTAGGAAGTACCTTTTCCAAAGGGAGGAGAGAACTTCCACTTTGACTATGACCCTACCAGAATAAGATCAAAGTCGGTGAACTCTAAAGGCTTCCATAGCCTTGGAAACTCATGACTAGAGCCTAGGCAGATTACTGACACCATAAACAAGAGTGTCAAATTGTTAAGTCAGCAACAGGTGTCACTGTGTACTTACATCTCATGTGGGATCTGTCCTTAATGTGTTGTCTAATATGAAGTGATGCTATAACTAGTACTGAAACAGTATTTTTACACTTTGTGTTTCTGTGTGGGTACAAACTGATGAGATCTTTACTAATTATATACTGAATCGATCTTCTGTATATAAAGATAATTGGAAATGAAAAAAACAACCTGGTGTTAAATTGGAAAGGGCATAGAAAATTAATTAATTTTTTAAAAATATTATGTAGAATCTCTGTCTGTAATGTGCTGTACACTGTTATTTAATGCTATAACTAGTACTCCAACGGTAGTTTTTTCACTTTGTGTTGCTATATGGGGCAAACTGTTGAAATCCTTACTTAATATATACTAAACTGATCTTCTGTATATAAAGAGAATTGAAAATGAATCTTGATGTGAATGGAAGGGAAGAGGGAGTGGGAAAGGGGAGGGTTGCGGGTGGGAGGGAAATTATGGGAGGGGGGAATCCATTGTAATTCATAAGCTCTACTTTGGAAATTTATATGCATTAAATAAAAGTTAAAAAATCTAGAATTAGTACCTAAGACATACAACCAATAAATGAATATTAATTGAAGAAAATGTAAGATTTTAGAAGAACAGATAATATCAGTGCTTTTTGAATCCAGGCCTGATCCTTCCCCCCCTTTCTTGAAGGCTTGATATGGAAACTCTATTCATCGAAGTGCAAGTGAGAACACAGGGCTCCCTTTGCTTCCACCTGCAATCAAGAGTGAAAAATACCCTCATTTCTGTGTACCCAGTTATCTGCTGCCTGAATTATGTCCTGGATGAATACAGCTGAGAGGTGGGGTTTTGACATCACTTGAGTAACTGAGGATGTGTAGTGGGAAGAGAACATGTGGAATTCTATTACATGCAACATTAACAAGATACAAGTGGATAGACAGAACATTTGTGGTGGCTTTGAGTTAAAAGTACAGGGATGTGGAGGAGACAGTAAAAGAGTACTAAATTTATTTTAATTCATTTTTTAAATTTTAGAAACAAGAGCACACAGAGAAAAAAAGGACTTCCTTATGTTAGTTCACTATGCAAATACTCATATCAAGTGAAGCTGATCTGAGATAAAAGTGGAAGCTGGTGAGGCAGGCATGATAGCACAGGCAGTTAAGCCATTATTTGGGATGCCACATCCCCTGTTAGGGTGTCATCTCAGGTCCTGGTTACTTTTGGTCTAATCCAGCTTTCTACAAATGTGTGTGAGACACAGAAGGTCAAGGTCCACATATGTGGGTTTCTGCTATCCATAGGGGAGACCTGGATGGAATTCCTTGATTCTTCTTTTGGGCTTACCCAGCCCTATCTGTTATGAGCATATGTAAAGTGAATCACCAGATGAAAGAAATTGCCCCCCCTCTTTCAAATTACTTAATTTATTTTCAAAAATTTTAAAAATTGGGGCTTGGGAACACAGTATAAATCTCTGTCTTGGTTCAAAATTTTCAACTGCTTGAGCCTTTGCTTTCTTGGTTTTATGGTTCCAGGATGGGCCTTACCAGGAAACTGGATTACTATCAGGAGTATAGCTGGGACTCAAAACCAAATATTCTTGGATGTGTTTATCCCAAGAAGTATCTTATCAACTAGGCATTCCCACCTCTTTTGAGGTTATAAAAATGTTCCAAAATTGATAAAGATGATGGTTACATATAACTGAGAAACAGAATTCTATGTTACACTTCATTGATGAATTACATGGTATGGGTCTTATGTTCATATCTCAGTTTTTGCTACTTATGAAAATGGTGTGATTTCTTGTAAAGATATATTGAGAATTTTCACACATTTATATGATATTTTATATTCTAGTCTTCCTAATTCAAATCCACATAAAATGTGATTTGCCTCTGTAGGCTGTTGCATATTTATATGTTGATATGGATTTAAATGCATGAGAAAGTGGTCAAGCCTGTAAAGATACAAATGACAATTATTGATGACACAGGATGAAGATATTGTGGGGAGAGGTGTCATTAATCTTGTCTGCATATCTTTCTGAAGAATATAATTATGAACTAAATTAATAAATTAATAAATAAATTTAATAAATTAATATCATCAGACACAAGTACTTGAGTATATAATTTTACAATGTTGAATCAGGGAAGATCAACCTTACTGCCTGGCATTATGGCCAATCAGTTTGTCATTGCTTTTGATGCTGGCATCCTGTATCAGATGGTTAATTTGAGGCCCTGGCTACTCTGCTTCTGGGTCAGATTTCTGAATATGTGTCTGGCAAGACAGTGAAAAATGGCCCAAATACTTGCTACCTGCCATCCAAGTCAAAGAACCAGATGGAGTTCTTTGGTCCTGGAATTGTCTTGCACACAGATCTGCTGTTGTGGCCATTCAGAAACTGAATGACTAAAAGGAAAATATCTCTGTCTTGATTTTTCTCTATATCTCACTGTTTTTTAGCTGTCACTCTTGCTCTCTCTCTCTCTTGGTCTTGCTCTTTCAAATAAATATTGAGAAAAAAGAAAACACTAACTTCACATATTAATCCTCATGGAAGTCTTAATTAATCAGTGAGATTCTCTGGACATAACTTCCTTTATCTGTACCACAGATCTTTCCACTGTATTCAGTACAAATTAATCACTAGAAACCCTCTCCCTGATTCCAGTCATTACATAGAAATGATACTTGAGAGACAGAAAATTAATTAAGATTAACCAACTATCAGTGAGTATGGTCTTTTTTTTTCACATGCAAAGTGTACATTGAGAGAGCGAGAGACAGAGAGAAAGGTCTTCCTTTTCCATTGGTTCACATCCCAGTGGCCCCTGTAACTGGTGCACTGTGGCTGGCACACCACGCTGATCCAAAGCCAGGAGCCAGGTGCTTCTCCTGGTCTCCCATGTGGGTGCATGGCTGAAGGACTTGGGATATCCTCCACTGCACTCCTGGGCCACAGCAGAGAGCTGGAAATGAAGAGGAGCAACTGGGACAGAATCCAGTGCCCCTACCGGGACTAGAACCTGAGGTGCCAGTGCCTCAGGTGGAGGATTAGCCTAGTGATCCGTGGCAGCAGCCAAGTATGGTCTTTATACTTTTCTCATCTCAAGTCCCCTCATGCAATCTACAACTTCATTGCCAGTAGGAAAAGCATCTGGTGGAGGTATATGAAGACAAAGAGGAAAAACTCCAGGAAAGGATATGAGGACCCACAATACATGGTGCCAAGCTAGTTTCTAATCCCTGCGAATTCATGTTCATTTCAAAAATATGATTTTGAGACATATTTCATGGCACAATTGTGTTTTTGGTATGTGGTGGAGTTACCTAGGCTTCGAAGCTCAGCACTGAGGTTTGTGAATTTGCAGAATAGTCACTAAAGGGCAATGGCAGGATTAGAAAATACTCGGGAATGGAGAGAGCAGCAAGATGGTGGAATAGGAAGGGAGCACACTGATAGTACAGAAAGAGACAGTTTAATAAAAGTGGATATACTGCAGGTTCAAGGAAGAGTAGGGGAAGAAACAGCAGAGGAAACTCTTCCGGAACTAGTGATTCACAGTGGACCTGCGTGGAGAGCATGCGAGCCCAAGTTTGGGACACCAGCAGCAGAATCAACACACCAGTGCTGGAACGTGAGGTGAGCCGAACTTCAATAGCCTAAGACACCAGGGAGAAAGCAGAAAGAGGAGACTAGAGGGAATGAGGCTTGAAACCCCATGGACAAAAGTTCACCAGGTTAACTAGAAGAGAGAGAGAGAAAAAAAAATTGACTGACACAGACATGAGTTTGTCTCTCTCTGCTCACCTCTCAAAGGTGAGCAAGACAAAGAGCAGGCACCATTTTGGACAAACGTCATAAGCAGGGTGACCTCAGGTCTGCACCGGCCCTGAGCCTCACAGAAAAACCTGACTCTGGGGGGTGAAATAACAGGAAATTAGGATCTAACTTGGCAACCTAGTGGGAGACTGCAGGAGAATTGGAGCCCACACTGAGGGCAGCACAGATTCCCTGTGTGGTCCTTGGGAAAGAGCTTCCAATCTCTGGCTCCTGTGGGTATATCATTCACCTGATAACTACCTCCAATTCAATTCAGCTGTGCGAAATTACTTCCATATTGAATTAAAAAAAAAGGAATGAGAGATTTACCACACCTAACCTGGGAGTGTCATCTTTGACACACCCTCAACCCTGAGGAACCAAACAGAACTCTCAGGCCACACTCATCTCAACCTCTAAGGCTCCATCGAAAACAGACAGTCCATTTAATAGAGAGCCATAGAATAATAAGAAAAAACACCACAATGAAGAAACCAAATATCTCCAACATGCCAAACAACAAACGCAAAAACCAAGGTAACAAGAACAAGGAAGACAATATGATGCACCCAAATGAAAAAGACACCTCAATTCAAGATTATGAAGATGATGCGATAGAAGCAATGCAAGAAGCGGATCTAAAAAAATTGATAAGAACATTAAGAAGTTCTCCAAAAAAAATTCTTGAACTACAGAAATCCTTAATGGACAGGATAGAATATCTCTATTGTGAGAATGAAATATTAAGGAGGAATCAAAATGAAATGAAACAATTAGTAGAACAAGAAACTCTGATAGTAACAAGAAATCATAATGAAATGAAGAATTCAATAGATCAAATGACAAACACATTACAGAGCCTTAAAAACAGAATGGGTGAAGCAGAAGAGAGAATATCAGACTTAGAAGACAGAGAACAGGAAAGTAAACAGGCAGACCAAAGAAAAGAAGAGGAAATTAGAAATCTAAAAAATATTGTCTGGAATCTGCAGGATACTATTAAAAAATCTACCAAAACCTATGGGATACAAAAAAAGCAGTGTTAAGAGGAAAGTTTATATCAATAAGTGCCTACATCAAGAAAATGGAAAGGCACAAAATAGATGAGCTTTCCTGTCATCCCAAGGATCTAGAAAATCTTCAGCAAACCAAACCCAAACCCAGTAGGAGAAGATTAATAATTAAAATCAAAGAAGACATCAACAGGATTGAATCAAAAAAATTACAAAAATCAGCCAAACGAGGAGCTGGTTTTTTAAAGAAATAAACAAAATTGCCCAACTAACTAAAAAAAGAAGAGCAAAGACCCAAATCAATAGGATCAGAGATGAAAATGGAAATGTAACAACAGCCACCATAGAAATAAAAAGAATCATCAGAAAGTACCACAAGTATTTGTTTGCCAGCAAACAGGGAAATCTATCAGAAAGGAAAAGATTCTGGGACACATACAACCTACCTAAATTGAACCAGGAAGACATAGAAAACCTATACAGACCAATAACTGACACAGAAATTGAAACTATTATATAGAGGCCCTCCCAACAAAGAAAAGCCCAGGACCAGATGGATTCACTGCTGAGTTCCACCAGACATTTAGAGAAGAACTAACTCCAATTCTTCCCAAACTATTCAAAACAATCGAAAAAGAGGGAATCCTCCCAAATTCTATGAATTCACCATCACCTTAATTCCTAAGCCAGAAAAAGATGCAACATTGAAAGAGAATTACAGACCAATATCCCTGATGAACATACATGAAAAAATACTCAATAAAATTCTGGCCAATAGAATGCAACAACACATTAGAAAGATCATCCACCCAGACCAATTGGGATTTCTCCCTGGTATGCAGGGATGGTTCAACATTCGCAAAACAATCAACGTAATACACTACATTAACACACTGCAGAAGAAAAACCATATGATTCTCTCAATAGACGCAGAGAAAGCATTTGATAAAATACAACACCCTTTCATGATGAAAACTCTAAGCAAACTGGGTATAGAAGGAACATTCCTCAATACAATCAAAGCAATATATGAAAAACCCACGGCCAACATCCTATTGAATGGGGAAAAGTTGGAAGCATTTCCGCTGAGATATGTTACCAGACAGGGATGCCCACTCTCACCACTGCTCTTCAATATAGTTCTGGAAGTTTTGACCAGAGCTATTAGGCAAGAAAAAGAAATTAAAGGGATACAAATTGGGAAGGAGGAACTCAAGCTATCCCTCTTTGCAGATGATATGATTCTTTATTAAGGGGACCCAAAGAATTCAACTAAGAGACTGCTGGAACTCATTGAAGAGTTTGGCAAGGTAGCAGGATATAAAATAAATGCACAAAAATCAACAGCCTTTGTATACACAGGCAATGCCATGGCTGAGGAAGAACTTCTAAGATCAATTCCATTCACAAGAGCTACAAAAACAATCAAATACCTTGGAATAGACTTAACCAAGGAATTTAAGGATCTCTACAATGAAAACTACAAAACCTTATGGAAAGAAATAGAAGAGGATACCAAAAAATGGAGAAATCTTCCATGCTCATGGATTGGAAGAATCAATATCATCAAAATGTCTATTCTCCAAAAGCAATTTATACATTCAATGGGATACCAATCAAGATACCGAAGACATTCTTCTCAGATCTGGAAAAAATGATGCTGAAATTCATATGGAGACACAGAAGACCTCGAATAGCCAACAATCTTGTACAACAAAAACAAAGCTGGAGGCATCACAATACCAGATTTCAGGACATACCACAGGGCAGTTGTTATCAAAACAGCGAGTTACTGGTACAGAAACAGACAAATAGAACAAAAGAACAGAATAGAAACACCAGAAATCAATCCAAAGATCTACAGAAAACTTATATTTGACCAAAGATACAAATCTAAT